>NW_026947492.1:59772500-60175000 GCF_034190915.1 Cavia porcellus | reverse complement strand
AGACAGGGTCTCACTGAGTTGCCCAACCTGACTCTGAACTTGCAATCGTCTTGCCTCAGACTCCAAAGTATGCAGGGTTATACATATGAGTCACCATGCCCAGCACTTCATGTTTCTACGCCCAAGATTTCTTCTTTTTCAGAACCCTTTCTATGAGGATTACATGTTGTTCATCCTCACTGCCAACCCTTTCCCCATCTCTGCTGTCATATTCACATGGACTTGGAATGGGTGAGGCTCCATAATCTCTGAGCCTCTGCCCTGCTCTGACACTCCCAGCTGTTTTATTCATCCATCCTTCCTTCCACACTGATGCAACTCTGTTATATGCCAGGCCTTCTTCAAGGCACTAAGGCCCAAGTGTGAGAGGAGACCAGACCTCTAAAACAATCAACATATCTAGTGTCTAGTGGGCATGGGGCAGGAGCAATGCTCACTCAATGTTCAGAGCCCTGTGGGGCTGGGGTCATCATTGTTTCCTCACCGGTGCAGACGCAGGCTCAGAGAGGAAGGGGCCCTCTCCCCAGCCCCCATGCTAGTAGAACTATTCTTAGACCCCTTCTCTGAACTGCTGAATTCCCCTGCTTCTAAATTCCTCATGTTTAGAGAACATGGGTTCTAGAAAATGGGAGGTAAGGACTCGAGGAGTGAAGACCTCTGTCCAAGTCACATAGTGTGGTCCAAGAAGCCTCCACTGAAGGTCAGTTCTAGGTTCTTGATGGCGGCTCACTGACTCTTCCAGTCCAAGGGTGTGACTCTCAGTGACCCAAGCTCCCACAAAGGGAGGGCCCCAGAGAGAAGGCTGCTTCTACTCCCTCATTTGGGATAATAATAGTGTAACAGTCTCGTTTGCTGACCAAATATTGGTGAGCTAAAGGGCATAAACATCTGGTATTAAATTAAGAAGTTGTCCTTTCCTGTACTCTGCAAATGTGTCCTGGGCTGACACTGCTCCCCACCCCACCCCCACCTAAAAAAATGAATGCGCCTCCAGGGTCTGGCCCCAGCTCCCCTGCCTGGCCTGCATTCTTTGTGATCCAGCCATTCTGAACTTCTCATTCTATCAACCAGGTGCCCTTCTGAGCCCTGGGTTTGCCCATATTGTGACTTCTCCCAGGAACACTCCTCCCTCTCTTTCGAGAAAATCTTGTTTGTTCTTACGGACTAAGTTCAAACCCTACCTCCTTTGACCTCACCCAAGAGCCATTATTAACATGAACCTATCAAATGCCCCTGCATCTTAAAGTATTAACAGCAGGACTCTAAAGTCAGACTTCCTTGGATTCTAGTCTTGCCTCTGCTCTGCCTCATGGTCATCTGGGCATCAGTTTCCTCATGTGTGAAATGGGGTAATGAGGAGTCCTGTCCCCTAACTTTGTCGTGGGGGGAACAAATAATTCCTTTCTGAAGTACTTAGAACAGTACTGGGAAGTGTTGCGTCTTGGCTCTGATCCTATTTGTGTTGTGATCTCTCAGAGGATGTGTCACAGGACTTCGCAGCTTCCCTGTGCCTGCCCACAGCCTCAGCCCTGGCCCCTGACCACTCCAACGGCAACTGCTCCAGCTTCACAGAGGTCCGGCATGTGACTGTGGTGGGGCTCATGTTCCTGGCACAGACCCTGCTTGGCGTGGGCGGAGTGCCAATTCAGCCCTTTGGGATCTCCTACATCGATGATTTTGCCCACCACAGCAATTCACCCCTCTACCTTGGTGAGGTGCCCCCCACCACTAAAGCTCTGGGAGTCAGGCCAGGTTGGGTAGAAGGCAGAGAGACCCAGGGTGTGGCTGAACACTGAGTCCCTGATCTCTACTTTACCTAATCAGTAAAAGTCAGGAGAAGATTGATTGCCCTGCCATAGATTTGGCAGGCACCAGCCTACCAAGCAAACCCAGGGCTGGAGATCCTGACCAGGCTTTGTGTTGTAGGGATTCTATTCGCTGTGACCATGATGGGGCCAGGGATGGCCTATGGTCTGGGCAGCCTCATGCTGCGCCTCTATGTGGACATTGACCGGATGCCAGAAGGTAAGCTTCAGGACCCACACACTCATCCCCAGGGTGCACAGATGCCAGCTCACTGAGCACTGACCTCACCAACACCAACAAGCGACCTAGATGCACACTTGAGCAGCACCACCAACCTTGGACAAGACCGTAGCCCACTACGGGCCTTGGCTTTCTTGCCCTCAACATAATCTCTGTACTGTCTCTCTCCTAAGGCTGTGGGCAGAATCCAGTAAGGTGACAGAGACAAACTGTGAAGTGCTAACTTAAGACTTATGCTTGCTGTCATTACCATGATTGCAAGTATTTACCATGTCACATAGCTGCCCGTCCACATCCTTCAGTCCCAAGTAAACACAAGCTCAGGTAGAACAGAGAGGATGATGATACCCAAGGGGCACCTAGAGTACAACTCAGTGACTCATGTGTCACCCTTAGTGTCTCCCAGAGGGGACATGCACTGGGGGACTTCAATGACTTAGTCCTGACCACCTCAGGATCCTGGAAACTACTGGGGCAACTTTTAGGAAGTAGTGGTCTCTGAGATAGCCAGTGGTCAGGAGCCCAGAGGGCTGGAGATTAGTCTGAAGGTGGCCAGGAGGGAAGAGTCCTGTGGATTTCAGATCTCTGGAATCCTCAGGAAGGATTCCTGTTAGGGCCTGTTGCTGTGGCTTTTCAATTGCCTGCTTCTCACACTGACCAATTATGAACCCCAGTTGTGCCTTCTGCTACTCAGAAGTTCTGACTCTCACCTGAGAATTTTCCAGAAGGTTCTAGAAGCTTCAGGTGACACCTGTGTGGCTGAATAGATATTCCCTAGCTTTTGCCTGTGGTACCTTTAGCCAGTATAGGTCTAGACAGTTCTATACAACAGCCGTTAGGAACAGCCCTGGCCTATCTCTGTTCCTTCTACAATGCTGACCATAGAACAAGACTTGGGGCTTGGTCACAACTTCTCTCTCTCCAGAAGAAAAGCCTTGTTAATCAGGGGTGTCTTAGGTTTCTGAGGCACATCTTTGCTTGGAGGAAGGAGTGTGCTTTCTGCACATAATGACACCATCCTGGCAGCTCCACTGGCACATGTGGCATTTCAAGGGACCAATGAGCCATCTCTCAGGTCCTTTTCCTTTATGGGGCATTTTATAGGGTGGGCAGATCTTGCCTACTATAGGAACAGACTTGGTGAGTGGAGGAACTGGGGAGATTGGTGTATGAGCTCTCTCTAGCCTGGCACAGAGGCAGGACAGATAATAAGTGAGGAACAAATCAGGTCCCATCAGTGCAAAGCCACATTCAGATAGATATGCTGAGAGCCAACTGTGTACCTTGGCCCCTGCCCAGAAACAGCTCAGGATCAAACACCTGGGAAAGCAGCTGCTGGCTCTGGTGGTTAGCGTTGTCACGCATTTATATGTTTGCAAAGTGTCTATGGGTGCTATGGAGACTGGAAGAGGAAGTCTCCAGCTCAGTCCTCTCTGAGCTTTGTTTCAGGAGAGATTTGCTCACTGCAACGAGGAGTGCATTAGGATAATCCAGTCCTAATTAACCCTACATGGGGATCACAATCACCTAGGTAACCTGCTGAAGGTACACATTCCTTGGTCACCTTCCTACCTCACCCTGTGGCCATTCTAAGTGAATCTTCAGTGAGATCAGTAGCTCTGACAAGGACCTCTGGTGATTTTCATCAGCATGCAGTTCTGAGAACTAGCACAGCAGTTCTAACCATTATTTAACTTAATAATAATTTGATTTAAGGCTGGGCATGTTGGCACATGCATGTAATCCCAGCACTCAGGAGACCAAGGCAGGAGAATCACTGTGAGTTTGAGGTCAGCCAGGGCTATAGAAATGAGTCAAGGCCAGCCTGAACTGCATTGCAAAATCCTGCTGCAAAAAGAAAGTAAAGTAAAATAGTTTTATTTAGTAAACATAATCAAAATAGTAACGGAAAAAAGAGGAAGAAGAGCAAACGCCTACATAGTACTCTTCTAACATGTTCTTTACTGTGTTAGTCTCTCTCCCTGTCTCTCTCTCCCTCTCCTCTCTCTGTAGATTTTCAAAATTTTTTGGTACTCGTAATTGAACTCAGGACCTTGTGTTTACCAGGCACTGAGCTATATCCTTGGCCCTTGGTATTTAAATTTTTGTTTCTTTTTTAGCTTTACATGTATTAGTTTCTATAATTCTCATAATAAACTTGTGATATAAAAACTACTAGCCCAGCTGGCATCTTCCACTCCTAGAAAATCTATTTTTTTTTTTGTACCAGGGATCGAACTCTTGACCTTGCACTTGCCAGGCAAGTCTTTATGCCACAGAGCTAAATCCCTGGCCCCCAGAAAACCTATTAATACTATACCTGTAGTTTTCAGGGGAAGAAATTGAGACACAAGAAATTAAGTAGCTTGCCTGAGGTTAGAAGTTAGTAATGGAATTCAGTCTCAGTTGTTCATGACCTTGAGCGTTATGCTACATTGCTTCAGTGACTGAAGAAGCTACGGTCCAGAAGGGTCAGAGACTTGCCTAAAGCCACACAGCACATAATGGAAAAACCAAGCCAAGAATTCAGGTCTCCTAACACCCTATACCACCACCACCACAACCAGGCTGCCTCCTGTCTCAAAGGCTAGTCCCAGGGTGGTGGCCTACAGGAGATAACCCTAACATCACCATGATCTTTTCTTCCAGGTGGTGTTAGCCTGACCCCGAAGGACCCCCGATGGGTGGGTGCCTGGTGGCTGGGCTTCCTCATCTCTGCTGGCATGGTGGCACTGGCTGCCATCCCCTACTTCTTCTTCCCCAGGGAGATGCCCAGGGAGAAGCATGAGCTTCACTTCTGGCGAAAGGCATTGGCAGGTGCAGCCTCACCTGTCAACAAGGTAAGCCCCTCCATGTCCTGCCTCTTCCCAGGCTCCAGCTCTCACCCATGTGTTCTTCGTTATAACAACAGACTTCATTCATTCTTTTCAAGCCCTATATGCCACAGTGTATGAAGCTCCTTCCTGTCTGGGCTCCATTGCATGCACTCAATAACCCTGCATAGTGAGTATCACAGCGAGATCTAGGGCTTTACTTGTGTCATGTGGAAGGGTTCAGACAGCCAACAAAGGAGTATGTGGAAGAGAACACAGGCTGGTCTGAGTCTGTGCCCCTCTGTGCTGACCATTTGTGAATTCTGAATGTGCAGTAGGAATACCAAGAAGCGGATGCTGTGGAGGGTGAGTCTGGCAGGGCTTCGGGAAGAGGAGGAATTTGAGTGGATGTGAAAGGATTCAAGGAATTAGAGAAAGAGGGGTGGGATTTCCAGGTGCAGAAAAGGCTTGGGCAAAAGGTTTGGCATAGAAGGGAGCCTTACCCTTTTGGGGATAGTTAAGGAGACAAACATGCACTGAGAAAATCCTCTGGGCCTGGCTTAATGCTGGACACTGGAGTGCAGTACATGGTCTTTACTCTTAAAGTGGCACAGGCTGCTGGGTGCGGTGGTGCACTCCTGTAATCCTAACACTCTGGAGGCTGAGGCAGGAAGACCATTGCAAGTTTGAGACCAGTCTGGGCTACAAAATGAGCCCAAGGCCAGCCTGAACTGCATAGCAAGACCTCGTCTCAAAAAGACAAAGAAAAAAAAAAAGGTGGCACAGGCTAGTGAGGACAAAGACTGCTGGCCAAGAAGCAATAATGAAGGATGTCTCAGGGACCCAAAAGGTGTCTGCTCAGTTGTTAGGATAGTGGGCTCTCTTCAGAGGTGGACACTGAGGCCCACTTTGGTAAAGAAACTCACCTGAGATCACAGAGCTGGTAGACTGGGCAGGAGCATACTATGATCCTTGGGCAGGATAGATGATTCCAAGTTTTCCAGAAATTCACAAAAGCATGAGGCCTGAAAAACAACACATCAACTCCAAACAAAAAAATGACTCCAAAAATGTTTTTTAAGTTTAATTTTATGTCTTTGAGTTAATTTCATTTTTTTAATACTCACATTTCTTTATATCCTGAAAATTTATGTATTAGATTCCTTCTTTTCCTAAGAATGGGAAGTGGCTGGTAGAAAATTAGTCATAAATTAAGCAAAATTCTAATTTCAAAGGGACACTTTATAAAACTCCTGTCATATATTTTGCAGCAAAAAGAATTCTATTTAATATGGTAGGTTGGTGCATTTTAATGTTAGAGCAAGAAAGTTTGGGCTTGAAGAGTTCTCTGCCTGGAAAAGCTGGGGTTTTAGCCCAAGTCTGGCTGATTGTCTGCCATGGTCGCCCTATAGAGCTCCCCCACCTCACCCCACACCAGCCAGGCTGGAGAGAGGGTGCACATGGAACAAAGAAGACTGGCCTTAACTGCTGGCTCCAGGACCAGTGAGTAACCTGAAAGGAACATCTGTCACCAGGTGACAGGTAGATTAAAGGACTGTGAAGGACAAAGAAACTGCACAGAGAGAGGTGACAAGCCAGCTGTGCAAATGCAATGGGCAGGCAGGAGGCAGTACACTGGCCAGAAAGGCTAGCAGTGGACCCACACACTGCTTGGGAGCTGGACTGCTGGAGCTGCTGGGCTGATGCTAGATGGATACACGGACTCAGGCAGGGGAAGCAGTGTGGGGAGGGGCCAGTACCAAAAGCACAAGACAGCTTGAAACCTCAGATTCTCTTTCCTAAATCTACTTAGCTCAGACCAAAATCTGGAGGACATGCATTCCAGGAACTCGGGGAAGAGTTCTTGGAGGTGGGAGTGGTGGTTACAGATGGGCCCTACTTTGAGCAGAGAAGGCCCAACCTTTGAACAGTGGGCAGTGGAACGGATAGTATGGAAGGAGCAAGGTTGGGGGTGGGTGGGCGGGGGGGACTGTCTCTACTGGGCTCTGTCACATTTCTGCTAGATGACCTTGAGCAGAAGTTGCTTTCCCATTTTGCACCGTCTTGGAAGGTGCAGAGGTTGGGCTCCTGGAGCAATGCTCTGTTCACCTCAGAGTCTGAGAACACGTAATTCCCAAGTCAGAGCTGCTGTGATTCAAAGTCAGAGTTTGAGAGCTGAGTGCTGTGATGTCTTGAAGCGCTGGCTCCCCGGCTGTGAACCTGTCTGGCTGTCTGCATTTATTCTGTTGGCACAAAGGGGATGGGGAGTGGGGAGGGTAGAGGGGTGAGAGGTTCTTAAAAAAGAACTGGAGTCTGAGAACATGATGATCTGCTTCCAGCGGCTCACTGGCAATAAATATTGATGTGGGAGGAATCATTCCCCATCTCCTTGAGGCTGCCTTGACTGGGCTGCTTGCAGTAATGCTGCCTGGCCTGGCCCACTAGGGCCACTGATGGGGACCAGCACGGGGCAAGGGAAAAGACCCAGCTAGGCAGTAGTGGCTGCCAGAAATTCCAGGTCCCCATTACAAGGGATATGCGTTTTCTGCAAAGAGAGGAAATGAGCAAGGGGGGAGAAAGTGAAATAGGATTGTTTTAGAAATCCCTTCCAGCTCTCCTTCCTTCCTAGAAGTATGCCATTTTTAAAGGTATCAGGTAAATGGCATAAGGATTACCGTATGTGACCAGCACAGGGTCTTGGACCTCAGTCTCCCAATCTGTATAACGAGCAATAGGTTCAGCAGAGTCTGCCAGCTCTGGCATCTTGGACACTGTCTCCTTTAAACGAGTTCATGTCTCTGGGGTGTTAGCTGAACTTTTGCACATCGGAGATGAGTAATGCATACCACACTGGAGCCCCAAGGTAGTAAAGCAAGGCAAAATGCGGAGAGATAGGAAACACCTGAGACTGTGTAACCGGGACTTGAGATTCTGTGCCTAGGGGAGGGCTCTGCAGGGTCTGTGGAGAAGGGTGGTCTCTTAGGGGCTCCCTAACAGATTTCCGGTCCACTTTCAGCCAGAACCTCCTGTGCTGCCTGGTTCTTCTGTTTGCTCAGGCTTCTTGCATTGGGGACACAAGTCTGGCCTGGCCTCTAAGCATCACTAGAGACTCTGTGACATTCCTTTGGGTCATATTTTCCAAGAAGCTACTTATTTTTTATTTCTGTTATTTCTTTGAGAATCTGGGAGTCTATAACATGGTTTTAAAGTTCTGTGCTGCTAATAGAGTTTCTAAAGTACTTGTGTTCTATTATTTTGAGATTCTATGTCTGAAATAATCTATGACTCCCCAAATCTACATTCTTCATTGGCCAAGAATCTAAAAGCCCGTGTTAAGGCCTATTGTCTACCAGTCATGAACCTCAGTGTGCTTCTTTGGGGGAATAAGGAGGTGGCAAGAGTCCTTAAAATCCAAGACTTAAGGGTGGTCTGTTGGAATCTGCCCATACCCCCCTGGCACTTTCATGTTCCCACTGCAGCCCAGGCCACCTGTTTCAAGGTTCTGCAAGCCTTCCTCGTTCTCTTTGCCTTCCTCCTGCAGCCCCTGCCTCTAGACCCCTCCCAGCCAGTCTTGGAGCCCTTTTTGTCTTTCTCCATGACCCGTAGTCCAAGGCTGTGACTCTACCCTCTCTAAGGTTGTGCCCCTATTCTATCTCACAAATGGAAGGATTGAGGTCCAAAGAGTCAATGATGCCCCCAGAGGTTGGTGACTGTTGCACAAGCTAGGTCATAACCCTAATGGGCTGATCAGTCTTTTCCCTGATCTGGTCATGTGGAGCTTCCACATACACCAGGTCCTTTTTGTGATCTGCTTTAGGGTTTTCAAACTATACCCTATAGAACTCCAAGGGCATCATCACAAAGAAAATGAGGAGCACCTCTGAGCAGAGTTAAGACCCTTCCACCCCCACACATACTTCAGTCAGAGTAACTCTGCTTTTCTGTGTTCTTGTATACCCGTCTTTCAATCTTTTTTTTTTGTACTAGTTTCAGACCATACACATTCTAAGCAAATATTTTGCCATTGAGCTACAATTTCAGCCCCCTGTCTCAATCTTTAGAACAGGATTGAAACTGGGGAAAGGATTCTGTTACTCAAAACCAGCGAATCTAGTCCAGTACCTCCATGTAACCGAGAAAAATACTGCCGCTAAGGAAGACACTTGAGAAGTAGCTGATCTGGTCCAGGAGGCACCCTGCGAGTTTTCTCAGTGTGTGAGTCAAGCTGCAGTGGCCAGCAGGGAGGGAGTACACACACGGTATCCGTGCCGTACTGGCCCAACTCTGCTACTTAATAATTGAAATCTGTAAAATTGCTGTAACTATGACATCTGCATCTTGGAGTTTTTTGTAATAATGCAATAAAGCAAAATGTGGAGGTACAGGGTTCAGGGTCCCAGATACAGGCTCAGTACACAGAAGTACTTGTTTTTAGTCCCTCTCTTTGATCAGGCCAACTCTTTAGAAAAGAAAAAGGAAAAACTGATTTTTCTACTAATAGTCTTCTTAAATGCTTATCTTTTTGAAAAGTTTTAAAAATTTTTTCAAATTTATTTTTAATTGACAAGTAAAAATTGAACATGTTTATGGTGTAGCAAATGTGGTTTTGATATACACATATATTGTGGAATGGCTAAATCAAGCTATTTAATTATGGATTACTTCACATACTTATAATTTAAGTATCATTTAAATTGAAAACACTTAAAATGTACTCTCTTAGCAACTTTCAAGTATACAACATCTTGTTAGTAGCTGTAGTCACCATGATGCAAAATAGGTCCCTTGAATTTATCCCTTCTGTCTAAAGTTTTGTGTCCCTTGATGAACATCTCCTCAATCCTCTCTCCCCAGAGGCCTAGGACTCACTGTTCTACTCTCTGCTTCCCTGATTTCTGCCTTCTCAGACTTCACATAGAAATGCAATGATGTGGTATTTGCTTTTCTGTGTCTGGATTATTTCATTTAATAATATGCTCCAGGTTTATGCTATCACAAATGACAGATTTTCTTTCTTTTTACATTCCTATGAACACTGTGCAGGGGCTTCTGTCATAGTTTATGAATGGACGTGTGCTCCCCACCCCAACCTCATGCCCTCATAGGTGGGCTTTGGAGAGGTGATTATGTTGTCGAGTAGTTCCCTTAGAAATGGCTCGCCAATCAAAAGTATTTCAAAGCCGTCTTTCCTCAAACAAAAAATTGGACAAGACAAGCCAAAAATGTTGCCAAAAAAAGTTTATTTTAAAACTGAGAGATGAAGGGATAAGGGAAGAACTAGCTCAGTACTGCGAATTTGGTCTGAACAAATAGACAGATAAACACAAAATTAAAATTGCATTCTGTGCCTACACAGAGTGGGCTACCTTGAGAAGTCACCGTAGTGTGCTCTTCATGGTAACTTGTCTGTGTTACGCTGTGCACATCTCACAGGAACCCATGAGAAATTTCATATATGGGTTCCTAGGAATTATCTGGCCCTGTCCTGGGATTTTGTAATTGACAAGTCCCACTTATTTCCCCAGCCAGCTTTGCCACATCCTACCTCCTGTATCAATTGGATACATGCAATTGGATACCTGTCCATAGATTACTTTAGTGATGAGTTTCTAGCTAACTGTGGTGCTGGGGAGTGAAGCCTGGTCAGAGGAGGTGGGTCACTGGTGACGTGGCCTTGAAGGGTCTAGCTCCCTCTCCTCCCTTGATCACTCTCTGCCTCCTGCTGCCCGTCTGTGCACTGTTTCTCCTCAGCCATGCCCCTCTGCCATGATTCTCTGCCTTGGAGCCAGCTGACTGTGGACTTAAACTTCTGCAAACTGTGAGTCAACATAAACCTTTCCTCCTTCAGGTTGCAGTTGTCAGCAACAAGAAAATAACTAAAACTCTCTTCTATGTCCTCTCTAGTGCGTGTTGTCCTTCCTTTTTTTTTTTTTTTTTTTTTTGTTCTTTAGTAACTGTTCTAATTAGAGTGAGTAATTGTGTTATTTATTTGCTTTTCTCTATCTTTCCTCCACAATACTCCAGCAAGAGTTTGAGGCAGCTTATACCAAACTCAGGATAATACTAGTGAAATAGTAGGAATTAGGCTAACATTTATTACCATCACTGTTCTAAGGTCTTTGTATGGATTATCTCATATAATCTTCTTAACCACCTATATAGCAGATGCAGTTATTACACAGTTACAAAGAAATTAAGCAACCAGGTCACATTGCTAGTAAATTATCGAGATGAGATTCATTCTCAGGAAAACCCATTGCAGGACCCATGCTAAATTAATTAATCAAGATTAAGGAGCAGGAAAAACAAATAAGAAAAAAATGTTAGTAGAATACATAGACTATCAAAATTAATTTTGTTTCGTGTGAGAAACTGAAAGTGCAAACAAGAACCAAAGCATACGATAGATGTTGTGAAATTGTTCAAAAGGAAAGGAGAAGGGGGAGGAAAGGAAAAGAAAAAAATTAAAAATAAGGATAAAATGGAAACAAAGCTTTGTAAATAAAGAGGAACGAGGGGAATGGGGAGAAAGAGAAACAAAGACATCATGTACAGGTACAAGTTTCCTATGAGGAATGTGACCATTATGTATATCTAAATTGTACCGATAAACTTAACTTAAAAAATTAATTTGGTTGGCATAGTTCAGCCATTCATTAGGTCTGAGCTTCTGATAATCTTGGGAAAAAGAGGAACAATCAATTGCATGATCTCACTGAATGAAGCTAGAAGTTTGTTTCATTCCTCACAGCAGCTCAGATCTCCAAACGCTCAGCTAAAACTCTCTGAACAGATAACCTGTCCTTGTGGCTGTTCCCTCTGGAAATGTGAGATACAAACCAAGAGTTCTATCAGAATCCACCCTGGCTCTGTGGGATTGGGAACCCAGCCCCAGGACAGTGCCCTTCAAGAACTCCAATCCCCAAGGACAGCTCGAGGATCCCCAGATGCCCAGCAGCCAGGAGGCCTTGTGTGTCATGTCCTGCAGGCTTGCAGTGGTCAGCACAGTCTCAAGACGGGAAGTTCTGGCAGCCCCCAGCCCAGGGCTGCTGACCTGGGCAAACCACAGTCCAGATGGGCCATACTATATTCAAAGCCCTGCTCTGAGCAGAAACACAGTATTTCCTGTTTCTGGAAGCTGCTATTAGTCAGCAGTCCTTAAAACAGATGAGGGAAAAGAACAGGAAACTATGAGAACGCAGGGGACGGGGGCCAGGGACAGTTATTTCTCCTGATACCACAGAATAAAGGTTCATTCCCGTAGTCAGATCCTAGACCTCTAAGCTCTGGCTCGAGCCCACCTGTTGCCCCAGTTACTGCCCTGGCAAACAGAATACTTATTTTAGTCATTTTGGTGTCTCCACTGCCAGCCCCCAGTGACCAACTCTTTCCCAGTACCATACAGTTACTCATACTATGCCTGTGCTTCAAATCACTTCTCCCTTCCTGTCTTCTGCAAACCTCAGCCTCACTCCTCCCAGCATGCCTTCCCCACCCCTGGGTGCCTGCAGATCTGTTCCTTCCCTCCTGTCTTCAAATCCCTTGCTCTCTTTTAGGGTCCAAGACAGAGAACCTGGGTTTGAAAGTCTCTTGGTCAGTAACTCCCCAGCGGTATTTCTGCTAGGGGCCTTAGTTTCCTCTTCTATACATGCAGTGACAGTGCCTGTACCAGACAGACTGTTGTGAAAATTGAATGATGTGGGGGATGTGAGAGGGAAGTGTCAACCTTATAGGGACACACAGTAGGGAGCGGATAACAGTGCAGTTGTGTTTATGTTTACCTGGGATCAAGGAACTCAACAAGATTCTTCTTGTCTCTCAAGGGCCAGCTTGACACTTCCTGATCAGAAAGACCCTCCTCCATCCCTCCTGGCAGAGCTCCCATGCTAGCACCCTCTCCCTCAACTGCCCAGGCCCCCGCAGGCCCCTCAGGCCCCTGCGATGCCTCTCCCTGACCTCCGAGTGGGGCTGGGACTAAGGAAGGGCCAAGGAGACTCCCTAATGCTCTTTTAAGGCAGCAGGGTCAGAGAAATATGTGAGTCACACAAAGAATTCTAAATTTTCTAGTAAGCACACCTGAAAGTAAAAAGTTTTAATTATTTTACTCAGTATAGCTAAAATATTCTAATTTGGCCATAAAATAAATATAAAAAATTAATAATAGTTTCCATTTCTTATAGTTAAGTCTTCAGAATGCAAGGTATATTTTGCACTTGCAATATATGTCAGTTGGTGGCAGCCACCCGCCTCAGGTGTTGTGGCACTGTAGTGTAAATGAGTGATTTTGCCCCAGCTGAGCTAGTCACGGAGGTTTCAACAGAGAACAAGATAGAGTCAGTGGGATTGCTGCTCTTGCAGAGCTCAGGGTCCAGCAGGGAAGACAGACATGGAGTAAGGATTGACTCAGACTTAAATACATACAAAGTGATTTCTTTATGTTCTCCAAAAATCAATCTAATTTCCACTCTGAGTGCCCATCCTATCAGATCATCCCGGAACTCAATTTCTGCATTTCTCACCAAGGTGAAGCAAAAGCCCTGAGATCTTACCTAGTGTCCAGGTGATAGGGTTGCCTTACCTCCATCCAAACGTCATTATCATCAACTCTCTCTGGACTCCATGGTAATGCCCACCTGTCACGCTACATGGTGTTCCTTAGCATACTTGGAGCAGAGATGTCTTGTTGTGGTTGAGAACATGGAACCCCTGCCTTATTAAGAGGGCCTATAGCTTGCTTCTGTAGACGTGACCTGCTTCCTGCACCCTATCTCAGAAAGCACTTGGCTCCCCACAGCTTATGGAACCCACAGGTTACTCAGTGCCTACCCTCTCCTGCTTTCCAATTTTCAGTTGTAAAAAGGGTAACATTCTCTTCCCCTCACTCCTGAAACACCCAAGAGAATCTTCTTAGCAGATTCAAGCTTTGGAAGTAGAAACTAGGAAAGAAAACCTCTCAGAGTTAGCACTTTCTGCCCCGCCACAAACCTCTCCTGAGTCCAGGAGATCCAAGCATGATCCCTGCTGCAATGAAGGAAGAGAAGAGAAGAGAAAAAGAGAAAGAGAAAGACAGAGAGAGAGAGAGAGAGAGAGAGAGAGAGAGAGAGAGAGAGAGAGAGAGAGAGAGAGAGAGGAGAAAGAGAGAGGAGAAAGAAAGAGAAAGAGAAAGAGAAAGGGAAAGAGAAAAAGAAAAAGAAAGAGAAAGAAAGAGAAAAGCCCACAAGAGGGAAACCCACAGGAATGAATATTTGAATGAACTGCCCTGCTGGGACAGGTCAGGCTTTGGGCCAACACAGGGATGGAGGCAGAAGATCTGGAATAGGAGATGCACACAGAGGAGGCCAAGGAGCTTCTGAAATGTGAAGAAACCCAGCATTTGCATCACAAGTCTCCCCCCACCAAAACGAGATGGGATGAGAAAAATGCGTCAGACCCTGACAGGGTAAGGACAAGGGGACCTCAAAGAAGCAACATAGATGGCAAAAGATCAGACCAGGGGAGCCCAGGGAGGCTCTCCAGACCAATGGATGGTATCCAGCATCCTGGACCAGCTTCCAGTTACGAGGAACTGACTTCCTCCCAAGGCAGCCTGTTCTAAACAGTTCTTTACACCGGGTTACAGCTTCTTCCACTGAGTGTGTTCTTGTAACTCTGACCTGCATAGAAAAAATAATGAAAGCAAGGCTAGGATAGCCCAGTGGTACAGACCTGGATCTAATCCCTAGCACTGGAAAACACACACACACACACACACACACACATGCACGCATGCACACACGCAGAGTAATGAAATAAGACTCCAGTCCATCACTCATATTCAAATGACCCTGCATCAGTAACAACTTCTCCAAACCTAACTTCCTCATCTAAAAACTGTGCACATAATAGCCCCTGCTTCCCAGGGTTTTGTGTAAGAGGAAGGCAGGTAGGCCAGCCTGGGCACCTACTGTCCTGGTTACTGCCTTCGTCCAGGGTGAACCAACCAATAGGAGTCCTGTAGTCTGGGTTCTATCTTAGCTGAGTTGCTTAGCAGTTGTGTGAATTGAAGTTAGTTACTTCATCTCTCTGTGCCTCAGTTTTGTAGTATGAAAATAAAAAAAAAAGGATGAGTTATGCATTCATTGATTCAACAGTATAAGTCCAGGGAGCAAGCGCTTAGTGGGCATTAAACAATCTTTTTTTTTCTTTGTCACTATACATTTGCAATAGGTAATGCATACATTTATTGAGTCCTTTTCATCATTCCCCTCCCCTTCTCCCCCCCTCTCTACATTCCTTTCCTATTGTAAACCGTCCACACCTCTGTTTCCTATCATTCGTCTTTTATTTTGCTCTTTAAATTATTTATACTTTGGCTTTCTTATATAAGACAAACCATTCAATATTTAACCTTCTGTGTTTGATTTTTTTCCACTTAGCAGTATTTTTCCACGGTGCATCGTTCTCCTACATATGATTGAGATGTATCCATCTATGTGGCAGAATAATGCTCCACTGTGGATATAAAGCACATTTTCTTTGTCCACCCCTAAAACACATTTTCTTTGTCCAGCCATATAGGCTGTCTCCAAGACTTAGCTATTTATTGTGAGATGTGTTGCTATAAACCTGAGTATACCTGTATCATTGTAATATGATGTCTTTAACTCTTTCAGGAAGATACCCAGAAGAGATACAGCTGGGTTGACTAGAATTTCTACTTTTACTTTTAAAAAACCTATCCATACTGATTTCCATATGGTTATATTAGTTTACATGTCCAACCAAACTGTAGGCGAGTTTATTTTTCCCTATAACTTCATGAACATTTCCTGGTTTTTGCTTTTTGTTTTTTGAGTTCATAATGATGGCTATTCTTTCTAGACTAAAATACACTCTCAGTATTGCCTTGACTTCCATTTTTCTAATACTCAAAAGTCCTGAATATTTTTCATGTATTTATTGGCCATTTGAACTTCTGAGAAGTGTCTATTCATTTTAACTGTTCACTTTTTGGTTGAATCTTTTTTGAGAGGTGTCTACTTTTTTTTAGTTCTTTGCATATTCTGATATTAATCTGTTTGAAGAATAGTTGGCAAAAATTTTACCCATTCTGTAGGCTGTCATTTCACTCCTTTTTGTTTCCTTTGCTGAGCAGAAATTTATATAATATGATCCTATTTGTTCATTTTTGGTGTTGTTTCTTGTACAATTGGGGTTATGTTGAGGAAGTATTTGCCTATGCCATGTCTTCAAGAGTTTTACATATTTACCTTCCAGAAAATTCAGTGTTTCTGGTTTAACATCTAAGTCTTTGATACCACCTTTTATTACTTCTTCCCTTCTTCCTGACATGCAGAAAATGTTGATCATGCCCACACAGGCAAGTCCTCTCTTCCCCAGACCTTCCGTTGGGAGCCATGTGGAAGCTGTACTTACCTGGGTGAAGGGATCCATTCCACTGTCCCTGGGCATCTTCATACTCTGGGCCCAGAGAAGGACACCCCCTCTGGGTGTGACCTGACTTCCTGGAGGAGGGAGGGACTGTTGTTTCTTACCTTCTCCCAACTTCCTGTCCTAGCAGACAGTAAAGAACAGGACAGGTTTGGAGAATCATACCACCCCACCTTTCGGAAGGCACAGTTCACTCACTGGAAGTTCCTACTCCTGGTAGCCCTCCAGATGATGACTGTCATGAGTAACATAATGGTTAAAGATAGAGGCATACGAGCCATGATATTGTTGAGGTTGATGTTGACGGTGATGGTAAAAGTGGTAAAGATGTTGTCAATGTGACAAGGACATTAATGATGATGGGAGTGATGGAATAGGTGATGGATGGAGGCACTAATAATGACATGGATGATGATTTAGGAAATATTATTGGTGACAGTGAGGATAATGGTGATTAGATTATGAGTTGATAGTATTTCTAGTGACACTGGTGGTGTGGGTGGCAGTGGTGATGGAGATGAGCTTGGTCATAGAAATATTAGTGAAAACACATGTAGCAATAATGGCCATGCTACACACAGTGATATGATACTGATTTTGAAGGTCTGAGTAAC
Organism: Cavia porcellus; assembly: GCF_034190915.1. NCBI lineage: Eukaryota > Metazoa > Chordata > Mammalia > Rodentia > Caviidae > Cavia > Cavia porcellus. Next base: position 60,158,097 of record NW_026947492.1, on the reverse strand, counting down.
AATGATAACGATAATGATAGTGCTGGTGGTGGTAATCAAGATTAAGACAATGATAATCATTATATCATAAAGGTATCATAATGATACCTTTATTCATCATGAATAAACTGGTCACTTACTCAGGATATTTGTGATGTAACAGGGATGATATTTAACAATAGGAATAATAATTACAAAGATGGTAATGGTGGTTATTTGAGTGGTAACATTGGTAATTATTAGGATGTTAATGATTGTGATGATAAAGTTTAATCACAGAAATTTTATTCCCTCTTTCAAAACTCCCTGTTGAATACCTTTAGGCCAAGGACCAGTAGAAAATTTGCTGGGCCCCATTATCCCTCCTGTGGTGACAAAATTTCCATCCTTCATGTCTCCTCCCAGAGTTCCCTTACCCAGCCCACAGCCATCTCTCAGTAGGACCTCTGGTATTCAGCTAATTACCCTGGAGTGTGTATCTCTCCAGGTTGAGGATTCTCCCTCTGAACAGAGCCCTGGGAAATCCTCAAAGAAGCAAGATAACCCAACCCAGATGGCACTAGACCTGACTGTGATCCAGTTCATTAAAGGTAAGTGGCCTTGTGCCAGGATTGAAGAAGGCAGGCCAGAGGCACCATCAAGGTTATACAAGATTCAGCCCCTTCTTGCTTTCCTTGATTATAATAAGCTCCTCAAGGCATCATACACTCCTGTGAATTTTTGCCCCTGCAGTCCTCTCTGTCTGAAACATTTTTAATGTCACCTATCAAATCTGTCCTCATCACTTCTGTTAGTTTTTTGTTGCTATGAGAAAATACCTGAGGAAAAAAACTTACAGGAATAAAAACTTATTCTGATTCATGGTCTCAGAGGTTTCAGTCCATTGTTGCCCAGTTTTATTGCTTTAGGCTTATGTGGCAGGCAGCGGTGGTAGAAGAAGGCTGCTTACCTCATGGTAGCTGGAAAGGAGATAAGGAGAGAGGAGAGGCAAGAGAGAGCCAGAGACAGAAGTAGAGAGGCCAGGGATATGATATATGTATTTTGTAAAACCATAGTCCCAGTTACTTGCTTCATCCAGCTCAGCCCCATCTCCTAATAGCCCGTTTGCTATGAACCAATCAATGGAAGCCATCAATAATGTTAACATCTTCATGATATGCCCTACTGGGATCAAACTCTCCACATAGGAGCCTTCGGGGAACACTGCATATTTAAGCCACAATGTCCCTGTAGGTCAAGGGCAAAATCCAGTCTCTTTCACCATGCCTAGCTCTCCCAGCTATCAGAGCTGCTTCCCTCCATCCTCTTGCTGCTTTCCCTTCCAGATTCTATAGCCACTCTAATCTGTGCCATGTGCTTGTCCAGCCCTTCCTCCAAATGGTAAGCTCCTAAAGGTCACGGCCTATGCCCTTCCCCGCCTACCCACCACTGGTCCTGAAAACAAAGGCCTTCAGGAACTATTTGTTAAGTTTCCAGGCTGTGGCATGGATGAAGGGAGCTCTGAGCTTTTGTTCTGGGTCCTTGCTCCTCTTTGGGCCTCAGTCTCCCCAGTATAGTTTCTCAATATAGTGAAAGGTAGACTGAAAAGTAGAAGATTCTTGCAGCTCTGATCCTGAGACTGAACTAGTCAGGAACCCGAGTCCTCCTTGTGCCCAAATCCCAATCCCATGAACATTCATTGAGTGTCAGGCTCCTGAAGAACACTGAACAGCACATCAAAAGACAGCGTACTGAGGCCTGGGCCACATCGACTGGTGTACATGCCTGTAGAGTTACTTTACTTTGCTGACCTGCATGTCCTCCTCTGAAAGATTGAACCAGTAATGCTTGTTCTGCCACTTCCAAGATATGAGAGTAAAATAGTATGATATATAGAAAGTCCCTGTATACTATTTAAACAGCTGTACTTCTGTAAAGTTCATTTATTTCCATGATCTTCCCACACTACTGTTCTCATTGTGACCACACCCTGGGAAAGTAAGTAGAGCCACCTCTGCCGCAGGAGGGTGCTTAATCTCTCACTGAGGACTTTTGCAACAGGAAGGAACTGGCCCCAGTTCTTGGAAGAGGTTTTTAAGACTTAATACTGCAGTACCAGTAGTACAGTGCCCCGTGTTCCAGCATCCCCAGGAAGTAAAGCCTGGACTCCATGGGGTCATGCCTGGAGCGGGGGACTAGTCTTGCTAACTTAGGTTACCCCAGCTGCTGGAAGTCTCGGCACAATGCACCAGAGAGAGCTTATTAATCACTGCTTTGGCTCCTGCCTAGAGAGATGCTGGAATTGGTTGCTGAAACTGAATCCTAGAGTGGGTGTTCCAGGTTACTGACAGTTTCAGCTTCTGTAGGTTCCTCCCAGAGACCAACGCAGGGCTGACCAAGGGTCCTGTAGCTGGTTGAACATCTGGCCTCTAGGCTTCTCCTGAACTTCAGAGGAGGCCTGGCTTTGACCTTCATGGAACCATGGGGAGAGGCTCAGGCTCCTGACTCACAGAGCCCTAAATTGAGGGAGGACCTATTCTATTTGAGGGATGCCTGGCCTCTGAGATGAGTTATGAGGAAGATATAATTGCTGAGTTGCCTGATAGGCAGACATCATACTGGGCTGAGGAAAGCCTTGTTTTATGGGAAGACTTGCTTGTGAGCTGGAAGCAAGCCTTGGAATTACCCTTTAGGTAGCACCATCTAAACAAATTGCATAGCCCTGCCCTCCAGGAATTTTCCATCTGTCCTAAAGAAGGCCACGGATGCCAAGGAGAGGTGGAGGAGGGGCACACAGTGCACTGCAGCGATTCCTGCAGCAGGAGGGAGCCCTCTGAAGTCAGGCTGCCAGGGAGGACAAGGCTGGAGAGGGAGGCAGGGGACATGGCAGGGGAATGAGTAAGAGTCAGCAGACCCGAGGGACCCCTGGACTAGCCCTTGCCTCTCGGGATGAACTTAGGCACATCCCTACCCTCTCCAGGCCCCACTTACGATGAAGACATTCATACTACTTGGGCAAAGCTAGAGTAAAATCCCCTGGCTTACATGAGGAATCAAGGGAGCAGGAAACTGCAGTACTACGTGAAGTGAGGGCCAGGACCACACTTCAAAATTCCAAATTCCAAAATTCCAAATTCTGGCAGGGTGCATGGTGTACATGGCAAGGGATTAGGGACAGGAGGCAGGCTTGGAACACAAAGAAGGGGGAATTCCACAGCCCTGTGCCTCATCTGCCCTACCTAGCCCATTTGTCTGTATTTCCTGGCTCTTAAGAAAACAGCTCCTGGGCTGGCTAAGCCCAGGGTTCTAGACAACTAGCTGGTCCAGCCATGCTCTAAGGACAGACAGAGCTCATTCCCAATGGGAGAGATCCTGGTCCTGCCACTGTAGAGGTGTGACCTTCTGGCCCAGAGTACCCCATTGTCCACCTCTCCTCTCAGCCCTGACTGGCAAATGGTTTGCTTCTTCTAGGAAAGTTTTCGCCCTCTCCACCACAACTGTCACTTCAGTCCTACCTGCTCCAGGCAGAAGCACAGCTATCCTCTGATGACAGTGGAGTGAGGTTCACACAGGTCAGGACAGACATGCCCTTGTATATGCCTGCGCTGTCCCTGAGGGCACTGAGGCCCAGAGCGAAGAGACTCATCCATCATTGTGCGCCCCTCAGTGCAGCAGGTTCAGTTCTCCTTCCCTCTGTCTATCTCTCCAAAGCCCCCCATTCTGTAGGTCCTATCTCTGCTCCACCTCCAGGCACCCAGCACCAAGTCTTCTCAGCTGACACCTCTCTGGAGCCCTTAGATTCTGTCTCAGAAATTTTGACATTTGATTATGTAAATCTATTATAATCTATATAATTATAATTATAATTATAATCTATATATCCAGTCATTTATTCCTTCATTCCACAAATATTTATTGAGTACTTACAATGCTGCAGGCTCCATAGATTCAGCAATTAACACAGAAAAATTAAATAAACCTTGCTCTAAAATTTTAAAAAGTGGAGTACTGTGCATGGTGCCACATGCCTGTAATCTCAGCACTTTGGAGGCTGAGGCAGAAGGATTTCTGGGAGTTTGAGACCAGTCTGGGGCTACAAAGTATGTTCAAGACCTGGCTGAACTGCACAGAAAGAATCTGCCTCGAAAGAGAAAAAAGAAAAAAAGAACAAGTAAAACAGGTGTAGTAATCTAAATCAATAAAATTGGTAGTTTGATAGGTGCATTGCTCTGGGAAAAATAAAAACTAGGAATGGGGAAATCAGGGTAGGGTTGCAAGGCTGGGTCAAGGGCTTAGGAGGTCCCAGGACTGTGCTGGCTTAGAAAGAGTTACAAGACAGAGCAAGAAAGACTTAGTGTGGGGGAAAGAGGGGCATGATGAGTAGAACTGAAAGAATGAAATGAGACAGGATGGGATGAATGAAACAGAATTAGAAGGGATGGCATGAAATAGAACCATGTGGAAGTGGACAGAACTGAATGGAAATAAACACATTGAATAAAATGCAATCTAATTCAAAGATGGAAAGGAGTCAAATGGGATGGGATAGAACTGGGTATAGTAGAATTGAATGGGATGGGATGGGATGGGATGGGATGAGATGCGATGGGATGGGATGGGAAGGGAAGGGATGGGATGGGAAGGGAAGGGATGGGATGGGATGGAAGGAACAGAACAGGGCAGAATGGGCAGACATGGAGGCTGTGGCTGGCCTGCCCACTCCAATCTCTGACTTCCTCTCCACTTGTCCAACAGCCTTCCCCAGGGTGCTGCTGCGAACCCTGCGCCATCCCATCTTCTTGCTGGTGGTCCTGTCTCAGGTGTGCATGTCATCCATGGTGGCAGGCATGGCCACCTTCCTGCCTAAGTTCCTGGAGCGCCAGTTCTCTGTCACAGCCTCCTTTGCCAACATGCTCATCGGTGGGCTCACCATCCCCATGGCCATTGTGGGCATTGTGGTGGGGGGCATCCTCATCAAGCGCCTCCACCTAGGCCCCATGCGTTGCGGAGTTCTTTGCCTGCTTGGATTGTTGTTGGCTCTGGTGGTCGGCCTCCCTCTCTTCTTCCTTGGCTGCTCAGCCCACCACATTGCAGGCATCAATCTGCAGCCTGAGTGAGTATGTGTTGGGGAAGGGTGCGTGGGCAGGGTGGGCAGTGGTCCTGGGCAGAAGCCAAGACAGTGGGTACCCCTGCCACACTCAGCTTCCTTGTGTCACCCTCTCCTGGCTCACTAGGAGCCAGGGACATTGTCTCTGGAATGCTCTAGTTTTTGCACCTCTAGAAGGCACAGATGAACTTCTTGAAGCCTATGGAGGATTAGAGGCAAAGGAAGAGCAAAAGCACCTGTGGGTCGTACCTCCAGAGTCCTTGCCCTCTGTGCCCAGCTGAAGTGGGTCAGAGGCCACATGGTAGGAAACAGGACCCAGCTCAGCCAGAGGAAGGTTTTTGCTCCCAAGCAGAGGTTAAACCTGCCCAGAAGAGAACAAGCACCAACCCAGGAGAGCAGCCGAGGTGGGAAAGAGGCTGAGCAGGGGCTGGGCGGCCCCTTCACAGAGGCTGCGGAGGAGAGTTAGGCAAGAGACAGGGCAGACTGGAGTCATCTGAGATTCTTGGCTCCTAGACACTGACAGCTAGCATTCTGTTGTTCCATGACCCAAACATTCCAGAATTCTTGATCCTTTTCTCTGAAGCAATGCTATGACTCCACACTTGTACAAAGATTCCTGATTCTTTCTTTCCTGCCCTTGCCCAAAAAAAAAAAAAAGACTCTCGCCCCTTGGGAGCCTTCTAGAGAAGTTGTTGAAAGTTCCATCCCTGCCTCTTCCCCAAAATGATCTCATTTTTCCTGAAAATGACTCCAGGCTTATGGTGGCCTAACACACTGCTAGAATTTCCCCCCTTTCCCTCTCCCACCTACTCTGGGCATCCCCTCCACCTTGCTCAGGCTTCCTCCTCTGGGGCTCCTTCTGCTCCTTCTCCTTCTGCTCAGGGCCCAGGTCCCTCATGTCTCACCCTTACAATCTCCTCTACTCCTGCCTCCTTCCCCTCCCTACCTCCCCTGTCCCTGTTCCTTTTCTGGAACAGGGAGGCAACTTGGCCACCTGCAGCTATGCCCTTCGGAAAGCCCTAGCCTTTGGAGGGATGCAGGTCCTTTCAATGATTTTTAAAGTAAAAATTAAATGGATATTTTATCACAATTTTTTCAACTAAATGGGAAAAGTTAGCGCACTTCTCCTGCCCATCTCTTCTTCTCCTTCTCATTCCTTGACCTTTGACAGCTCAATTTTGTTCTCATCTACATTCCTGCAATTAACTCATCAGGCTCTGGGTTCTAATTCATTGAAGAAGTTTGTGGGAACTAATTGAGATGATCAAAAATACCCTCATCTTTCTGTACAGCTCATGACACAGATAGCAAATGAAGAGTCATATGTACCCAACCCCAGGCCATCACTTCCCCTATTATATCCTTTTAAGTCTCCTTGTACCCATTTTTCAAAAGCAGCCAAGCTTCCTGTGGTCAAGGAGAAAGGAGGGACTGAGGAAGAGCTCTCACCAGCTCTTACACATGTGATCTTCCAGCTGCTGTCAGAAGTTTCCAGAAAGTGCCTCTCTTCTGGCAGCTTCCTCTGGCACAGATTTCTAATGGGTGTGCAGCTCAGGCAGTGTCTGCCTGTGCCTCTTCCCATGGAAGACTCATCAAGACCAAGTTGGAAGCAGGAGCACTGTCTGGCTGGGGTGGGTAGAAGGAGAGGGCTGCACTGATGATCTTGATGATCTTTGTCCACATTCAGAGGGGAGATGGGTTCCCCTGCCTAGGCAGGGAGGGGCTCACCTCTGCCACATGCACCCTGCCCTGCCCCAAGCTTTCTAACACCGTCTCAGCAGTGTTCCTCTCCCAGCGTCCCTGGCTCCTGCCAATCCTGTGCAGAGAATTGAGCATATACCAAGCTTGCCAGGCCCCGAGTCAGCTAACATTTCTGCCATGTGCCCATCCCAAGACCAAGAGGAGAGTCCCTTACTTCCCCTATTAGCCCCTCCCATGTGGCCCCTGGCACCCTGTGACCCTGCACCAGCCTCTCTGGGTCTCTTCATCCTGGCAGGTGTGCTGGGCTTCCCCTCGACATAGACTGTGTCCCAGGGGCCACCTTCATGCCCTCTCCCAGGGTGATCTGCCCTCTCCAACTCAGCCTCTCCTGCCTCTGTCCACCCCTATCTTGCCCTGGCCCAGTGGGCAGGAGCACCCTAGGATTTGAGAGCGGCCCTCCGGAGGGACAGGATGGACTAGACACAGTGAGCAGGATAGTAGGTAGGGCCGAGAGGCTGGGAGACCATAGGAGAGCAATGGGGAGAAAGGCATCCCAGCCTTGCCAACAGTTAGAGAAACTGAGGCCCAGAGGGAGGCAGGAGCAGGTTGAAGATCCCACATATGGTCAGGTCCACTGGATGAATTCCCCACACATGGCTGGACTGTTCTGAGAAGAGAAAGCACCCCAACTCCTGAAAAGAAAGACCACTTCATCCGACACCGAGCTCCCGGTGTTGAGTTCCCTACACAAGAGCCACCAGGGAGCGGGGACATTTGTAGAAGCAGCTCAAAGGTGTGTAGGATCTAGGGCTAGCAGGGGCTCTGGCCATGTCCCAGACTCCCCACTTCAGTGTCAGGTGCCTCCGGAGCTTCAGCCCATCTGCCTGCTCACACTGCCCCATGGGGTGTGGGCCAGGCCCCAGGCTGCCAGCCTGGGGGAGGACAGCCAGGCCAACACTGCTGCCTTCTCTTTCACCAGCACCCAGCCCAGAGCGGAGCTGTTTCCAGGTTGCATGGCACCCTGCTCCTGCCCAGTCGATGGCTTTAACCCAGTCTGCGACACTGACGCCCTTGTGGAGTACATCACACCCTGCCACGCTGGCTGCACGGCCCAGATGGTCCGGGCAGATCTGGATACAAGCAAGGTGAGGGGGGCTTGTGGCACGGCCTCTGCCTCATGGGGCTCACACAGAGCGCACTGCTGCTCATCACACCGATCTCATTCCCCCACTGTGAGGCCCCTACGGGCTGAGTCCTTTGGCCGTAGGATCTCAGCCCCCACCAGTGGCTGGCACAGAAGAAGGGCTGAGGGAAGCTTTGTCAACTACTGCCTGGCTTGTGCCAGCCTCCTCACTGCTCCGTCTCCTATCACGCACTCTGCTTGGCTTCTTCCACGCTAATGTGATGGGAGCACAACTGTGATCCCGTCACGCCCCTCCTTAAAACCCAGCCATGGCTTCTCTGCAGATGAAGTCTTCACTCTTGCCCTGGTGTTCAGGGCCCTTCCTTGTTTGGGCCCACCTATCCATCCATTAATCCTCATGCTACTTCTCTAACAAGATTTTTGCAATTACTTGAGACCCTGTGTGTGTGTAGGTGAATACACACAGGTGTCTTTTTAAATCTTTGCATATACTGCTCCCTCTACTTAGAAATCACTTTGTGTCCAGGTCTTAATTTGCCCACTCATCTTAAAAGATCTGGAAAAATTCTGCTTGAGGGCTTGTGGGATTTCTGGGACCCTCCTTGAAGACTTCTGGGACCCTCAGGGTGGGCTGCCTACTTTCATCCACATCTCTACCCACAGAGACCACTTCTGCCCTGGTCCTTCTACAAGTGATTTCCTCTTGCAGCTTTCTACACATATTTCTGGCAGTCAGAGCTGGCTCCCCTCTCTGGGCCCAGGCTGACAATGAAAGCTTATTGAGGGACTAGTGTCCTACATGCACCAACAGAAGGAAGAACTCAGACAGAGACAGGGCAGAGGGCCAGGGAGCGAGAGAGAAATAAGCATGAAGTGAGACAGACCCATAGAATTCAAGACAGGCGGAGGCTCTGGGAGACTTTAAGTAGTAACTCTTATTCTATCCATTGTACAGATGGGAAATAAAGGCCCAGGAAAGGATTAAGCAATGCCCAGTCTTCATACCATAGCTAGGACTGAGCCAAGGTTCTAAGTGGCAGAGAATACAGCTCAGTAGTGGAGCATTTGCCACCACTGGTGGAATGAGGCCCTAGCTTCAATCTCCAGCACCATGTAATAAAAAATAATACCCTTGAGGCTCTGGCCCAGCCCAGCCACCCTTTGGATCAGCTGCACAGGTCTGGATTGGGGTAGCATCCAAAGCAGAGGGCATCTGAGACCGAGTCAGCACTCAGGGACCTGTAGGCTGCCCCAGAACTGTGTCCTGCCCGTGTGCCTCCTCGGGCTGCCCTTGGTCATCCTTCCACAGGGGTGGGTTGACCCATGCCCAGCACAGGTGTGCTCAGCAACAGAAGGAGAGATGTGGCAGGATCTCAGGCTCTCTAGGTGGGGCTGACTACCCTGGGAGAGAGATGCAGGGGCAGCAGGAGAGACTGGAGGCCACCGTGGGAAGAACTTGCCACCACGGGAAATAGATGCCCATGAGTGAACAATCAGAAAGATCCTGGAGAGGAAAGCCTCCAGCCTAGTGCTGTCCCAGCACCTTTCCCTTGAGCCCAGGATCAGTAGCAGGGGCCTCCTGACCTAGAAGTATTTTTCCACTACCTGTCCCTCTGCCACATCTCCAGGTCACTTAGTCAACAAGCCAAGGCCCCCAAGCCACTTGTCCTGCAGTGTGCGTTGAACTGGTGTGTATCTGGCTCACGCAGCCACATGGCAGCTCAGCTCCATTGCGCACGTCAGCTCTACAGGGCAATGCAGAGAGTGTCCGGCTGCCAAAGCCTCAGGAGAGGGTCTCCTCTCCTTCCTCTCCACCCTCTTCCGACTTCTCTTGTCCCGTCCTCTCCTCTCCTCTCCCCTCCTTTATTTCTCCTCTCCTTCCCCCTCCCTCTTTCTCCTTTCTTCCTTTGATCTCCCACCTAAATCACTTGAAATCAAAATCCCTTTACTCATCCTCCAGCCCACAATGGGGCTCTTCACGCATCTCCCCATCCAATCTGTCCTCCAAGCCATTGCCAGAGCACAAGTACACAGGAGCACTAGGATTTATTTCTGCCAGGCTTAAAATCTCAAATCCCTCCCAAGGTCCCCAGGCTCCACTTCAGGCCTTCTCACTCTGGAAAGTTTCTGAGGCTCCCATGAGTGGAGGTGACAAGCCCAGTGGGCTCCAGCTGCCCTAGGGCCACCTGGAGAGAAGATGAAACCAATCCCTGGCTCCATGTGAAGCACAGTGGCTGCAGTGCACAGGTCTCTTTGAACAGATGAGTAAAACCCAGGCTCCTGGCTTGGCTTTGCTCCTGACTGATGCCTGAGGGCACAGCAGCTGGACTTCTTAAAGAATCTTTGGCTGGAGATTTTCCCTGCCACCAGTGACTCTGAAGCGTGCAATCAAGTACACCGAGGATATCTCTTTGCCACGGATGTGTCCTGTCTAGAGGTGGTGCTCTTCCAGGTCTCTCTACCTTTTTGCTCTGCCTCTCTCCCCGTCATGACCGGAGGCTGATCTCAGCCCAGGCTGCGCAGGGCAACCTGTCTAGGGCCCTCCTCATGCCACCTTCACTCAGTTCCACCTCAGCTGGCTACGGGCCATGAGGAGCCTTCTCCTGCCACAGGCGCCTAGCAGCTGCCTCTTTGGAGGCTCTTGAGATTCACATTCCCCATTTTCCTTCCCAGGTTTTCTATAGCAACTGCAGCTGTGTGGCTGGGGGAGGCCCTGTGCCCGCTGGCTCCTGTGACTCAGCCTGCAGCCACCTGGTGCTGCCCTTCATCCTCCTGGTCAGCCTGGGAGTGGCACTGGCCAGTGTCTCCCACACACCCAGCTTCATGCTCATCCTAAGGTGAAAGCAGGGGCAGGGTGGGCAAGCCCCAAGAGGCCCTTGGCCATAGCCAGGACATACCAAGGCAGGGTTGGACGAAGGGGCACCCAAGTATCCTTGGCCCTCCCTCCCTTGACTTCTTCCCCCTGGAAATCTTCTGAGGTGGTTTTCTCTACATCTTGTAAACAAGAAGACAGAGGCTCAGGAAGGCCAGGAGCTGGCCCCGGTTGTATAGCAAGTGCCACATAAAAAGGACTGGTGCTCCAGCCAGAGCCCAGGCTCTCAGTCCATCCCCACACTTACCGCCCTGTCCTGTTCTCCCCAAGTGAGGCCATCCTACAGTAAGGAGAGGGTGAGCTCCTCCGCCCCACCTGGAAAGGCTGAGCCACAGAGGTCCATCCAGGGAACAAACGGTACCCATGTGGCCCCCAGCCTGCAGGCTCTTCAAGGCAATAGCACCTAGGAAGTGCTCACTGAGCACCCGGCCCATACTGGGTACTGCTTCTTGGTATAAGATCTTCCTGGCCCTTGGTTTAACAAATTTTTGCCCATGTCCAAGTCCAAAGTCAGGATCTCCTGGGATAGAGGTGAGATAAGACCTCTGAGTAAGATAATTCCAGTCTGCTGGGTTTATTTTACTCACCATCTACTTCCTAGAAAATTAGAAGGGAATGGAGCCCCTGGGAGTATTAGATGTGGGAATCTATGAAACAGGCTGACATGAGAGAGATCAGATGACAGAGAGAGCTGAGAATGTAGACTGTGGGCAGAATGAATCCCAGGTATGCCTCCAAGAGCCATGGGACCTTATCCAAGTCATTGAGCCTGTCTAGGTGTCAGTTTGCTTATCTGTGAAATGGGTCTAATAGTCTACCTCCCAGAAAGGCAGAAGTGGTAGAGTTACTCAATGTAGAGTTACTGAGTCCACAGGAAGTGCTCCTTAAGCACTTGCCACTATGTCACAGTGGCAGAGAAGCTGGAGCAGGTAGCTGACTATCCCATCTCCAGGTGCTGCCAAGTATAGGAGAAAGAAGAGAATTTGGTGGGGCCAGGGAGCAGGGAAACAAGGATGGTATCTGTGGCGGGAAGCAGGGCAGGCGGATGTGTGCACAGCACCTTGATAACTGGTTAGTGGGTGTGGACTCTGCGAGTTGAGAAGAGATGGAGTACAGGGCCTGAGCCCCTCAGCTGGACCCTCAGACATGGACAGTGGCAGAGAAGGGTGTGGGGAGAGTCCATGCTGCTCTCGGTCCTCATGTCCCTGTGTCCCTGCTTTTAAGGGGAGTGAAGAAAGAAGACAAGCCTTTGGCTGTGGGCATCCAGTTCATGCTCCTGAGAGTGCTGGGTAAAGAGCCTGGTTGGGCCCTATGTGGTGGTGATGGGGGTCCAGCTGCCCGCTGTGCACCAGACCGAGGCCTGAGCGGATCCTGGTCCCTGACCTGGGGCTAAGGTGTGGGGCAGCAGGTGTCTGGAGGTGGCTGTGTAAGTAGACTCTACGCCACCTGATAGGAGGGAGGCTCCCTCCGGTGCATGGTAAGGGGCTGGCTGAGGCCACATTCCTGAGCCAAGAGACTTCCTGTGGCCTGGGCCCCTTGAGGGCTTGCAGAGAGGCTGGGGGTCTCCCGGCCTTGCTGTCCCCTGAGCACCTCCTCTCTCAGCCTGGATGCCAAGCCCCGTGATCTACGGCAGTGCCATTGACACCACCTGCGTGTACTGGGCCTTGAGTTGTGGGCGTCGAGCCGTCTGCCGCTACTATGACCTTGACCGGCTGCGAAAACGGTGAGATCCCAGCAGGGGCTGTGGGAAGGGTGCTGAGAACTCTCAGGACGCCAGGCGGGGCGCCGGTGGGGAAGCGTTTGAGTGCACCTGCTCGGTGACAGGTGCTGTTTCCAGTGCTGAGCTCACCAGCCCGGTGAGCTGGACAGTTCTGCACTGAGGAAGGGAAGCGAAAGTAGCAGCTCGAGGTCACCCACAGCTAACGGTCCACACAGCTGGGCCTTGTCTGCAAGCTCTCTGAAGACATTGTGGACTTGAGGCCCTGAGGAGATTGGGGAGCAGCTCAGCTGTAAGACTGACTAGAGCCTGAGAGAAAGCCCTAACTGCCCAGGGCTCAGTTTTCCCATCTGTACATTGGGGAACTTAAAAGAATCTGAAGTTTTAGAGGCTGTGGACCTGGGATGGATACAGGGAGGACTTGCTAGAAGGGCCAGGCATAGGGAACAGGTCACTTCCTGTTCTGAAGGACACAGTTCCCATGGGCTAGCGCTGCTGGCAGCAGGAGGGGGACTTCCTAGAAGAGAAAAAAGTCAAAGGGCCTTAGTGAGTTAAGCAAACAGGAGAGGGGACTCCTGTGTTCCTTGTGGAAGATGGGACTATCCCAAGAGGCTTGGAAATAGACAGAGCCAGTCCAGTCATATCACAGTCAAAGACAGGGAACAGGTTTCTGTCCCTGCCCTTGGATCCTTCTGCAGAGCTTCCAGTCTCTTCTTTCAGGGAAGGACCCCAAAAAGGGTCAGTGACCCCCAAACTCAAAGTGTCTACCTGTACAAAGAATAACGTCTACTGACTACTGGCTGCCCACCCAAGGACATCCAGGCCCTGGATCTGTGGTCCTCACTCCAAGGTCCTTGTTCTTCCTCAGGTTTATTGGCCTCCAGTTCTTCTTCCAAATTGGTTCACTCGTATGCTTTGCCTTGGTTTTGGCTGTCCTGAGGCAGCAGAACAAAGAGGAGGAGACCAAGGAGGCTGTGTCCAGCCCTGGCGCACAGCAACAATTGCTAATGTCAGGGTCAGATAAGAAGCCAAAGGACTCCAGCGTGTGAGCTCTCCTGGGACCCACCCTGGCCAAGAGCAGCAGCCACAGTGGTACTTCTTCAGTCGCTTGCCCAAGATTGTCAGGAACACTGTGTCCCAGGTCTGGCCCACCACTAAATTGTGAGTGATTTCATGCAAGCTACTGGCTCTGTCTGAGCCTTCGTTTTCTAATCAGAACCAAGAACTTATTTGGGAGTTTGTGGTATTAACCACTTCTGAAGCAAAAGCATCTTCCCAAGTCCTCCCCCAGCAGCCAGCTGTCCCCAAATCAAGCTTCCTCTGCTGGGAGGACTGCATATGGTCACCTGAGGCCCTAAGACAGAGAAATCGACCAAAGTAGACCAGGCTGTCCCAACACCACACAGTTCTGCTCTGCCTCGCACTCGCAGCACCCTCCCTGAGTCTCAGTCCCCTCCTCTGTCAGGTGGGGCTGGACTCTTTCATCTGTGACCAGCCCAGTGGTTAGGAGACACGGGTCTCCTCCAATCCTCAAGAACTGTCCCTTTGGCGCCCCCTAGAGGCTGATCCCAAAGCTGATTTTTAATTAAGGGGATCCCCACAAGAAAAAAGGAGCTGGCTTCCCACTCAGGACCTTCCACCTTGGCAAAACCCGGGGCTGGAAGGTTGGCGTGGATCTTTGCCTGAAGGGGAGTCTTCCTCTCAAACTCAGGAAGTCCCAGCTCTGGGAGACACGGTTTGAGGGTAAACTCCAACCCCTGCCTTAGTGGCCCTGGAGGAGCAGACTCAGCTGAACACTTGGTCATCTTCCAACTTCAGAGCCCAAACATAATTACTATCTCTGCATTGTCAGAATCTCACACCTTTGACAAGGGGTCCCGGAAGTATCTGTGACTTTTGTGAATAGAATCCTAGTTTCCTCTTTTCTTTCCCAGTGCCTAAGTCCCTGTCATTAGTCCTGGGGAGTTAATGTTCAATGCCATGAGGCTCAAGTTAGTGGTAACCTCTGGTCCTCTGCCTGATTCATTGACTCGATAGACCATGTCTTGTTTTCTGCAGTCTTGTCTGTCCTGTTTATTCCCCAGGGCTAGGAGGGTGTCTCCTGTTTGCTCTCAGTCCTATCTGGTGCCACCTGTACACCCCACCTATTGCCTGTATCTTGGGAGGCGCCACCCTGGGAGCTATTGCTGATGGCACCTTGTGTGCCCAGTCCTGCTGGCTGAGGACACTCATGGCTCTTGGCCTCTGGGCAGCTCCCAATGTCAGAGCTCTGGGGCTTCCCCTTGTGAAAGATGAAGGAAGTATAGAAGGTCTAATTCCTATCTTATTCTGCTGCTTAACTGTAAATGTTTAACAAATATCTGAGCCTGTATTTATCAGTGTGAGGAATTTCAAAGTCTCCTCCAACAAGATGAGGCTTCAGTAGGCTTATATTCCTTCTCCTCCCCCCTGTTGCCCAGGTTTTGCAGATATAATTTGGAATTATAGATACAGCTTATTATTAAATTTGTTCTCGTATAATGTCTCTTCTATTACAAAAATCCCTTCTTATAAACTGCATTAGAGGTTTGCAACAACCACATTATTTCCAGTTATTTAGATTTAAATTTTACTGGGTTCATTGCTCACCATTATTTCTGGTATATTGCATCCTTCCCTCGCTTTATATTCTGGTCTAATTTTCATTTGGCTGGGTTGCTTCCTCAAGTTATGGTTTCAAAAATGGAAGGAGATCATAAGGTTAGGTCCTCACCTTTCCAAATTGTCTTTTACATTTTATAGAAGAAATGATGAGTGACTTGCCTAAGACCACACAGAAAATAAATAATGGAGCCAAGGTTGAGTCCAGATCTCATAGGAACCACAGCTAATACCACTTGAGGAAGACCTCTTTAAGGAAAGGAATACAAAAGTTTGGATTCAGGTTGAGTATCTTTATCCAAAATGCTTGAAATCAGAAGTGTTTTGGAGTTTTTTTTCCCAGATTTTAAAATACATGCATATATGAGATATCTTAGGGATGGGTCCCTAAACACAAAACAGTTATATTTCATATGTATCTGTACATTTTAGTGGGCTTGTGTTTTGACAAAAGTCCGTCACATGAGATCAGATACGGAATTTTCCACTGACAGTATTGTGTTGGTACTCAGAAAGTTTCAAATTTTGGAACACTTCAGATTTTAGCTTCCCGATGTTCAACCAGTATACAATTAGGTGAGAAAGTGAATATTTACCTAGAAGCAGACAAAAGGAAAAAATACAACACACAATCCAAGAAGATAACATATTTTTTTTACTAACTGATGCAGTTAGTTTTTTTAAAAAAAGACTTTTTTTCCCATGATGATTAAAAGAATTTTCTACTCAATGAAGAGCCTACAGAATTTACATCTGTGAAGTTGCTGCCTCCTCCCTGTGCTCCGGGAGTTGGGTGGAGATGGTGTTAAATCTCCCTGCTAGATCCTCAAGCCGTAGTGAAGTCCAGCAGTGACAAGTGCTGACATCCTGATGCCTGGCCTGAGTTCCTGTTGCTAGTAACACAGGCTGGGGCCCCTCAAGAACTAGGAGCCAGGAGCCAGGATTGGCAATGCCTGGAACAGGCAAAGGGGATCCTGTGACAGCCACATTAGGAATCTGATTAAAGACACAGATGCTTCATTTAAAGTTTTAATTTAAAGGCCACACACCCGGGGATATAGCTCAGTGGTTCAGTGCCTGCCTGGCAAGTGCAAGGTCCTGAGTTTGATTCCCGGTACCATAAAATACCACATACATACAAACATATACAACTGGGCATACAATTTTAGAGGTTAAGGGCTCACCAAAGTCCAGGTGTTGACTGCCTAAAAATCCATGATCCCAGATCAAAAACCTTCTGTGAAGGGAAAAGACCAGAAAGATGGAGATAATTTCAGCTTAGACCTTGAGTTTGCCACTTATTCACAGCATGGCCCCGAGCAAGCGGCTTGACTCCTCTGGACACTGTTTCTTCACTCTGACGTGAGGCCGGTCAGGCCTGTGCCCCGTCTCCCACAGGTTGTGCAGACTGATAAGACTCATAGAACTGTTCTGGCTCATAGGACAGCACTTGATGATCAGGAGTTGTAAGTTTCCTTCCCTTCTCCTGTCGCTGAAGGAATTTAACAAGCACATGGAGTAGGGGGTGGGAAGGGACAAGAAAGGGGGGAAGTGGAAAACAGCACCTTTCCCTGCCCTGTCCACAGCGCCACTGTCCCCTAATCTATCCTCCACTGTCAGCCAGGGCTCAGCTGGCCTGCCTTATCTCTCCCTACAGCCAGCTTGGGACAGCTTTTCTCCACCAGATTTACATTTTTATTGATTTTCTTTCTCCCTTCCAGAGCAGTTCCTTTCTTCTGTTTCCCCCTCGCCTATAAAATGGGCTCACCTCAGGGTGAAGCAGTTCTGAGGCTAGGTGAGAAGTGATGACTCAAAGACAGATTCATTTCCCACTCCTTCATTCTTTCA
The DNA here is from genome assembly GCF_034190915.1 of Cavia porcellus. Classification (NCBI taxonomy): domain Eukaryota; kingdom Metazoa; phylum Chordata; class Mammalia; order Rodentia; family Caviidae; genus Cavia; species Cavia porcellus. The sequence goes on along the minus strand of NW_026947492.1, from coordinate 60,141,110 downwards.
TTCACTCATCCAGCCAATATATCCTACATGTCTGCTCCGTGCCCAGTGCTGGCACTGCTGGGGACACAGCCATGTGTCAGACACAGCCTGCTTTCAGATTTCTCATGTAAACAGACTCACTGACAAGTAGAAACACAAGCACAAGTAGTCACTCGGTAAAGGGAACAAGAGGAAACCAGGAGCTCTTCCTGGGGCCAGCTGGAAAGACTTCCTGGCAGGGGGAATAGCAGAACTATTAAAGATTAGGTAGGGCTTCCCCAGGTGGGGAAGAAGGTACCAGGCAAGGGTGAGAACAGGATGAGCAAAGAGAGATAGCATGGGATGTCCCAGATGTGACGACAAGAGCATCTGTGTGTGCAGCACATTCAAGAGACAGAGGGGACTAAGCCTTGAGTTCTGACTAAAGGCTTTGGATGCTTTCTTGAGGGCAAAGAGAAGCCCTTGAAGCACTGATTGATGGGTTATTCCATTGACTGGTTATTTTAAGCAGGTAGTGACATGACAAGATTTGTGATTTAGAAAGGCAGGTGGCTGCACCATGGGGGCCTTGAGTGGTAGAGAGAATCTAGAAGCTAGTAGCTCATGCAGGAGGCAGGAGCAATAATCAGGAGGAGCAGGAGCCCTTGAACCAGGTCAGGAATGGCATCCTAGAAGTGGAACATCTCAGCTGAGTCTTGAAAGATGAGTAGTAGGAACATACTTGGTGGAGAAGTTGGGAAGGATGTCCAGCCTAAAGAAATGGCAGAGATAAAGGCTCAGCACAGAAAGTTCTTGGCAGGCTGAGGAAATTTCCATTGGTTCTGTGGGGTTGCAGCATGGCTGAGGGTAAAGCTGAAGGAGTAGGTTGGGGCCTTCAGTGATGCTCAGTGTTCTGTTTCCTAAGCGAACCCTGAGGGAGGTAGCAAGGGCACCCTACTCTCGTGTACAAGAGGAGCTGTGTAGGGATCGGGGAGCTAGGTGAGATGCTGCTTCCTCAAACAAACTTCTCCGTGATCTTCCTATATAGTAGATTAAGAAACTGAGGCCCAGAAGGTGCAAGAACTTCCCCAAGGCCACTCAAGAGCCTATGTATCCCTTCTTCAAATCCCCATGCTGTTTCTCGTAAGTCTGTTGTCCCTCAGCCACATACACAACAGATGTAGTAGGTATTGGCTACCCTCGCTGGGATTTTTTAAGGGAGGAAGAAAAACACACCAGAGAAAGAGATTTCTTCTTCATTTGTTCACATTAAACTGGGGATATCCCAGTTAAGAAAACAGAACCAAGTGCCCTCTGCTTTGGAATCCCATAATTAGGAAGATAAATTCCAGCTCTACCATATACCAGGTACGGAAAGTCACTTCACCACACCTGAGCCTTGGTTTCCTCATCTGTTAAAGGGAAAAACAAGCTCCAACCATCAGAAGTGGTGCAAGGACTTGATGTGACAGTGTCATACTCTACAGTAATTATCTATTGCTGAGGAATGAATTACCCTAAAATTTAGCAGCTTAAAACAACAAGCCTTTATCATCTCACACAATTTCTGAGGGTCAAGAACTCATTAATGGGTTCACAGGGTGTTGCTGACTCAGGATTTCTACACAGGAGAGAATCGAGCACCAGCCAGCATTGACAGCATCAGAAGGCTAAGCTGCAACTGGAGAACCTGCTTCCAAAAGTCCCCTCGGTTCTTTGCTGACAGGTGGCGAAAGGCTTCTCTTCTTTTTCACATGTACCTCTCCATAACGCTGCTCACCACTGCCAGCTCACTCTCCCTAGACTGAATGGCCCAAGAAAGAATATATGCTACCAAGATGGAAGTTTTTTATAATCTAATCTTGGAATGACATGCTAGCCTTTGCCATATGCAGTGAGTCAAACAGACTAGTCTTGGTAGTATGCAGAAGAAAAATGCAAAAGTGTCTGAATGTTAGGGCAGTGTGGGTCATTGGGAACCATTTGGAAGCTGGTTCTAGCAAGCATCCTGAACAGTGCCTAGCACACAGGAAGTACTTGTTCACTAGTAGGTGCTATTACTTTCAAAATGATCACAGTCATAATGGGAAAACAAGATGTGGATATGAAAAAAATGAGACAGCATGGCCAAGAGGAACACAGCAAAATGAGACAATTCTTGATTACATGGTAGAAGAGGGTGTTCTGGACAAAGGATGGTAATGAGGGGAGATTTCCAGGCAGAGGTAACAAAGAGAGGAGGGTAATCCACAAAGAAGACAGGTGAGTACGACCAGCTATTTGGTTGCCTTCCCTCAGCCAGTCTCCTCTTCCCTATTGCGGTAGATGACCACCCCAAGGATGATCTAAGCCAGCATTAGAATGCCTTTTCCTTTGCCAGTAGTCATCTCAGAATAGACATGTGATTCATTCGGACCAATGAGATGTAAGGACAGTCTTCTGGGACAGCTTTCCTCTTGGATGAAGGAATAGCTGAGAGGATAAGAACCCTTTTTACTACCATACCCGTCCTACTTGGCATCACACTTCATGCTATATCAGCCATCTTGTGAACACAAAGAGAATCTTCCCTGAAGCTTAGAATGGGGAAAGCCTAGGTCATCAGAGACATTGTTGAATTCCCAGACCAACCCTGGCACCATTTTCTTATGGCCTCCTTGTTTTAAAAAAGAAAAGATTTAAGCCTCTCTGAGGTCAACTGTCTCTTCCTTAGACCCTAACTAATTTGATGAGTACAGTACCCCCATTCCCCCTGAGGTTGTTTTCTTTTTCTGAGGAAGAGAGAGAGAAAAAGGCAGTTTGGAAGGTAGAAGTCCTTGGTCTGACCCCAGTTCTGCCTTTTAATTGCTCTGTGATCTTAAGCAAATCCCTTCCTCTACTGGGCCTCTAATAATTATAGCTAATATTTATTGACTGGTTGCTCTGTGCCAAGCACTCTGCTAAGAACTTCCCTTGCATTATCTCATTTATCCTCACATTAACTCTATTATGTCAGTATTACTATTCTCTTTATTTCATGGACAAAGACTCCGAAGCCTGCAAAACATAAGGCTAATAGTGCTGGATCTCTGGATTCCACACCCAGACTTGTCTCCACATTTCATGCTCTCAGACCTAATACTGTAATGGCCAGTGGTAAAGTCTCTGGGCAAGATGACCTATAAGAGCGTCTCCAACTCCAAAATACTCTTTGTTTGTTGACCCATTTATAGTTAGATGATCAACAAGTCAGCTTAGCCTAGAGAAGAAAGAAAGGCTGTCTTTAGCCATCTGAAAAGCTGTCATGTGAACAGGAGATTAGACATGCTCAGTATAGCCCAGAAGACATGAACTGGATCAGTGTGGAAACACTAGAGAGATGAGAGCCAACTTATATAAGGGAGAACTTTCTATCTGCCATGTGGCAGAGTGTAGAGCTATGCCCAGATGTAATAATTCCCCCATCATGAAGGTTATACAAGCTGTGTTTGATAAATCTTTGTCAGAAATCTGGCATTAAGCAGGGATGGAACTGAATGGCTTAAAACTTGAGGTAGGAATTAAATGGGATAATGCATGAGAATACTCCTAGCACTACAACTGATATAAATAAAGGAATCATTAAACTGTTGGGGGTTTTTTCACCCTCTTTTGACATTGAAATTCATTGACCTTAAGATTCTCTAGTATGGATTTTTAGCTCTTTAGCTCTAATTCTGCAGTTCTATAATTTCAATGTACTGTGATTCTGCCTTGCTAGTACTCTAACTTTCCATGATCCTGTGGCTCAAAAAGCTAATAAGACTGTGAGCCTGTAATTTAATAGTCTCTAGTTTTAACAATTTCAGATTCAATAAAGCATGTCTTATCAACCCCATTAGGAAATTTCTTCAAATTCTGTATTACATTGGCCTGGGTACATATTGGACTACTCCTTCTGCCCATTCTGTCATCCCATCACCATCCCCTACCACCTTAGCCTAGTCAAATGCCCTGTGGCTCCCTACCCTCCTCTCCATTCTGCTGTCTTACAAAGCCATAAGAGAGTACATTCACTCATTATGTGCTGGTTCTTGCTTACTGAATAAGAGCCTTATACTGTATCCAACCTTGTTCTTATTCCAAAGGATATATGAGAATGAAAAAACTATGGTCAGAGTTCTCAGAGTTCCTAAGAACTACGACCTAGCTCTCTTGATTTTCTTTAAACAGAATTAAAACTCAGCTCACTGTAAGACTTCAGCTCTACCATAAGATCAAAATAAAATATCTAATAACAATAACCTCAATTACAGGTGTGAAGCTGTGGGCTGAATGGTTTTTGTGCACATCTGCAACTTATCTGTGCAGCCTGTCTCTTTACTTATATATGAGATTTCTCCCTAAACCAAGAGTATGTCTTCTCAGCCAGATTGGGAATTTTCCAGAAAAAGATTATGTCTTCCCAATGAAACTGTAAATTTCCCGCAGACATGGCTATACTTGTCTTGCATAGTACCTGGGTTTGAGTTGGATGTTGAATAATGTCCTCCACCTGATCAACAAATTCCCAACAGTAACTTTATTGAGTCATTGAACTGACAATCACATAAAAGCAGAAGCCGCTTGTCCTCTGAAGATATTGAAATCCCCAAGGTCAAAGGCTATGACTCCATCCTCAGAAGGAGACAGAAGTCTCCCCAACGAGAAGAAGAAACCAAGGGCCTTCTCCTTTCTGTACATTCTTTCTTTCCCAGCCCAGGGATTTGGCCATGAGATGTTTTCCCTAAACAGACAGATAAATTAAAAAGGGTAGATTCAGGAAGCAGAATAGGAAGTCAAGCATCTTCCAAGATGGACAGACTCTCTCTTAGTCTATCCAGTACCCTCTCCTAGAAGTTACCATTCTTTTGCCGGAAAGGTCCTCTTTCAGCTCCTCTCAGAAACTCGGAGCAAGTGAAGATGTCAGCACCTTGGACAGCGCCCAACCCATTATAGGATGGAGCCAGCACAGAGGCTCTCCAACTCCCTTAGCCTCTGGGTGATGGATTTCCTCATTTCTCAATTTGATTAAAGCCCAGTAGATAACCAGAGCGCCTTGTTCCTTTCTCTTCTCTCTTCCTGATGAACATAATTAACTCCGTTAGCCTGGGGATACTTACTCTTAAATACAGCCTGCCCAGCCCCCACTGAGGCATGAATCAGTAATACACAGCCACAGCACTTGGAAGACCCATATGTTTCTTCAGAAGGATAAAGGTGGGAAAGGAAGCTCTCCAGGAGCTACACAGAGGCTGTCAATGGGTACTGGAATATGATGAGTGTGTAAAGAAGTCAGGAAAAATGAAGTTTAGTCCTGGTTTTACCACTCTCCAACATATGCTCTAGGGAAAGTCAAATGCTCTTTCTTTCTGAACTTATTTTTCCACTTACAAGATGATAATGTTTGACCAAACAATCTCCAGTGCTGTGCTCAGTGCTATGATCCTGGGGTGGGAATCTTAAAATAGGAAGGGAAATAGACTTACCCAAAGACACCAAGTTCCACCAAGCCAGGTTTGAATTCATAGCTTTCAGCCTCTACTTAATGCTATTTTCCCTCCACAGAACTTAGCACTTTATCTGTATTACAGGCTTTCTTGCCTCAGGATGAAAACGTATGAAATTGAAGACAGGTGGGATTATATTAATTGATGCCAACAAAAAATAACCTTTAAAATATATGGCAATGCTTATCTCTCTGAAGAGAACAGAGATCACAACATAAATAATTAAGATTAGGGGAAAATTAAGATTGAGGAGGAAAAAAGCAGAAGTTCAACTTCAAACTCAGATAAGCCTTGTGGAACTGTCAAGGCCATCCAGCAAAGTAAACTCTAGAAAACTATTAAGAAAGAGTTTTTTAATCCTGATCAAGTATTTGGATGTTCCTGTCAGAAAAGGGAAGCAAGAATGAGCAATATGTCAATGAGCAAGTATGTATTGAGTTTCTATAGTGTGCTCAGATTTCTGACAGGCACCCTTAGGAGGGATGTAAATTAAATATATGAGTCCTATTCTCCAGGGAAAATATTTTTTGATGTGCTGCTGCTTCTACTTGGAATTACTTCTAATGCACGTATGTATTCAAGTACCGCTATTGCCCAGATCAAATCAAATGTCTTCTCTGACAAGAAAGGATTCATAACCTCATTCATATGCCACTTTTTCCTGCTTGAATCTGCAAAACATTTTCTTTGTTCCTGTTTTATGGCATTAGCACTATTTGTTTTATTTGATATCTCCTTCTGTAGGGGGAAGGGGCAAGAGAGAGTAGCTTGGAATTCCTCAGAATACTCTACATAATATTTGACATTCAATATGGTCTAAATAAGGATAAATGGATGGATGGATAGATAGATGAATGAATGAATACTGATAATTGGGAGATGGAAGATGAAAGGATAAATATATGAATGGTGGATATGTATATGGATGAACTGGTAGGTGAATGAATGGATGGACAAATAAAGAAGTGCACGATTGGGTAGGAGGACAGAAAACGGAAGAATTGTAGATGGATTTGTAGGTGAAAATATGACTGTTAGGTGAATCTATAGATAGAGAAATAGAAGAACAGGTAGGCAGCTGGTAAGGCCTACCTTACTAGCTGAATACTTGTGTGGGTGAATTAGTGGTTAGATAATTGCATTATTGTGTGGGGAGATAAATAAAAGGGTAGGGGGAGAGAATTGCAAAAGAAAACATACAGTGATATCCCTCATGTCACAAAGGTTTTTTATGGAGACTTTCTATTGTTATGCCAGAAAAAATGACTATGGGCTTTGTTAACCACGCTTAAACTGAGTCAAAAGTGTGAAGTGTTAAGGCTCCAAAAATCTTAAGCAATTTCAAACTTTATCAATAGAAATCTAATGAGATCAAAAAGACTGATGGCTCTGCTTTTATCTGAACTGTTCACACTGCCTTGGAGCCTGATCTGCTCTGTTCATCCACAAAGATGACAGCATCTATGGCCTATGCACGTAGAAGATACCATATAGAGTGGTCTAGAGTCCTGAAAAAGAAGAAATTCAGGAGTGATGATCACTATGTCTTAGGATCTAGCTGGCTGTCCTGAGGTATGCTCTGTGGCCTCAGAGGCAAATCTGGCTCTCAGAGAAGCCACAACATTGATTTCTCAGCTCCACATGAGCAAAGACTTTCTCCAGTTATCACTGGAGAGCTCATTGCCCTACGAGATCCCATAGCAGTGAGCTCTCCAGTTCTCAGGGTACATCAGGGGGGCCCAGACATCTTTTATCAAAAGCCAAAAAGTAGAGATTTGCTTGTTGTGTCAAGCTGAGATATCTTTCTACTCTAAAATAATATAATCTATATCTCTTTATTCCTCAACAAATTAGATTTATCACCATCCTGTGCTCAGACTGGAATGCAGGGAATTTCTGTCCTGAGCTGAGGATTTGGAAGAATCTAAGGTCTTATAGGACCCTCAACTTTCTCAACATGTAGAACTGGGGCTTGAATAATGAGAAGTTGCTTAAAACGTCCTTTCATATCCCCAAATGACTGGGGAAAGGAGGATCAGGGCTGCTCAGAGCCAATCCATGACCCAGATTCCCTGTAATTAATTCACCTACGTCACTGACATGTTGGCTCCCGATCAACACCATCTCCTCAACCTCAGCCCAGCTCTCTGGCATGAGATTAAATCAATTAGGAGGCGGAGATCTGGCTGGCGCTGGTTAGGGACAGTAGATAATTCACTTACATAACAGGGGATTGAGGTTTGGACTTGGCCCTTGAATAGTGGGGGTGGATCTCAGAGCCCAGGTCTTTGCAGGGGAACTCCCAGACTTGAGAGCAAATGTAGGAAGAGAAAATAAGCCCTGGGGACGAAGAAGCAGTTATCTCAGGACCGTCTTTCATCTCATCCTCTATTTTCTTGGACGAAAGAGGACCAAATTGAAAAACTCTTCTTTTGCCCCCCAAGTGAGGGGTGTCTCCATCAACAAGATTCTTTAACAATGCCAATCTAGCCAAACCTCTCTCCTTAGCCTGTCTTTCAAAGCCCTGTAACCCCACCAACTATGTCTCCTGCCTGCAAAGGGTGGGGCAGGCTGACAGGAAGCCACCATTCCTGGGCCCCAGATAGACACTGGAAGTACAGAGAGAACAGACACATTTCCTCCTCCAGGAGTGCTGCCTTATGGGGGCTCTACAATGACTATGTTCTGTGCTATGTGGTATACGGAGCCGTGCATGAGCAGAGCATGAAGGGGGCCCAAGTCAGGGAGGTATAGAAGCCTTCCCAGAGGAGACAGTGCTGGCTTTCCCTGAGCTGTAAAGGAAGGATGATGGATTAGTGGCAGTTCGTCAGGCTGACCTAGCTGTAGGAGGGCTTTGAGTGGAGGGAACAGCATGTACAAAGGCATGGCAATAAGACATCTTGGCACACAGAGCTACAAGCAGTTCTTGTAGATGGAGCCTAGAGCATGAGGCAGGGATGGGGGAGACAAGGAGAAAGGGAGCTAGGTCCAGGTCTCACTTTGATGGTATGCCAAGAAAGGATGGAGGCAAGGAGCCCAGAGTCTCTGATCAATCCACACTTCCTGAGCACTGACAGCACGCCAGGCCCTGACACTGGGGGCTGGGCAGAATTGGGGAAACAGAGATCAACATGACTCAGACCCTTTCCCCAGGAGTTCTAAAAATACACAAATGTTCCCCTTTACCAAGTTGGGTAGCCCCAGCTTGGCTCCAAGTGGGATTCAGGCCTACATGGTAGCTTCTGGAGTGCCCTTTGTTGGCTAAACTTGCCCTCAGCCTTTTGTCAAAGGCCTGGAATAACCAGACAAACAGCCTTGTTGGTTAAGGGGAAACTAATCTCAGGGGTCCTCCCTGGCCTTCTAACGGTGGAGGTCTTGTGGTGAGCACAGTCTCATGAGCAAATGTAGACAGATGAGAGATAAAGACAGGATGGATTGGTATCCTGCGATGGGGGCAAGGCATGGATTGAGATGATTAGGGGTGGACTCGCCAGGGCCCATAGGATGTCAGGGAAAAAAACAGCTAGGAAAGGGCCTTGGATTATACTCAAGATTTTTATCTTAGGCCACACTATTCTCTGGGAAACAGGAGATCACAGAAGTCAGAGGGCAAGAAAAGGAATTGTGTTTCAGCTGCTCAAATCTCAGGATTTGTCACCTACAGGCCCAAGAACCTCAAGGTCTCAGTCCAAAACAAAAGCTGCCTAAGGAATTTTCTTCATGAGGTGGAAACCCTCCTTGGACTACCTGCTCTCCGTTATTCTTTCCGTCAGCAGCTCTGACCACCTCTTCTTTCCACACCTGCTCTGGCTGAGCCTAGAGGCACAGATCTGTGCATCACCCTGCTCTTTATCCAAAAGGATAGTACTGAGCACAAACTTTTCTGCATGAAAACTTAGGCCTAGAGTTGAAGCTTCTGCTTCAAATTTATTGTACAGCTGAAAAGATTTAAGAACTAATCTTTATGATTACAAGCAACAGAAACTGACTCAGGCTAGACAAACAGAAAAAATTTATTGGCAGTTCCACCAAAAAGCTCAAAATGGATGAAAAAACTGCAGAACCAAATGAGTGGGCAGCCAGATTCACAGCCAGGTTCACACCATAGGAACAGCTGGCCCCAGTGCCTTGGCCTCCGCACATCACTCAACTGTATACTCAAAGTCCTGCATGACAAAAGCACACAAGAATTCTAATTAAGGTTCCCTTCTGCTCCATCAATTTTCAAACCAAATCCTGAGTCAGTCACCCAATTGGTTAAATTACCAAAAGGTGAAAGTGGAAGCACATATTGGTCTATTTAAATTTCAAGGAGCCACACAAACCATGCAGGGCCTAGGAGGAGAAACAAACCAAGTTGCCTTGGAGCCTTGGAGGAGTAACAAGAAGCCAATTCGCCTTTCCTGTGAGCCATGCAAACCATATGGGGCCCAGGAAGAGAAACAAGCCACTTTGCCCTATTCACAAGCCAACCAAGCCAACTGGAAGGCTGAGACAAAACCCCACCCACCCACCCCAAGCTACCAACTGGCTGATTCAGAGGACAGGATGAGTTGATAGCAACTGGGATACCAATACAACTTAATTCTTGTATTGTTTAATTGACTTTGTGGGCCTAATGCTGGCAGTCTATGCATCTATTAAGAGTATAACAGTATACAATATAGCAAATATGGAGGATTACCTTCTGTCTTGTTTTTGAAATCCAATATTGTTCTCACTGTTGTTCTTTTATCATTTTGTTTTATTTAATGTTCTGTTTTGAGTGGTTTTACTGTTTTGTTTTATTTGATTTTACTATGTCTGATGGTATGGGCAGCAATTTTGAAGATAACAAGAGGCATTATAGTAATCATTGTTGATTTTCTGTTCTGAAGTCCTGTATCACTTTCACTGTTTTGATTGGCTCTGTTTTATTATGTTAAGTTTTATTTTCTTTGAAATAAATAACTGAATTTCAAGTGAGAGATGGGAGTTCTAGTTTCCATAAAAATTCACCTCATGGGAGACTCACTCAAAACACAAAGCAATAAAATAGCCTTACATGGATAAAAATATGACAAATATCCACTACACCTTTATTGAAGATCCAGTATGTCCTAAATGCATCACCAAGGAGTGTTGTTTTTTGTTTTGTTTTGTTTTGTTTTGCTGTGCTTCACATGGCACCCAGGGACTTCACACTGAGCTACATCCAGCCTGTTTCTCTGAAACAGGGTCTTGCTAAACTAGTAAGTTGTCCAGGTGGGGCTTGAATTTTCAGTCCTCCTACGTTGGCCTCCCAGAATGCTAAGATTACAAGTGTGTCCTACTACATTTGGCAAGGGGCTTTATATACATGAATTTCCAAGGCAACTCTATAACCTATACAAGATCTGATCCCACTTTACAGCTGAGGAAATTAAGGTTAGTAGAGGTGATGCAGCTATCCCAAAGCCATTCAGCTAGAAAGTGACAGAGTCAGGATCAGAGCACAGGTAAGCTTTTTGTAACTGCTAATTAATACATTATAACCCTTCCCAAATTGTAAAGGCAAGCACCTGTACATATGGTTTCTGCTGTGTTAAAAATTGTGGGGCTTAGAAACATGATTAGAAATAAACTGTATCCCAATGTCTTCACACAACAGTTGCTGGGATAATGGGATATTTTGTCCAGCTTTTTAATATTTTCCTGTATTTCCTTTTTTAATAAAGAGTGCATTTGAGCTTAATGATCAATGGGAAACACATAAAAAGTTAAAGATGCAGGAGTATTAGCATGGTTATAGAGAAAAATTCATGGAAAAAGATGAAGATTCATCAAATAAGCATTTCAATTTCTAATTTTCAAATTTTCTACAGTGAACACAGTATTGAGGGGGAAAGTAAGGTAACCGTGTCTAACAATGACATTGACAAAGTATTGGTACTGACAGTGCTTGGTCCCTCCAAGCCTCCTAGTCACAGTCTCTAGCAGCTTGAAGCAACTGAGGTTTCTCGAGCAGCCTGCAGTTCCCACAGTGTTTGCTGTGAGAGCTGGTGGAGCTGCAGTGGATCCCAGTAACCACAGTTATCTCAGCCTGAACACTGAGCCAGTGTGGGAAGAGCTCGGCACGCCCACCTCTTGTAACAATTCATGTTATCAGGCCCTTCTGCACTATGAGAGTTCCAGCTCTGGTGACTGGATTCTTCCTCTCTGCTAGTTTTATCTCTCATTTTTCAAGCTTCAAGATTTACTGGCCACGCTGTGAATGGGGCCAGTCTTAGGCCCCTAAGAGGTGCCTTCTGCTCTTCCCTGTCTGAATTGCAAGTCCTCTATGATGAGCAGCATGGATGAGGAAAGGGTACAGATTTGGGCCTCTTCTGCCCTCAGTGGAGCAGCAGGCCAGACCAACAGCCTCAGGGGACTCCAGGATAACATCCCAATCAGATGGAAGAGGCAATCTCTGTTTGCCAGAAGGCATACCAGTAGGATAGGAAGATAAAACAGGGCTGACTTGTACAGGGAGAAGGCAATCTCCTCCAGTCTTCACTTCTGAAACCTTTTTCCCAGCACTTTAGGCCTCCCTACCCTTATACAAGTGGACAGAGTCCCTGTTATAGCCTCCCCTGACCACCAGGACTCTCTGCACCACCCCCCTTCCTTTCTTCATTCTCCTAAGCACAAGGAGGTTTCTTGGTGTCGTGGGTATCCTCTGGCAAGGTGCTCCCCCTCTCTACTCTTCAGTGTTTTCCCTGGGGGAAACTAGGGAACTAAATAGCCTTGAAAGCTTTCCAGCCCACGGATGACATTCCGTGTCTCTTTCATCCCTCCTGGCCCTTCTCTCCTCTCCTTAGCAGCTTCTTCACCAATCTGCTCAACTTCCTGTTCTTCCTAATGCAGTCCCTTCCTGTGGGTCCCTAGAATCTCCCAGATCAGCCACTTTGGCTCCTGTAGCTCAGTTAATTGCCTACTTTGGGAAGCAGTTGCTGAGCCCTGCTTCTCTCCAACACCGCAATAGGCTCCTCTGGCTCCCAGTCATTCTCCATTGCAGTATGTGGTCAGTGTCTGCTGCCCCCTCCCCCACCGCGGTGGGCTGGTTGAGGTTAAGGATCATATTTGTTTCTGAGCTCAGCATGGATCTTGGTACACAGTGCTGCTGTGAGAAAAGCAGTGGGTGGGTGAAGGCAGCTGGGAAGGAGGAGGGCCCAGGCCTAGGCAGAGGTCAAGGAGGTTGGGCAGGGCAGGCAGCCAGCCCAGCAGCCCAAGCCAATGCTACCTCAGCAGCTTCCACCAAACTCTAGCAAGGCATCTATGCTTGGGTGGCAGTCTCAATGGAGAGGCTCGTGGGGGGAGGAGGACACTCTGCTGAGGTCAGCGCAGTCCTCAGAATTCTTTCTGAAGGAGGAGGCCAGAGGATCTAAGCCCAATACTGGACTCAGGGATAGTTGGAAATGATGCTTCCTTCTCTCTAAAGGAAGTGATTCTGGTCCTGAAAAACTAAGACTCCAGGCTGAGCAGGTCTCCAAGGGACACTTCCTAGATACAGGAACCTCCTACTCCACCACAGGCTGTGGAGCCTGAGCTCACATGCCTTCTGGTCAGGAAGCTCCTTCTCTTCTATGGCAGTCCCTCCCTCTGATAGTTTATGCATCAATTGTTGAGCTGTCCCCAGGGCCTCCTCTGTACCAGAATCCATGCTGGGCTCTGGGGATGCAGAGGCATCCCACTGTGGCTGTGGGCTTAACCTCAGCCAGCCCACCAAAGAGGGTCAGAGGCAGCAGACATTAACTACATACTGTAATGGAGAATGACTGGGAGCCAGAGGGGCCTATCCCAGTCTTGGGGTGGAGCAGGGATCAACAACTGCATCCCCAAGTAGGCAATGACCTAAGAGGGGTCAAAATAAACATGAACAGTGAGTCATAGCTTCAATCACCATCTAAATGCTCCTGACCCCAAGCTTTGTCTCCCCAGCCCCAACATGGCTCCTGAACTCTAGACTTAGATATCCAACTGCCCAACCAACACTACTATAGAGATGTCTCAGTAGTCCTCCATCAGTCAGAAGGCTCACCCTCTGTCTTAGTCACATACTGGTCACTGGGACTCAATATCCAACACCAACATATTAAAGGAGGAGAGGATTTTTGGTTTTCATTTTTAAGAAGTTTTCATCTCCAGCTGGTTTTAGAGAAATGGTATGAGGGAAAGGAAAGTGCCACAAAGGAAATCTGCTTGTCATGGCAGCCAGGAAGCAGAACGAAAAGGGGAAGAGAGGGACACACATCCTTCCAGATCAGATCATGTCCTAGTGATCTACCTCTTCTCATCAGGGCCTACCTCCTAACAGCACATTTATCTATAGTGCCTCCAAGATAAGTCACCTCTCAGAAGTTCCTCGTATAAACACATTAGGCTTTGGGGGGATATCCAGACATAAATCATAGCACTCTTTTGCCTACCCCACACCTGGCCTTCCCTCTCAGTGAATGCCCCTTCATCCAAAGGCCAGAACCCCAGATCCAGAGCCCAACACCCTGCATCCAGTCTGTCACCAGGTACTGAGTACTTCAACTCACCTACTCACCTTGGCACTTCCCTGCTGCCACCCTGCCTGTGCTCCACCATCTTTCACCCACAGCCCCTCCAAAGTCTTCTGGTTTTTTTCACATTCCACGTCTTCTATCCTACAGCAAGAACAGTTTTTCCAAAATGCAAATAAACTTGTGTCATCTCCTGTTTAAAAGCCATCAGCAGCTTCTCCTTGCTTCTGGTATAAAGGACAAAATCTTCAACAAGCCCTGCAAAGCCTTTGCTGACCAATCCAGTTCTATCTCAACAAGCCCCCAACCCATCTCTCCATCTCTTGTCTCCAACACACCTAGCCTCATCCTAACCTTAGAAACCTTTGTGAACTTTATTCTCCTTGTCTTCTCCATGGGCACAGACTTAGATTATTCCTTTCCTCTTTCAAATGACTCCCGGAACATCTGTTCCTCACATGTTCCCGCCCCTGAACACGTCTCCCTGCAGCCCTTTCCACCTGAAGGAACAGCTGCAGGACACAGCAGGGGGTTGCAAAGTGTGTTTAGAAGCCAACATTCTGGACTTGCCCCGCATCCCCAGATGCATGTCCCTGCCTGGCTTATGGGTACTGTCAGGACTCCCATTCACTCCTGATTGTTTCCCATTTCCCAAAAGTAGGCTAGGGGTAGGGACCTGGAAAATCCCCCTCCCTCAGTCTTAGCCCTCCTACTGAGGAAAAAGATGAGGCTTATTCAGTCTGCCTGGACTGGCACTCCACGCCCTCCCTTGGTCCCAGACAAGTCAGCCAGCTTCAAGCCAGGTACTAAAGTCAAAGAGCCCCAGTTTCCTCTAGGCTCCCCCAAGCATTTTGTGCACCCCACACTTGCCTGTGGAAGTGTGAGTTTGTCTTCTGTAGGTGAGGTGCTCACCCTGCTCAGGAGGCATGAGTTTTCATCCTGTACCATAAGCCTCACTCAAGGATGCTCCCAGAATAAAGATTCAGGAAAGGCTCCACATACAAATTCAGAACTACCTTCATTTAAGTGTGTTTTGGTTTCGTTTTCACACAAACTGCTACTAAACTCTGTTCTGTCTTGAACTTCTGTGAAGAATGTTCCTGAGAAGCTGATGAACTTGAGTTTTGATCTAAGCTCCATCTCTTACTTACTATGCGACCCTGAGCAAACGCTTAGCTTCTTCTGGTGTTTACTTTCTTTCTCTATGAGAACAGCCTCCTCATAGAGTTTTCACAACTGAGATATCTCATGCTAGGGTGTGGTACAGGGTATGTGCTCAGCTGTTCCTTCTCCTCTCCCTCACTCCAATCTTTAAGTCCTCATGGGAACTGGGCCTCCATAAACTTGAACATGTTGTTATTACCTATGGGTAGAGCCAATCCAGATTATTCCCAGTCCTGCTATCTGACAGAGTCTCCATCCCACCCACAGATTTATAGGTATATTTAACTTCATCCTAATCTTTAAAAAATACATTAGATTGAGCAAGACAGCACGGAAAACTGAGCGCCAAGTAGCACAATATCTTTTCCCCAAGTGCAGTTGATTCAACAACGCATTCTCTACTGGCTATCCAGATAGCTAGGGATTCCCCTAAGGGATCACTATGTGATCCTGACTCTTTCTTGGAAGTCCTGTGCCTTGGGAGCTGTTCCAAGTGCCCCATGAAATTAAGTTATCAAGATTCCAACAGACCCTAAGCCATTACTTAGGTTTTCCCAAAGCAAAACAGAGGAGAGATTAGCCTGATTCTTTTAACTAAACCTATGGTCCTGATGATAAGCCATCTTTTCTTCTTTTTAAAATGATATAAATTTATTTTCTGGTATCTTTGTTGATACTGTTAAATTTGAAAATTTTTTAATGAGTAGTAAAGAGTCTTACTTAAAAATGATCAAGTTAACCCAGGCCATTTGCCTACAATAGTTGGCCGTTGGCTAAAAACAGTTTAAGACTCTTAAGCGGAACCTCCCTATATCACAGGAAATTTGCTTTCTAAATGAATGAAGTCATTCTATATGAAGATAAATGTCTTTCCTGCTCTCTGACTCATCGTAGATGTGGAATGGTGAAACTCAAATAATTGCTGTCTTATAATATTGAATCAAGCATTCAGTTTTAAAAATATAATGACATTGTTTCTTAATAAAAGCTTAGCTGCATATTTTAAGACCTAGAAAATAAACTTGGGCAATCATGACTTTCAAAGTTTTGTAAGAATATTGAGTACACAAAAAGCCAGTATAAGAGGAAGCATAATGAAATCCAGCAGGAATAATTTGTAATTAGAAAGCCCTATGCAATGCTTCAGCCAAGGATAATGGTGATCTATCTTAAAAACACACGTGTCCCATGCTGGGCGCTGATGAGTCTAATCAGACATACTTCACTGACATTTTTCACAATACCAAGGAGCCCCTAATTGCTAGTGGAGTGCGGACAGCTGAACGTCTTGTTGCTCCTCTCAGGAGGTCATGATGATTGAGAGCAAGCCAAACACCCACAGATGAAAACACAGCCCTTCTCCTACTCATCTGTGACCTTAGCCAGGTTCCTTAACTCTGAGCTTCAGTTTCATCATCTTTAAACTCTGGACTGAGAAGCATCACCTTTCAGGTGGTGGCTGTGAGCATGAGTTAATTCTATGTGAAGTCTACCTGACTCACAAAGTGTCTCTCCTACTCCCCACTTGCCACCAAGGTACTGACAGAAAGGGCAAAGAAGAGCATTGTTTGCCTGTCTTCTTGTCCTTCTGTTAGGGACATCAGGCCCAGCCTGTGTGTGCAGGGTCGCTGCTCACAAGAGGCTGTGCGCTGAGCCCAGCGTGCTCTCATCACAACACCCTGAACCTGGGCCTGGCTCTGGCCAGCTGACCTGCTGGTGATCTGCCCAGCTCCAGCAGCGGCTAAAGGTTCTTCATTTCATTTCCTGCAAGGGCAGCAAGGGCTAAAGGCTCATTTTGTTTCCTGCTTGAGTAACCATCTAGAGAAGTGGACGTGGTAAGGAAGGGAGAAGAAATGTACTATTTCTATTCTTTTTCCTCTCTATTTTCCCCCATAGCCAGGCACAATGGTGTGTAGTCAGGCATTGCCTTGGACCCCAAGAAAGCTCCTCCAGGGGTCCCCTGTATGGCTGAGAATGATCTCCCTCTCTATTCCTCCATAGCACCTCTACTATTCTTCAATCAGTTTCTCTCTTTGTGTCCATTCCAGGACCAGTCCCTCCTGACTCTCAGCAGCTCTTGCCACATGCCCAACCCTCATGGCCTGAGCACCAGGGGCACAGAGATGCTGCAACCCAGGCTGTGCCTTGCAAGTGCTCATTTTACAGTGCCTCGAACAGCCTGCAGAGTGGGCAGCCTGAGTCAAAGTCTGCGCAGCCCCTTTTACGTGCTATGTGGTTTGGGGTCAGCTACTTTCCCTGAGTTTCCACCTCTGCATTTCAAAGTTAGGGCCAAGAAACCTATGTTTCAGGACCATTGTAAGAAGTCAATACAACCCATGCATAAAGTTCTCCACTCAGCGCTCTAGTCTGCTTGCCTTCCCTTTCTTCTTCCATCTCTCTTCCCTTCTGCAGCTGCTGCTTCCAAACAGAAGGCCAGGGCTGAGTCTATGAGTAGACACTGGAGCCCTGCCCCCAGCTAGGGGCCTGCAGGCCCAAGTCAGATAGGCATGGAAAGGCCAGCTTTGTGCCTGGCAGTCAAGGGGCAAGGAGCTGCCATGTTCCGCCTGCCAGGTGTTTTCCCAAAGTAGATTCAGTCTTCTGACCTCCTTTTTCTCTGTCTCTCAGTGGCTAATTAGTGCGCATTGTGGGCTCTTTTTAGCCTTTCCTTTTATGAACTTCCAAATGGCTTCTTTTCTATTTCCCCAAAGAGGGCTGGGACACAGTGGCCAGGCAAAGCCAAAGCTCCTACTGCAGCTGGGCCCTATACTAAGACCAGGTGAGTGCTCCTTATTCTGGCTGTACGGGGGCCACCAAGGCACAGAGTCTTGGGTTGCCACAACAGGAAATTTCTTGACTGCGTAGTCTGACGTCCATCCATCATACTAAGGTTCCTAAATAGAGCAGCAAGTCAATGTTCTGATCTTCCTACCCACCCACTGCCTTCCAGTGTGTGTTGAGTTCATACAGATTCCCAAAGACACTACACCCCATGGAGGAGAGGGAAGCTATCCCAAACTACCTCAGGCTAAACAGTTTATCATTTGGGACCAGCACTGCGGAAATCCAGAAACCTAGATCCAGACTCACTCAAACAGCCAAAATGAGGTTGAGAAGGATGAAAAGGCTCTGGTGTGACAAGGAGTTCTCTATACCTATGCTGCTGGCAGTAGATGGTCCATCTGCAAAGAGCAGGCTTTCTGGGGGCTACAGCATAGTGGTGGTGGGAAAAGTAGTTATGAGACCCAGCATCAAAGATTACCAGTAAGATGGACTGACCCCCAAGGTTTAACTCAAAACTTCCATTTCAGAGTCAGGACTGCTCCAGGAGGAAAGGAAGGAAACTGTGCCAGGGAGTGACTTACAAAGAAGCATGGATCTAACAGGAATGGTGCAAGGTCTGGATGATGTCACACAGGAGTTCTGAGCAGAAGCAAAAGAAAGAGACTACAGAGGCCAGAGTAAACATCAGGAAGTCTTCATTAAAAAATGTTACTATGAAGTCCAGGAGATCTTGTGTCAAAGGTTCAGGAGGCAAAATGAAGGGAGTTGCCAAGGATTTATCTCAGTGGAATAAGTGCCTGCTTGGCAAGCATGAGGTCATGAATTTGATCCCTGGTACCAAAAAAAAAAAAAAAAAAAAAAAAAAAAAAGAAGAAGAAGGGGGCTTGCCAATAATCTTGAATTCTAAGGCCTGCACCATGGTTGGCTCTTCATTCCCAGCAGATGCTAAGAGAGTGATGCTGACTACTCAGTGCCAAGTTTTCCAGGCGTGTTCTTTGTTCCCTTGAGGGAGACTTCCTGGAGAGCACACCTCTTCCTACCTAACCACCGTACCTAGGTCACCTTCAGCCACAGCGCCTAGTGCAGGCTGTTGTATACTGTTGTGATGTCACTCCAGATGATAAGAACACTGAAGGTCATACTGCCTCCTCCTCCAATTGGCTGCTGATCCCAGAGCTCTGCCCACCTATTGCTGTCATTTCTGGCTCCACTGGATGAGAAGCCAGTGGTCACATGAAGGTTGTCCTTTAAAATAAACTGGTTGGCTGTTTAGTATCTCTTTGGGGAGAGAGGTTGTATCAGTATCCTTGTGAGACAATTGTGTCTCCATCTGTGGGTCTGAAACTATGGCCTTTTTTTCAGTGCATATATCTATAATTCTCTCTGCTTATCTTTGTAATGATTGGTCTCTTTCTGAAGATATGTACCCATGTGTTTCCTTGTGCATTTCACAGCAAATCTTTAAATATCTTTAAATATAACAGATTTTGTTGGGTTTTATTGTCTAATAAATGAAAGTACAATATTGTCCTTCTTGTTTCAACTCCCAAAGGTCTAACGTTTCCAATCCAGAGTTATTTCCACCAAATGGGAGAATCTGATTCATGCTCTGATGGGGTTTGCTTGTATTCAAAAAGACAGAAAAGTTGTAGTTGATGAATTGCAAACCTTCAGAGAGGCAGAAATTATGCCTAAATGAATTGGAAGAGATCCCAAGTCTTCAGACATTTTAGGGCCACTGGGTCCATTACCTAGTATTCTCATACTCCAGACTGAAACATGTGTGCTCCTGGAACTGAGCTTATATTGGTTACCAAATTTATTGTCGCCATGCTCACTATGATCTCCTTCTTCACCACCATCACCACTATTATTACTACTATAACCATTACCACCCATCATCCCCCTCAGCACCGTGGTCAACTATCAAAAGTACAACTATCATACCATAATCGCTGTTACCAACAGCACTACTCCACTACTAATATCAGAGGCTTGTACTATGTTCCAATAGCCATTCCTCTTTACTCCTCAATAATAAGGACCATGATATTCTGCTGGACACATCACCTCATATTTCCCAGATTCTTTGAAAGTAGTTAAGTATGCCATATAACTGAAAATGTTGAAAGAAATTATGGGAAATGCCCATAAATGAAAAGAGGGTCTTTTTCTTCAATGCACCATTTGGACCACAACAAAGACTTGTATGGGTTTATCGTGGCTGTGGCAGACTATTCAAACACTACATTACTGCTACTGAATTTTCTTCTGAAAGAAAAAATGAAGTTGCATTTCTATTATTATTTGATTTACTGTCATTTGCAGCATTAAGTTCAACTGTATGTTGCATTTAATCCTAGTTGTTGCCCATCACCATCACTACTACATACTATTTTGCATTGAATTGTCCAAGCCAATGACCTAAAGGAGTGAACACAGAGCACATTAGGGTAGGATCCTGACTGGGAAGTCACCATTCCAACACAGACAAAGATTGCTTCTCTGCAACGCACACAGGGACAAGCAGGATGAAAGCTTCAGCACCACGGACAGATCAGAGGCCACACAAGCACAGTGGACTAGACTTGGCAGGACACGGTGAGAAGTGTCGTGGTACAGGTGGTAGTTTGGTTCGGTGGCACCAGCATCTGTAGAACTGGGCTAAATATGATGATAAATTTCCATCACACCTGCCTTTAGCTCTTAGGACCAGAGCAAGAATATTACCATGGGAAGTCACCCTGAATAAAGGATAAAGGAGTGAAACTATTGACAGAATGGATTCCTGTGGGAAGGGGTATTGAAAGGGTGTGAGTGAGCTAATTGAGTTGTCTGTGAATGAAAGAAGATAGCTCTGGGTACCAAGTAAAGAGCATGAGATTTGGGGACCTTCCATTCTGTATCAGTGGTTTCAGTTTCTGCGCCAGGATTCTATGATGCTGTGAGTGTTTGAGCATATGGAATCCATGGCTAAGTTTCTAAAATTCCAATTCTAAGGCTACGCATCAATGAGCTTCTGTTGTGTAACAAATCACCCCAAGACTTAGCAGCTAAAAATAATGAACATTTCATTTGCTCACAATTCTGTGAGTCAGCAATCTGGGCTTGAATCTGGTAGCTAGTGCTTTTGGTTTCACCTGGGATCTCACAGGCAGTTGAAGCCAGGTGGCAGACATCTGAGAGCTGGCTGCCCTAGGAGACTTCAGCTGAGATAGTTCTTATTCTCCAAGATGCTTGTGTTTCTACATATGGCAATTTCAGGGAAGCAAAAAGAGGGGAGCCCCAGTGTGTAAGTACTTGTTAGTCCTCTGCTCACATCACACGTGCTGATGCCTCATTAGCCAAGGGAAATCGCAGGGCAAATCAAAGTCAGTGTGTAGAGGCACAGCATAAAAGGATGCAGAGAAACACTGGTAAAACAACCTACCATGGGCTGTACATGGTTCACTCACCACCATTCATACAGTATTAGCAACACTATTAACAGTCCATGCTCTGATTCAAAGTGCCTATGGTTCTATGGCTGGTTTTGGTTCTTAGAATTCAATGTGATTCTAAGATTCTGTGATTCTAAACGTGGAAGCCTGGATTCAGCTGTGGAAGAACATGAGGTCCTAAGAGAAGGCTAGAAGAGTCATACATCTGCCTTTCCCATGTCCAACCCTCAAACCCCAACTCTGCCTGAATCACAGTAGTGGCAGCAACACCAAGTTGGGAAGCAAAAATCGTAAAGGCTCTGTTTCATCATTGGGTGTGCATGTCTATGCTGCTGGAGATGGAACCCAGGTCTTTATGCTAGCGAGGCAAGTTCTCTATCACTGAGCCATTTTCCTAGCCCTGCAAGCATAGCTCTTAAACAGCCAGTGTTCTCCTGTAGCCGACAGGATGTCAATCCGTTTTCTGAATGATACAAAACAGTGGCAAAGCCAGAAGAAAGGAGCCCACTAATTTCCATTATCAGAAGCCTGGACACCAGTGCAGCTGAGGAAGGAGAGTTTGCGCCCATCACTAACTGCATCTTGAGATGCTGCAGAGACCCTACATTTTAAGGAAACTGAGATTCAAACAGGGATTACCCATGGTCTGTTCTTATCTCTAAATGCCAAAGAAAGAAGGGATTGGAAGGGGTCCAAAAATGCTCCTTCCTATTTTCCTCTACCTACTCTTGTCCCTCACCCACGGAATCTACATTAGAGTCCTGGGTTCAGATCCTACCTGGCCTTGAGCTTCAATTGCTCTACCCTTCAGTTTTTCCAAGAGCAGGATAAAAACCTGGTGCCTGAAGGACCTGCTCACAGCCACACATCTGGCCAGCAGCAGACAAGCTTGGAACACTGGATGAGCTCACTCCCCTTTGGTAAGTTTCAGTTTCTGATTCTAAACAGGAGATAACAAAGCCAGCATGGGGCATCATGTGTGAACTGTAAAGCACACTAAAAAGGCAGTAAGAACATCATCTCTTATTGGTGGTCTGAGAAGCTGGGTGGGGAGAGGACTTTCAGAAGACTCGTCCCATTCATTTATATCAGGCCAGAGTGGAGGAGGAGGGTATTAAATATCAGAGTTATTTAAAAGCCACTCGCCCGCCCCACAAAGCAGAGTGTGGCCTCTGCTGACTCAACAGAGAAAATGAATCTTGGGCTTATGGATTTTCCAATGTCTCAGGGAGAGGGGGGAGGAGGGAGTAAGTGATGAAAAATGGGAACAGCCAGGCCCACAGCAAAGTCCTCCTCAACAGAAGTGCAGAAGCTTCAAAAGTAGAGAACCCGGGCCATCCTGCTACCTAATGACTGATTTTCATCATATCAAGCCTACCAGCTGCTCTCCATTTGCCTCACAGGAATGGAGGGCCAAGGAAAGGGAGGGCAGCAAGCGGGCCCCCAGAATGAAGGGAATCTGCATGACAGGACACTAAAGCAGCAAGCCTGGATGGACCCCTACTTCATGGTATCACCCCTATAAACAAACTATGGCCTTTACTAGGGCTGAGCCAAGTTCAAGATTATACATGGAGGAGGGTAGGGAGACCATCATGGACAAATCAGTATAACCTTCCCTTCCCTGACCTAAAAAGCCAAGGGGCACAAGACTAAAAGACCCTCTGTGTACACACATACACACACACACACACACACACACATACACAGTTTTTCCAGAAAGTGAACCTGAGGTCTGGAAAGGCAGAGACTTGCCCAAGGACTTTCATAATCTAGTGGCATTTCTGATGTCATTTTGGAGCTGGAGCCTAATGGGGAACAAGCTACATGCTGAGTATCCTAACAGGGAAATCACCAAATCTCTCTAGGATTCCTACCAAGCCTTAGTTTACAGAAAATATGGTCTTTGCAAGAGAAAGGAAATCCAAAGGAAGGAGCTTGAAGCTCAGGAGAAGACAACATCCTCGAATGCTGAGAAACGAGTTATGAGACTTACTGAAGTAATAAATTCAAGAGCTGAGGTCCAGGGCTGGGGATGCAGCTCAATAGTAGGTGGCTTACCTAGTATGCACGTAGCCCTGGGTGCCATCTCCAATACTGCAAAGGGAAATAAAAGGCGGGGGAGAGGAAAACTTAAGGTCTAGTGTGGCTGCCAAGGGGGATTCTTATCTGGGCAGAGGGCAGGTCATTCTGCTCCAATGGGATGAGGATGCCTCACTCGCTCTCAGTCTTAAGAAAACCAGACCGCCTGAGTTCTTTGCCTACAGGGAGGGCCACTGTGCCAAAGAAAGTGAACAGGAAACCTGAGCTCCTGGCAGGCCCAGGTTCCCCATAGCTGTGTAACCTTGGGGGAAGTACTTAACCTTTCTGGGCAACCATCTCCAGGTGTAAAGTATAGATGGTGGATCCTCACCAAGCTGACCTCACAGGAATAGAAGGATCAAGTCAGAGATTTTAAAATCATTATTTCACTCCATAATCGTTCCCTGGTGCCTTTTTATGCTAAGCCTTGCTGTGTTCCCGACACGCAGGAAATCAGACCAATCTCCAGCCCTGCTTACAGACAGCACTCTGATCACTAGTGAAGCTCCAAACGTGGATAGAGAAGCCACAAGAGCTTCCCGGAGGTGGCAAACTCTTGCTGTGCCCAGAAAGCCTGTAAGAGGACTGCAGAGGGGAGGGAAAACAGCCCAAGAAAAGATACTTCGCGTGGATGCACTGGAGAAGAAATACAACCTCAGACTCAACGGGATGTTCATTTATTGAACACGTACTGCCACCCTGCTAACTCCAAGATGAAGAGAGCTGCTCTTCCAGAAAACAGAGCAGTTTCCCCACCTGTACAACACAGTGAAACCTGTGCTGTTCTCTGGGCTTCCCTTCCCCAGCTGAGGTGTTTTGCATCCCTCGACAATGGTTGCCTGCTGCCTTAAGATCTCTTTCCAGAGGTGCCATCATCCAGTTAATCAGAAGTCAATCACTGTGCTGGCGGATGACTCTGGCTTTGGAAAGTGGTCTGCAACTCTACAGGACTGGAGGTAGCGGCTGTCCCTTCATTCACTACGAGCCCATAAGCCTTTGCTGCACACTTCTCTCATGCTGGTTCCTGAAACTGCAAAGCAGAAGACCCAGGGCCCCGTCACCACCACCACAGGGAGAAGTCAGAGCTGGGGCTGAAGTGGGCCAAGATTGAGGGGAGTATACCAGATGAGTACTCAGCCTCAAGGGCAGTTACTTGAGTACCTATGCCCACATAGGGAAAGACCACCAGCCTGTGACCTCCACAGACCAACAGCACAGTGCAGCAGGAGGAGCAGACTCCCGTGACAGCCAACCTCTGGATGTCTATGCTTACATCATACACGGGTTTGTAAGCCTCCCCTCTGAGAATGCCTCTGGAAACCTGTAAGGACTAGCAATGCTTATTCAAGCGCTTATGTGCTCATGAATCTATGGGAACTTACAAGGATCCACTCAAACTTCTGTTCCTACAAGTTTAAATACTGCATTGTTTTTCTTGTGTGAGAAACCAAAGAGTAAGTAAGGAGCATAACACAGGATATTAGAAAGCAGGAAAAACATGTTCAAACGGGAAGGGGAACAAGGGAGGGGAGAGGAAAGGAAGGGAAAGGGAAAAAAGAGAACAGAAATAAAGCTTTTGTAAATGGAGAGGGGGAGAAGAGTTGAGAGAGGGCAGAAAGATGAAGAAAAAAGAATTAAGATATAGTACATACATGCACAAATTCTCTATGATGAATGTGATCAATATGTATAAGTATGTGCTGATAAAGAAATAAAGTGAAAAAGCACTCCCATAAAATTTTTTAAAAAATACATTCCTGGGTACACGTTTATAAATGAACCTGCACATATTTGCATGAGGCACATCTTATCCTGCCTGGGTAAGCCTTCTCATGCATGTCTACGCAATTCCATGGAAGCACAAGTCTGTGTTCATATCTGGACACATCTAGGACTGTTCATGTGAAAACATGAAACGTTCCCCTTGACATGTATAAGCACACATGTACATATAACTTCATGTGCGCATCCGTACAGAGATATCCAACTGTGTACGCACAATTCACTGTTGCCATCTGCCAGTATCTGGGAGTGCCATGACGCAGACAGGGCAGAAAGGACTGTAGGGAAAAGGAGGCTGGAGAATCCCCTGGTCCAGCCCTGGGCCCTAGTGTTGGTCCCTGCCTGACACCCAGGCCATGGCAGGGTCTGCCTCTTATCTTTAAGTGGTTTCGATCCCGTTGGTCGATCTGTTAAATATAACCTCAGGGAAGTCAACCCGACAACTGGCAACCCTCCCCAATTCAGGAGAAAGACGACTGATTCCTGGGGGAGGGGAGGGGAGCCTCTATCCTAACTTGCTCTGCTGATACTGGAATGGCCTGCGGATCAAATGACAGCTCCTCCAATCTGAATAATTCATGCCAAGGCCAGGAATACTCCTTTCTTGGGAGCCTGTCACTTTAAATCAGGTCTGGCACTTCCCAGTTCTGCAAAAAATAAATAAATAAGTGAAAATCCAGAACAAAACAAATCTATAAACAGCTCAGCCCCCATCTCTGCCCTGGTCCCCTCAGAAATCCCATTCAATGTTGCCAAAATGGTTCCTGTTCTCCCAGTCTCTGGAGCTCCCAATCACCACTAACAGAGGAGAAGCCTGAAGCGGAGGATGCAGAGTCAGCGACAAGGGGTGCCCAGGTGCTGGGGTGCAGAGGGAAAATGAAGAGCTGAATCACTCTGCCCAACAATCCCGGTGCCTAGGAGGGTGCTTGGGAAGAGGCCTGCCTGCTGGAGGGAACTAAAAGCCCAGACTCCCCATAGTAGGGGCACACCCAGTTATTGGGTCTGGGTGGAGCACAGGTGCAGCTGACTTCTCCAGAGCACGGGACAGGTTCCAGGAAATGCCAGTTGCACAGGACCTGCAGGAGTAGTGACTTGGCTATGCTCAATGGAATTGGGGTCGAAGAGGAGGTGGCCGGAGGCTGGGGATTTTCCAGTCTTCCTCCCCTTGCATATTTCCTTTCCCTAATCACAGAAACCGGGATGAGGCTGAAAAATGAGAAACTTTCTCAGCCCACCTCTAATCCTTGCCTCTTCTTGTAGCTCTAAAGTCGTCCGCTTCCCAAAAAGAAAAATATCCTTCTGGGCAAAGACCCACCTACCAGCTCCGCCAGCTCGCCCCTGCCGGCCCCGCCCCACACGTGCCACCAAGGGAGCAAGAAACCAGCCTAAACGTGGGGGATGGGAAAGAGGGGAGAAAGCAAGTCAGCCTCAGAAAGCCAAACTTCTCGGCAGCTGGGAGACTGGTGTGCGGAAGCGAGAGCTCAGCAACGAAACCCAAATCCTGACTCTCGGGAGCCTCCCACCCCGCCTCCTTGGGCAAGGAGGGCGCGGAGTCTCCGCTGGGGGCGGAGGAGGCGGCCCGGAGGCGGGGAGGGGGAGGCAAACCCTGCCCACTGGGCTTGGAGCCTGGAACCGCCGCGGAAGTCGGAGGCCGGCGCGCAGGGCGAGGAGGGCATCGGGGGCGGGGGGCTCTGCTCCCCGCCTGACCCCTCTCGCCCCAATCCAGGAAAGTGAAGGCTCTTCGGACTTTTGAGCCAGGAGATAGACAGACCGACACGGCCGGCCGCACCGGGTCAAGGACTTGCCCCACCCGTGTCCCCCACCAGGCGCTCCCAACTCACTGGTGAGCGCAGCGGCCCGGGCGCTGGATGCGGGGGCGGCCGCGATGGCACCGCGCGCGGGACAGCTGGGCCTTCGGGGGCCGCTGCTGCCGGGGCTGCTGCTCGCGGCGGCAGCGCTGAGCCGGCCCGCCGCGCCCTGTCCCCTCCAGTGCTACTGCTTCGGCAGCCCCAAGCTGCTGTTGCGCTGCGCGCCGGGCGCCGAGCTCCGGCAGCCGCCACGGGACGTGCCGTCCGACGCGCGCAACCTCACCATCGTGGGCGCCAACCTGACAGTGCTGCGCGCGGCCGCCTTCGCCGACGGGGACGGGGACGCGGACGGAGAGGAGGCGGCGACTCCTGGTGTCCGCCTGCCGTTCCTCACCGCGCTGCGCCTCACGAACAACAACATCGAGGTGGTGGAGGACGGCGCCTTCGATGGGCTGCCCAGCCTGGCGGCGCTCGACCTGAGCCACAACCCGCTGCGCGCCCTGGGTGGTGGCGCCTTCCGCGGGCTGCCTGCGCTGCGCTCGCTGCAGCTCAACGACGCGCTGGCGCGCGGCGGCCCCGCGCTGCTGGACGAGCTGGACGCCGCGCTCGCCCCACTGGCCGAGCTGCGCCTCCTGGGCCTGGCGGGCAATGCGTTGAGCCGCCTGCCGCCAGCCGCGCTGCGCTTGCCGCGCCTTGAGCAGTTGGACGCGCACTCAAACGCACTGACCGACCTGGGCCCCGACGAGCTGCGCGCGCTCGAGCGCGATGGAGGCCTGCCCGGGCCGCGCCTGCTACTCGCCGAAAATCCCCTACGCTGCGACTGTGCCGTGCGCCCCCTGCTGGCTTGGCTGCACAACGCCACGGAGCGCGTACCCGACGCGCGCCGCCTGCGCTGCGCGGCACCGCGGGCGCTGCATAACCGGCCCCTGCTAGGACTGGACGAGGCGCGGCTGCGCTGCGCCGATGTCGACCTAGACCGACGCGGAGAAGAGGTTGACGGCGCCGGTCCGGAGCTGGAAGCCTCTTACGTCTTCTTTGGGCTGGTGCTGGCGCTCATCGGCCTCATCTTTCTCATGGTGCTCTACCTAAACCGCCGCGGCATCCAGCGCTGGATGCGCAACTTGCGCGAGGCCTGCCGGGACCAGATGGAGGGCTACCACTACCGCTACGAGCAGGACGCGGACCCGCGCCGCGCGCCCGCCCCGGCCGCTCCCGCTGGCTCCCGCGCCACATCTCCAGGCTCGGGCCTTTGAGCCTGGCTTGCTGGTTATCAGGGGCTGCCCCCCCCCCCCACCCAGCGGATGACCTCACTGGGGTCCTGGTCTGAAGCCATGGAATAAGATACTCGGGAGCATGGCGCTCCAGAACTAACCCCAGACCAGCTGAGACCTTTGGACCATGGTATTCCACTTATGCTCCAAGCTGTCCTCGAAGTCATTCCATCTGATTCCAGAAACTGCACCTGCCCACCTGCTCTGAAAGCTCTCTCACCCTTAACAGACTCGCCCAGAGACCTTGTCTCTCAATCCAAAAACTCTTTGAGACAGCCTCCACCACTCTGGTTTTGAGCTTGACCTCAACACTGCGCTGACTCTTGTCCCCAGCTCAAAGCCCACAGTCCCTCTTCCCAGGGCTCAGAGACTTTGTGTACCATTCTTTCTCAGAAGCAGAGCGCCCCCATCAGAAGGTTTTAGTAGACTTTGAGCCCTTTGTCCCGTCCTGGAGCTCTGAGCCCTCCATCCTACATAGAAACCTACATCCTGGGGCCCCGAGAGTTGGAATCCTCCCCGATGCTGACAGTGTATTTTGTATCCCAACCCTGGCTTGGCCCCCTCTCTTCTGTGGCCCAGGCTTGGGACTTCAATCCTAATCTGCCTTTCCATTTCCAAGGAGGAGCACACCCTTCTGTAGCCTTAGTGTGGATCCCATCCTCAGCTTTCCCCAGCGATGTTCTGGCCTCCCAACACTCACTGCTTGCCCCCAACCATCTGAGTTTCGTCCCCCTGCTTAAGTTTTAGGATCTCGTTCGCCCCATACCCACACCTTGTACCACACCTGCTGTTCCCCTGCCAGGGTTCCAGTGAGGAATCTATCGCTGGGCTGTGCCACCCCCTTCCCCCCCCGGGATGAGCTCTCCAGTCCCACAGGACAAGCGCAGAAATCAGCATCTCAGTGTGCACTGGAAGATCCTCGTGGGGAAGGAAGAGTGCTGAGTGTGCAAAGGGATGGAGGGGCCATAGAGCCGGGTGGCAGCTCCATCATGGCATCAGAGTTATGGGGGAAAGTCCGTTTCGTCCCCTGCTCTCCCCCTCCCATTGTCTTGGGGAATCATTGCCACCACACCCCCACCCCAGCCTGTATGTCTCACCTCCTGTCTCAGGCATAAACCTGTTCAGGGACAGAGCCTCAGCACCCCGCCTTCTGCATGATCCCAAAGCACAACTGGTGAGTTGGGGATGGGGCTGCCCTCCCTGACTCCCTCCCCTAGGTCAGGCAGAATGGTTGGCCTGTGCTGCCTCTGCACACAGGATTTCTCCCTCCTTTACTGTATCGGCTTGAGGCCTGTCTTCCCAGCCCTTCCCCAAGAAATCTGGACCTTCATTGGCAGTTTTCTATAAAGTCTGCAATAATCTCGGATACACTCCTATTGTAAGTGGTACTATGTCATTCGTGCTCACCTTGGGATATTGGTGGGGGAGGGAGATGATGTGAGGTACCTTTTGGGTCTCTCGGAGTTGGGGTAGTAACCCTTGATATGTACTCTGAGCATGTGGGGAAAGAGAGATCTGATATAGCAGGATTGAAGATAGATGTGTGGGGAACTTCCCATTCAGATGGTACTGGCGTCCATTTGAGTCTTCTCTTTAGCTCTTAGGTTAGTCATTCCAGGATGGGATCCAAAGCTTGGCTGCATCCTGTTCCTGTCCCAGTCCTCTTCCTATGGGGTGCGCCTGGAAGGTGGAAGGGAATGTGTTTAGACTAACAAATGCAGGCCTAGGGTGCAGCTGCGAGGGAGAAATCCAGCTGTAGAGAATAAGAGGCAGGTAATGCCGAGAGAGAAGATGGGTCATACGCTGTTCTGGTGCCATCCCCTCGGTGGGTTTCCTGGCTCGTCAGATAAGGCCTGAACACTGGGCATGTGAGAGCCTGACGGTGGCAACAGCCTGGAGCTGGGGATAAAATGACCCCTGGAGATATGTGGAGCAAGGGGACAGGTGGCTGCAGACCAGTAGGGTCAGAGTGGGGCTTCTCTCCTGCCTCAGATCCCCAGACTGAGTTATTTTGCATTCAGAGTCCCAGAGCTCTAGAACCATGGGGTAGAAATCCAGATGCTGGCTTGTTAGAGTCTCAGGATCACATGATTCTAGAACACATGCCCCTTGCACATGTCAGGGAAACTCAGTGATATGGGACGCCCCCAAAGCTGTCTCAGGGAGCTCCTTTTCACCACCACGGAGTCTTCTGGGAGCCAGGAGTGTGCTGCACCCCAGGCCGGTCCTGCAATCAGAGACAGTGCATGGGTCTCCTTGTCTTCTCCCAGCAGTCCCCATCTTTCCAGTTACTCCTCTGAGAAGGGGTTAAATATCCTAGAGGTATTCCCATCTTTTGGTGACCTTCAAGGTGCCCCAACAGTCCCCTAGGATAGTGGTGACAAGCCTATGGCATATGTGCAACAGAGGGTCTGCAGAGCCCTCTCTGTCAGCATGGGAGCCAAGCTCTTCAATCACCCCCGGCAGTGAGCATCGGATAACAGTTGGGGGGACAGTATTGTCACTTTGCAATAAATTAGTGGATTTGTGGTTGTAGGGTGGGCGCTTAGTCTCTAAAAGTTTCACCACCACCACCCTAAGTTGAAATAGTAATGATCTCTCTCACAGTTTAGAGAACTATCTCTAACAGATGAACTCTTCCATGGCCAAAAATGCACCGTCTGGTAATGTAGCCTTAGACTGCAAATAAATCCTAGCCTCAAACGAAAACAAAATCCCTATTATTAGCTGTGGGTTTCTTGTCAGCAAAGAAATCTTTGAGGCTTTTATATGAGAATCATTACAATATTCTACTAAGTACTAAGAGCTTAGTTTGTTTGAACTGCTAAATATCATTAGTTAGCAAAAATCCTCTAAGTATCTGCTGTATGCCAGTTGATATCTAAACTTAATGCCCTTCACCGATCCCCATTAAAAGTCATCTCTGATCTGCCACCGTCTTTGCAATCTGTTAGTGGCCTTTGGCTTTATGAGACTATTAATAGGGTCCCACAGTCCCCAGCTTTGCCTCCTCTGCAACTCTAACCATTCAGTCAGCCTGTACAGATTGCAACTCTCCAGTCCTAGGGAAGTCAATGATCCAGGAAGGAATCACCATTAATTAAGGTCTCGAGAAAAGAGATTCTAAGAAACAACTCACAATAAGGGCCCTGATGGAACCTGAGGAATCTTCTCAGAGACAGTCACATTTGAGATGAATTTTGAATAATGAATAGGCATTTGCATAACAGAGAAAGATCAGAAGTACCAACTTGCACAAAGACCCAGAGGCAGGAAGATCTTGTCAGTTTGAAGACTAGAGAAGATCAGCAATAGCTGAGAATAAACAGAAAGCTGTGTGTGTGTGTACCTGTGTGTGTATACCTGTGTGTGTGTGCATGTGTCTGCATGTGTGTGTAACCAGGATCTGCATTCTCCGCTGGGAAGCCCTAGCAGGTCCTCTGTGTTTGGAGGATGTGCCGGGAAATAGAGACATATGAGATGGAGCAGAGAAACTGACTGTGCCTCTTACTAATTGAGCCTAATTGTTTTCTTCTGCCCACCCACTCTTCTGAGCCCTAGAGAGAGATGTACCATGCCCGTGGGAAGCCAGAAGGACAGTATAGGAGGGCAGGAGCCAGAAAAGACCTTGAGGGAAGCAGGGGTGGGGTCAGCATTACCTGCCTGATTCCCTGCTACCACCCACTCACACTGTCTTGGAGACTGCTGGAATCGAGTGTGAGCAGAGGCCTCTGAACTTTAGGGACCAAATGGCAGAGGAGAGAAACTATCCGTGCCCTTACAGTTGGAGTACAGTAGATAATGGGAGAGAGAGAGGAAGAGGGTGCATGACTGTCATTGTGTTAGACAGGAAAACAGCTGTGCGCTCGGAAGAGTGAGACAGATGGCCCGGGTTCTGTGACCCTAAATAGCATGAAAATTGTCCTTGCAAAACATCTGGAGAAAGCCTTTTGCTGCCATCACCCCTTGCTTATGCACCTGCTCTCACACCTGAAGTGGCTCTCAGAAGGTCTCGCTGGAGTCTGGAATTAGATGGGAGTCTGAACGCAGCACCTAACTTGCCCTGTCCCATAGTCCTTAGAAATACTAGGTGAGATCCTACTGGGTGCTGGGTGCTGGGAAACACGGCCAAGCTGGCTCCTGCCTTTCTGGTGACCTTGGACACCCTGTCTTTCTGGCTGTAGGTTCTTTCTGTCCAGGCTGAGCTGCACTTGTGACCTCAAAGTCTGGAGGCAATGCCTGCTCTTGCTGAAGTCCATCTCCTTCTTCATTAGGTTTCTGCCTGACAGACTCCAGGCCCTAATTTATGGGCCGGCCTTTCCCAGGCTGGGAGAATGACGGGTGCAGTTAATATTCCCGTGGTGATGCACTTGGCTGCCTTCGAGTCCCCTCCTCCACCCATGCCTGCCTTTCAGCCCCCACCCTCTGCCCTCACCAGTACCTCTGGACCACTGTGCAGGAGGTTGCCTGCCCTATGCAGACTCACTTTTCCTTGGATGAGTGTAGAAACAGGCTCAGAGGGCACAGGAACCCATCCAGGCCATATAGGTTGTCAGGAGCAGACACTGCCCAGGGTTGTCCCCACACTTCCCTGGGTCTACAAACCTGACAGGGTCACCCCCCACCTAGTTTAGCATCTTCCTGGCGTCACTGCATGCAGCAGCCCAACCAGAGCTGCTGCCACCTGGAAAGCAAAACGGAAAGTGAACAGCGGAGAGATGGAGAGGATTCCCACCATCCCCAGTTCCTACTGGGTTTCAAGAGTCCCACTAGAGCCTCTAGGAGGCTGCAGCCTGCTGGGGGGTCAAGTTGCCCCTCCCTGAGAGGAGAAAGGGGTTCCAAGCTCCCAGGTCTTTAGGATTCCACTCATTCATCCAAGGTCCCTGCTGTCTGCCAAGCACTTACTAAAAACAGGGCTCACATGGATGAACTAAATCTGACTCATCCTCAGTCAAGATAATTTCCACTCAGGGTACCTGTGACTTAAACACAGAGGACCAGCCAGGTTTCTAAGATGACCACCCAAACTGGCAAATTTTGGCATTAAGAATAATTTGCATGGGAGCCTGATGTGGTGGTGCATGCCTGTAACCCCAGAACTCTCAGAGGCTGAGGCAGGAGGATTGCTATGAGTTTGAAGTCAGCCTGGGCTACACAGTGGGTTCAAGGCCAGTCTGAAATAGGTAGCAAGACCCTGTCTCAAAAAATAAAAAGGGCTGGGCATAGAGCCCAGGCACAGGCCCTGTGTTCAACCCAAGTACTACAAATCAATCAATCAATAAACTAATAACTCCATAGGGACAAAAATAAACTTGAACTGTCCAGGCTGGTGGGCCTTGACTCAGACACTTTTGACAGGACCTAGAAGGGGAAATACAATGTGCTAGGCAGCCAGTCAAGACTGTCCAGTCTCCCAGCACTAGGAAACTAGATAACTAGCACACTCTCTCCCTTGGACCTGGTCTCCAGCCACACCATGCTACTCAGTTCTCACTAACTGAGTCCATCAGTTTGGGGCCTGCGCCTTCGCTCACAAGGCTCCCTCTTCCCAACACAGCACCCAGGGCAGCCCCAGCGCCCCTTGACTTTCCTGGTCTCACCCCTTCTCCCGTTGCTCCACCACCCAGACCTTTATCTGCATTGACTGGTATTCTTGCCCTGGCTGCACAAGGCCATAGGCATCCCTCCTCCCAGGACAGGGGCTGGGCTTGTTCACTTTTAGGTTCCCAGACATGGTGCAGAAAAGATTTATGAAATCCCCTTCAGCCCTGCCCCACCTGACAGAAATATAAAATGCAGAGCAAGAGACATTGCCCAGGGCACTATGACCTTTCTTTTGCAGATGCGTGCTTCTTTGATTCCTGCATCCTCCCATTTCATTAACTGAGGTTGCCATGGTACAAGATGCATGGGTGGCTTACTCCCCCACACACCGTTCTACAACATACACCAAATGCAGTTTCCAAATATGAGACCTTGCAAAACGTAACTTAGTCTTAATGTCTTCACGTCAGCTTTTAAATAGGATTATAACTTTTTGACCCTCCTGTAGAATACTTGTCCAGGGTCCTTCCTGGGCAGTGCCTGCCCCTTACTTATGGTGCATTCCGCACCCTAAGAAGCTGCAGCGACATCACTCGGTGGAGCCGTGTTGCAGCCGAGCCGGCCTCAATTTTTCTTTGCATACGTGCGCCATCTGCTGGTGGATATGGAGAGGTTCCTTCACTTACCAACCATTCATGAAGGACCTACTTACTATGTGCTGTAAGTACTGTACTAGGAAGAGATGCAGTATTGAGGAAAACTGACAAAGTTTGACTTTGTAAATGTAAACTAATGTAAATGTAAACTAACATTTACATAGAGTGCTATGCGCCAACGGTTGTTGTAGGTACTTTACTTATGTTAACTCATTTATCCGAGCAACAATTCTAGAAAGTAGATATTATTATTATTATTATTATTATTATTTCAACTTTAAAGGTGAATAAGTGAAAGAACATAGAGATGAGTGATTCGTTCAAGGGCAGGTAGATAATAAAGGGCCAAGAACTTACAATACAAACTGTCTGCTCCAAGATATAGACCGTAGACAAGTACATAAATAAGGTACTTCCCTTGAAGGAAGTAAGCAGGATGATGTGAGATGACAGGAAAGATGTCCTTGAAATGGGGTACATAAAAGACCCCTCTGTGAAATCAGCCTACCCTGAAGAATGGAAAGGACGTGCTACAGAAAAATCCCAGGAAAGACCAGTGCCTGCCGAAGAAACAGCCAGCGCGAAGAGACTGGGACCAAATATCCTCATACCAGCTGGGAGGCGAGTCCTGGCCACTATGCGCCTGAACCCCTCTCCGGCTGTCCTTCTCCGTGCCCTCCTGGCTGCAGTCTCTATAGCTGTTGTCTGGATTTCACAACCAGCTTCCTCCCTGGTGCTCCTGCCTGCAGTTTCTCTCGTTGGTCCACACTCCGCGCTGCAGCCAGAGTGGTGCTGGGAATGCACGAAGCCCACCCTCTCGCTGCCCTGCCCCGCACCCTCCCAGCTCTCTTCTGGACAAAAACTGAGCTCCTTGAACTGCTGAACCCCGTCTCTGTGGTCCAATTTCTTGCCAGCTCTTCCTGCTCTCTTTACACCAACCACATATAGTCCTTACAGCTTCCTGAAGGTCCCAGAGTGTCCCGCCTCTTGAGGCTTCTCATGTGCTAACCCTCCTACCTGCACTGTCCATTGACCGTGTCACCTTCCTCCCCTACCTCTTTCTGTTCCATTTCCTCATCCTCTTTTTCCCTGTGCTACTGGGGATTGAACTCAGGGCATCATATATGCAGGGTAAGCACTCAACCACATCCCAAGCCATTTTTATTTTGTATATTTAGTCAGGGCCTCCCTAAGTTGCCAGACTACAGTTAAACTTGCAATCCACCTGCCTTAACCTCCCAAGTAGCTGAGATTTACAGATTTGTACCACCACACAAGACTTCTATCTCCTTTTCCTTCAAAACTTAGACCAAGTATTTCTTCTAGGACACCTTCCTAATCCTCATCCCAGCAGCCCAGTGTGAAGAGTCTTCTCGTGCTCTCACGACCCTGTCACCCTGCCTGCAGCGTCCCTCAGCCACGATTCAAATGCTTGTCCTCATTCCTTATCCTCACCTCCCCAAAGATCCATAAGCAAGGAGGATATTGTCTGACTTTTCTCAGTACTTTCAGGTCCCAGGACAAATGACAAATGCCCAAGAAATACTGTTTGCAGTTGTGAAACAGATCATTTCTTTCTTCATTTGTATTGAAATTTATAGAGAGTGCAGTCTAGTCTTTTGGCACACAGTGCTGAGTTTTGACAGGTAAACTGTCCAACAGGTCCATCATCCTCCAAAACGCACCTTCCCGCTGCTTCTTTGTGGCCAACCCTCCCACATCCCCAGGCACTGCCAAATGCAAGTTTGTTTCTGTCCCCATAGTTTTTGCCCAGGCCAGAATGCCATGTAAGTAGAATACATGTTTTTCTCTTTAAATTTGACTTCTTTCACTTAGTATAATTCGTTAGAGGTTCATTTTGTCGATGGTATTATTGTAGTTTTCCATTTTTATTACTGAGTAATATTTCATTGTGTTGCTATGTAACAGTGTATACTTTCATAGTTGAAAAACATTTGAGTTTTTCTAGTTTTTTTTCACAATTATGAATACAGGCATGACAGACATTCATTATAGGTTTTTGTAGGAATGTCACTTTGTATTTCTTTTGAGGAGGGGAAGAACTGAGTCTTATAGTATTTTTAAATTTGTCAGAAATCTCCTACTGCAACAGCAAGCAGAAACATGGAAATGGCACCCAGCGTTTGGAGACAGATTTATTTACATCAACAGGCACTGATTGGAATCAGCCCCAAAATATCAGTCCCCGAACTCTGGTGGCCTAGGGCTTATATTGGATAAGCAAGCAGGAGGAGTACAGAGGCAGGAGAGCTTGTCAACTGGGGATTGGTTTATACAATGTAAATTGTAGTGACCAACTATGCATCACAGTGACCTACATTTCTAAGAGACAGAAGCAACCAGAACTGGAACAGGAACTAATACCCAGGTGACTAAGGAACTGAAGTACACTGGCTGTGCTGGGGGCAATTTCTGTTATGCTTTCTGCTTCCAGTGTCTACACCATTTTGCATTCCCACAAGCAGTATATTAGAGTTCTAATTCCCCAACATCCTTACCAACACTGTTGGTTGCACTATTGGTTGAATTGTGTTGGCTCATTTGGCTAAAATCAACT
This sequence comes from Cavia porcellus, assembly GCF_034190915.1. Classification (NCBI taxonomy): domain Eukaryota; kingdom Metazoa; phylum Chordata; class Mammalia; order Rodentia; family Caviidae; genus Cavia; species Cavia porcellus. The sequence continues at coordinate 60,104,032 of NW_026947492.1, read as the reverse complement.
GATTTGTATGAGTAGGGCTATTTCTGGATTCCTGATCCATTTCTATTGATACAGATATCTAGTCTTTGACAACTATCACCCTATCTTGACTATTGTAGCTTTATAGTGTGTCTTGAGCTCAGGTACGAGAGTCTTCTAACCACTCTTTTTAAAAATTGCTTAGCTATTCCATTCTTTTATCTTTCCATATAAATTTTAGAATCGGTATGTCTATATGTTAAAAACCCTTCAGAGGTCTTGATTGGATTTCACTGGATCAGTTTCAATTTGGGGAGGACTGATATTGTAACAATATTTGTATTTCTGAGACAACAGTCTTGCTGTGTTGTCCAGATCGGTCTCCAACTCTGGGCTCAAGTGATCCTCTGCGCAGCCTCACAAGTTGCTGGGTCCCGGCTGCAGCCACCACCCCGGCAATACTGAATCTCCTGATCTGAACATGAGTTAGCTTTCAGTTTGTTTACACCTCCTCTGATTCCTTTCATCCGTATTTTTACTTTTCAGCATAGACATCATACACATTTCTGCTAATACCTAGTACGGTTTTATAAATGGTATCATCTTTCAAGTTTCAGTTTCAATTTTATCATATGAGTGAAGGCGATTTTTGTGTATTGATCATGCTCCCACAAACTATCTAAATTTATGTATGTTTCTAATAGCCTGGTTTTAGATTTCCTGGGATTTTTAGTGAGATAATCAGGCTGACTGAATAGAGATGATTTCATTTCTTCCTTAGTCTTCTGTAGTCCTTTTATGAGACGCATTGCACTGCCTAGAATCTCCAGCATAACGTTGACTAGGAGTAATGAGAGGGCTGTGCCTTGCTTATTCACAATCTCAAAGGAAACGCATTCAATCTCTCAGAATTAACTATGGTGTTAGCTGTACTTTTTTGTGCATGCCCTGTGAAAGGTTAAGGAGATTTGCTAAGAGTTGTTTGCTTTTTTAACTGTGAGCTGTTGTTAAATTTTGTTTGTTTCTTCAACCATGCACAGATGTTGATTGCTCGGCACCTGTTGATATAATTGCTACTTTGACTGCATCTTGTGAATTCAGATATTTATTTTCACTTTTGTTTAATTCAAACATTTTTCCAGAACAATATTTTCTAATTTCCTTTTTGACTCATTTAGAGACATTGCTTGTTGTCTGAATATTCCAAAATTTCCAGATACTTTTCTGTTTTTATTTCCAGTTTTTTTCTGTTATGATCAGAGATTATATTTATTATTTAAATGTTTTTAAATTTGCTAGTTTTTAGGCCACAAAAATGTTCCTTCTTCTTATGCACTTGAAAAGAATGCACATTCTATTGTTTTGAAGTGAAATACTCTGTAATGAAAGCTAATTAGTATTTTTCAGATCTTTCAGTATCCTTGCTCATATCCTCTCATTACTCTCAGTTACTGAGACAGAAATGTTTTAAATTTGTTTATTTCTCCTTTCAGTTCCACTATTTGTATTTTTGGTTACATGATCGGATGCATATACATTTAAGATCATTATGTTTCCTTAGTAAATTGACACTTTCATTGTTATGTATGTTTTTCTTTAGCCCTGGTACCATTTTTGGCTCTGAAGTCTACTTTAACAAATATCAATATGGTCATTGTTGTTGTTTTGGTTTGGGAGGGGTTGTTTTTGTTTTTGTTTGGTACCAGGGATTAAACTCATGATTTTGTGCTTGGCAGGCAGGTGCTGTGCCGCTGAGCTATATCCCTAGCCCTTCCAATTGTTTTTAGCATGTTATTTTAAGTGTTTCTACTTTACTTTGCATTGGCTATACTATTAGTTGTTACTATGGGTATCATAATAGACATACATAACCTGTCAGTCTACATAGAGTTAATACTGTATCATTTCAAATATAATACATGTCTTAGTTGCTTTTCTTTTGCTGAGATAAAATACCCAACACCCAAAGTTAAAGGAGGAAAGATTTATTTGGCTCACAGCTTGTAAAGGTTTCAATGAATAGCAGGCTGACTCAAGGCAGAGCGACCTGGCAGAGGAGCATCGTAGAGGAGAAATAGCAAGCAGGTAGGCGAGAGCACATTAGCCGTCTTCCTGTCCCTTAAATTGTATGCAAACTACCTGTCCTAGCCAAGGTGTAGCACTCACATCCTTAGTCCTAGCCAGAACAATGCCAAACCAATCAGTGGACTGATTTAGTAATCACACACCCTTGGTCCCAGCACCACACATTCTAGACCCAGCCACCTCTGAAACACTCCCCACTCCATGACTACATGAGGCTTTGAGGGATGGGGACACCTAGACACAAATCATAACAATAGAGAAGATTTATGAACAAGATTTATCTTCCCTCACTGGTCTGTACATTATAATTGTCATATGTATTACATCTATTGCCTATTGCCTATTATAGTTTTCAGAGATATTTCAACTATCACCAATGAAAAGTCTATCAGATAAATGTTATAGTTTTTCCTTCAGTAGTCATATATATATATATGACAATAAAAGTAACCTATATTAATCAAATATTTACAATCTGTTGCTCTTATCTTGATTTATTGTAGGCATCATTTTTATTCAACCTAAATACTTTCATTTAGCTTTTTTCTAGAATAAAGTCTCTGGTGACTAATTCCCTTCTTTCTTAATTCTTCATTTGAGAATTTCTTTATCCACTTTTTTTTTTGAGATAATCTCACTTTGTAGCCCAGCCTGGCCTTGAACTCACAGTGATCCTGTCTCCTGGGTGCTGGTGTTACAGGAGTGCGCCGTCACACCCAGTTTGGTATCCATTCTTGAAGGATTCCTACCAGATATGGAGTCCTGAGCTGACAATTCTTTTAGCACTTTAAAACTGTTTTACACTCTTCTGACTTTTGTGTTTTCTATTAAGATATCTGCATTCAGATAATAATTCTTTGAGTGGAATAATTTACAAGAATGCGTCATTTTTTTTCTAGCAGCTTTCAGGATTTTTTAATCTTTGGTTTGTGCCAGTTTGGTTATACGTGGCTGTGTAATTTCATTGATTTATATGGGATTCACACAGCTTCCTGACTTCCTGAATCTGTAAATTTATGTCTTTCACCAAATTTGGGATGTTAATGGCCGTGATTTCTTCAAATATGTTGTATGCATCAGTCTTTCTTCTCCCTTCTCTTAGAGTTCAGTGATGCGAATCTTGAATCCTATTGTATTGCTCCATATGTCCCCAAGGCTCTGGTTTGTTCAAGGTTTTTATTTGTTTGTTTCCATCTTTTTGCTTCCATTTTTCAGAGACAATGATTTATTTTTGTTTCTTTTTTGTTTTTATTTTTTGTTTGTTTTTTTGAGGCAGAGTCTCACTTTGTAACCCTGGCTGGCCTCAACATCACAGCCATCCTGCTGCCTCTGCCCTGAGTGCTGGGATTACAGACGTGTTCCACTATGCCTGACTAGAGACAGCAATTTCTATTGGTCCACAAATTTACTGACTCTTCTCTGGGATTTCCATTCTACTATAAACTCATGCAGGAAAGATTTTAAGTGTTATTTTTTAGTTCTAAAATTTCTATTTGGTTTTCTTTATGGTTTCTATATCTGTGCTGTGAACCACTATCTTTCCACCTATTTCAAATTCTAATAGGCACTTCAAAGTCTTTTATAATAATCCCACCATCTAAGTCACCTTAGTGTTGGTATCTGGTGATTGTATTTTCCCTTGGGAACTGGTCCCACTTTTTTCTGACTCTGTTTGTTGAATAATTTCAGGTTGTGTTCTGGACATTGTGACTATTGTATTGTGTAGATTCTGGGTACTGTTACAATTTTGTACAGAATGTTGACTTTGTTTTTATTGTGGTCTCAAAGGTAATCAGCCGAAGTAAATTCATAGCTTAAGATCTATCTTATCTTCTGTGGGTTGTGGTCCTAATCTCAGTGCAATGCCACAAGAGAAAAGATAAGAAAAATTTACTACATGCAGATTATTTCTCTAAGTTTTGACTCTCTTATTCCATCTTCTAGTTTTGTTTGACTTTCAGAGTCATTATGTAACTGTATTTCATAATTTTCCTCAGAGTTTTTAGGTATACAAAGTGGGAGTGTTATGGACTTACTACTCCTTAGCCAAAATTCAAACTTCTTCACTTTCTTTTGATCATCTGGAGTTTTAAAAAGCCAAGCAAAGATGGGCATGATGGCACATGCCTGTAATGCTCTGGGAGGCTGAGGCAGAAGGACTACATGTTCAAGCCCAGGCAATTTAGTGACTTTTCAAGATCCTGCCTCAAAAAGTAAAAAGGTCTAAAGCTATAGTTTAATGTGATGGTCTTGAATTCAATCACCAGTACCAAAAAAAAAAAAAAAAAAAAAAACCAGCAAAACAAAGGGGTGTGGGTGTAGGTGTCAGAGCACTTGCTTAGTATGAATAAGTTAGCTGGTTCTATCCCCAGTACCACCAAAAAAAAAAAAAAGAACAGCTAGCAAAATGAAACTCCAAACAATTACAAATAAAGTTACAATGTAGAAAGGCTAAAAGACAAGTGACAAATGTCTCTCCTGTGCTTGGAATTCTCTTAAAATGTCAGAGCCCTCCTGATTTGTGTTTTAGATGAGACTAAGGAAGACTGGTCATTTGCTTATTTGGTTTCAGGTCTGATCCCTCCTCTCGTTCTGTATCTCCAGACACTGACCGCTCCAAACTACATTCCCCCAAATTCCTTTCAAATAAGCTTATAATCAGATTCTGTTAATAAAAGCCACTAGCATGAAATTAGAGGGTAGGAATTAAAGGTAAGCCAAGTATTTCTCCTTCTCCTTCTCTGTCTCTGTCTCTCTGTCTCCGTCTTTCTCTCTCCCTCCCCTCTCTCTCTCCCTCTCTTTCTGGTTTGGGCAGCATCCCCAGCGATAGCTATGGATGGGTGGGTCTGTTGTTTAGTTGGTTATTCTGTCTTCCTCAGACGCTGTCTGCTTCAGTGTCCCTGCTGAGCTGTCCTGGTTCCATGGCGAGGGTGATTCCACCCCTCTCCTTGTTCCTCTATCCTAGAAATGGTAAAAGCTTCCTGGTGATCTTTGAGTTGCCATATTTCATTTGCTTTTTCATCTAACATTTAACTAATCAATTTCCTCAATTAAACTCCTGCCACAGAGGTGTAGCTTAGTGGTAGAGCACTTGCTTAGCATGCATGGGGCTGTGGGTTGATCCCCAGAGGTCTAAAAAAACAAACGAAAGACTCTTGGCATTGACTCCGTTGATCTGGATCGGGTTGAATTGGATCCATGGGGCTGGGGTCAGTAGAAGAGAAGCTCTGGCACAGGTCTCCTCGCCTGAGTGTGTCTTCCCACTGTCCTGCTCTGGCTGGAAGGGAAAAGGCAGCTCTCCTCCTACCAGGAAGGCACAGCTTAGATCTAGCTGCTCACTATTTTATAGGAATATAAACACATTTTATTACATAATTACTTTTCTAGGAAAGTGATTTTATATTCTGAGGTCTCTTTCTTCTCTTTATGTCAAAACAGTACATTATCTGGCAGGATGTTGACTCTTCCTCACCCAGTTCCCTGCCCCTCCCTCCCATGGATTCTCAGCCCAGGTATCAGGGGAGGCTTAGAGAGCAAAAGCGAGCTCGGGGCGTGGACACAGCAGAGCAGCGGATAGGAACAGAAGCCCCACTTACACATGGGAAACTGAGGTCAGTGGTATCCCCAGAGAGCAAGAGAACGAGAGGTCACCATCCAGAGTTGGGGGGGTCAGCTGAGGAATTCCAGCTGAGGCTGCACTGGTACAAAAATAAAGACGAGGGGCTTTCCCCAGGACCAGCTGAGGAATCACAGAACCCAGTAAGCTCTGAGAGAGATCGGAGGCTTGGCAGCTTTCCCATGCCTCCAATAGCTGGATAGTAGCAGGCAGAGACAGAAAAAGAGGTCTTGGAACTCTCCAGAAGTGAGTACAGGGACACAGTTAGAGCTGGGGCCACAGACAAGGGAAGAAAACATGGAACCCAGTCCAGCGCAGCAGGGCAGCCCCTCTGGACTGTGTCCTGCCAGGAATTTGTAAGACAAAAATAAAAGCACAGCCAGCATCTTCTGTCATAAAAGACCTTTAATGGCCTCCTATTTATGGTTCTTTTGTCCTGTTGGAGTGGAATAAACTATAATAACTTATCTGACAGTAAAAGGAATGCCACAGACACAACATATTACCCCAGAGGTGACCCAGGACGGAGTGCCACAGAACAATCACTTCACAGAAGGACCACAGACTGAGCCTGCCCTGGCCACCCCTTCTGCCCAGGACACACACTGGCTGCCTCCCACTCAGCCCCAAAGCATCTGTAACCAGGCCTTGATATTGAGCACAGTTGCCTGGGAGGACCACTCTCTTCTCCCTTCCTGAGGGCCAATGGACTGTCATAGCCTTGCCAGAGTTTATGAGGCACCCACCTCTCATATGCTGCCATCGCATAGGACCACCTACCCCATGGCCCTTGCAATAGTCCCAAAGAGATATGCAGACCCTGCAACCACCCCACTTACACATGGAAAACTGAGGTCAGTGGCATCCTGAGGGGCATCCTCATCTAAACACGAGATGCCAGTTGGCATGCTTTCTGCCATGCCATGTGACTTGCAGTGCCCTGAGTTTCACATCCTCATCTCGACTTCCCTGGGAGGTGGGCCCAAGCAGATTTTGTGCCAAGGGCTGGTTCAAGTTTCACCAAAATGCCCCCATGGTAGGGAGCCCTGGTGAGGCACCTGGGCAGACACCCAGAGAAGTTGGGAGACTGCAGGTGCCTCTCTTTGGGCACGAGAGCCCGTTGTAGTTCACAATCTTGATTGCTCACAAATGTGGGTGCAGAAGCCTACCAGAACTACAACTTGCTGCTTAAAAGGTCTCAGGGGGAGCCCTGTCTCAGGGTAAGTGTTCTGTGAACCCAGACTTCCAGCCACCTGGCTGTGGACAGAGGGCAACCCGGCTCTAGCTTCTTCATTTCCCCTCACGCTGGTCCCCCTGTGGTCCCATGCTGGTTCAGAGTGGGGTGTCATATGGGTGTAGATAAGAGCCCTGGGTGGGGACTGGTCCTGTTTCCTTGCTCCATGGTCCCCTGTGCTGCAAAACCAGTATCAAGGGGGAACACCCATCCTCACTGAGCACCAGGCCCTGCCCACATCAAACCCAGGCCAGAGCTACAGAGATTGGCTAGAAAACCATCAAATGTGTACATGTATGTGTTATGAGAGAGAGAGAGAGAGAGAACACTAGGTCTGAGTGTGTGACCCAAGTTCAATGCAAAGACACTTTGTACTGAAATGCTGAAGCTGCTCCAACATGAAAAGCAAGAATAGAACCTGTACTTGCTGGTCTAAGATCAAACCTCAGAATGGTGGTTTGAATTTTTCTTCAAAACAAAGTCTGAAAGTGAAACCTCAGTAGGCAAGAGATAAAAGCAGAGCTGTTCTGGTGGGAGGCAGGAAGGAGGAAGGGCTGCAGACTCAGCCTCTGCTTGCCTCCACTCCATCTCTCCCACAGAGCATCCCCTGACAAAGCTCTGCGGCATACTGAGGGTCCTACAGAACATGCCAGGGGTCCACAGTGCTTGGAAAACCGCTGTGACAGAGTATCTGTGGGTCATGGGTCCCAGGGACCTGTGCTTTGACTTTTCATTTGGGATGACAAGTTGGGACGATTGGGGGAAGGTGCTTCCCTCTCCCTCAGGCATCCCTTTGAAGCTGCTGTGTGGGGACCCTACAGGCCAAGACAGAGGTGGGAATCTGCCCCATGGATCAGTTGCTTCCAGTTGGCCAGGAGGAAAAGAAAAAGTGGAGTGGTGCCAGGGCCCAGGTGGTGGCAAAATGCAGATCCCAGGCTGAGTGAGGATCAGAGGTCTCTTTTGGTCCCTACTGAGTTTAAAAAGAAAAAATATCACAACAGGCACAGGCCTGTCCATGAGACCTTATAAGTTCAAGATGGCAGCCATCCACTTCCTCCTGGATGGTGGAGAGTGTCTAGGCCCCAGTCACTGGCAGAAGAGCAGCTGCCTCTCTTGAGTTGCTGAAATCACTGGGATGGAACAACCAGCGTTCAGCTCTTGGGGGCGAGAGACCTGGACATTTTGGGCCTGAGGTCCTCCTAAGTGTCACCAAGAAGCTGCTGTTGCCCTGGTTAATCCTGGATGAGTCCTTAGAATCTGAAGAGAAGGAGCAGGTATTTTCTATTTCCCTTCACCCTTGGATTTCTTTGACAGAGAAATGGTGTGGTCAGTTCCCTGACTCGGGGTCATGGCCAAGGCTTCTTGACCTCTGTGAGATGAGAGGTGGGAAATGTGGATGGCCTAGGCCTGAGAGGGCCTAAAATGGCCCTGTCCTCACAGTTGTCAGTCACTGACACCCATGTCTTCTCTCTGACCTGGATCCTAATCCCCTGCCCTTGGTCTTATAAGTCCTGAGTGGTGTCCACATTTCCTTCTCAGCTGGGTCACCAAGGCCAAACTTCCTGAATCTCATTCTGGTTCACATCTACCAAAGTGAGAAGCAAGACAAGAGAGGAAGACTGGTGGGAAGACGGCTCAGCCTGCAGCAAAATTCCTGTGTGACCTTAGGCCATGCCCTTGTACTTGCAGGGCCACGATTGGGCTACTTAAAAGACAACTGGCAACTGATTTCCACCTTCTCTGGGCCTCACAACAATGCATGAGTCAGGCAGGAAAAGGATTATTGTTCCATTTTAGTTAGGAAAACCGATCCATTAATTTGAGTCACTTGCTCAAGGCCACCCTTGTTGATGACAACCAGGACTGACAGGTGGCACTGGGGACTTCCAAAGAAACATTCTTGTCACTGCACCATGTGGGAACCAGCTGTTGGTTGCTTTCCAGGCAAATCAAAACCAAGATGAGCCCACTCTTGCTTGTCTGGGCTGTAAGGCTGAAGAGGCCAGGGGGCCCTGCTAAATACCGAGTTCTTATCTTTCCAGGAAAGGAACTCTTCTGTTGGTTGGAGTGCTGAGCAAGTCCAGCCAGCCCTCAGCCTGGTGATTTCACCCAAAGAAAGTTCTTCATTCCTGCCAGACTGGTATCAATGTGCCACCCACATGATCCCTGGAAAATAACAGTATGGGGCTGCTGGTTTGGCACAGGCAACAAAGAGTCAAAAACTGTGACTTTGGGGCCTAGTGAGGCTCTCACACCCCTAATGAAATTGGATGTCATCTGCGAGGTTGATTCTAGAATGTAGAAGCCCTACAGAGAACCCTAAGTCATGACAGGGGAGTGAGGGGGTCTAGAAAAATGATCGGGATCCTCCTCTCTAAGAAGATACCAAGGAAACACTTTGGCCTGTGTCCCACAGGACTATAGCACAGCTTCACAGCAAGACACCAAGGGACAAGTGGCACAAAAATCCAACCCATGCACCGCCCATGAGGCTGACATTCTATTGTCCAAATCCCCCTGGAGGTGGGTACCAGGTTCTAATTCACATCAAGGTTCAGCATGGACCAGGAGCAGCCACAGAGCCTTAAATGCAATGGCTCTCTTCTCACTTTACCTTGTAACACCATTTTGGCTACGAGCTTCCTAAGGACAGCCCATCTCTGTGTCTCCAGAGCTAGTAGAGACGCCATCAGCAAAGGATGTTTAGGCTGAATTCAGTTAATTTAACCACTGCCGTGTGCAGTCCTGGTTCAAGGAGCAAAAAGACAGACGGGGCACTGCTGATTCCCCATAACTGGGAAAACTGCAGTTAACACTGGGATAAACCCCAAAGGTGTGATGTTGAGGTGGAAGAAGCTCAAGAAACTAGCCTGGCAGATCTTCTGTGTGCACATTAGGGATGGAGAAAGAGGCAGGCAGGGGATTGGCAACCCCAATCACATGAGGGTCACACAAGGGTCTCCTTTCAGCTTCCAGAGGGAGACAGTGGAAGACGCATGCTTACTACCTGCTGTTCCAGCCTCTATAGCTGTCTAGAGGGGCACTAACTGCCCAGCCAGCTCTAGCAAGAGCTGGATACCTGGAGTACTTGCAGGTGGAACCCCAGACTGGCCAAAGGAGTATAACTGCCCTGCACTCACTTCTGACCTGGGAAGGGGGTCCCTTGGATTGGGGGTTCATGAGATTACCTGGCAGGGCCAGGTGACTGGGTCACTTCACCATGGGAGATGGTTGCACAGCCCATTGCCAGATGTGCTAGGCTAAAAAAAGTTCAGCTCCAACTTGTATAATAAAATTGTGCTGCCTCCTTTTCCAAGAAAGTGTGGAACTGAAATAAAAGGGAGCAGAAATTGAGAAGAGATTGCCTTGCTTTGCTAATTGATGTATCTGCCTGGGTAAACTTCAGGGTGTCCGAATCCTTGAGGAGAGGTGGGCTGGTCTCCACCCAAGCCTCAGCAAACAGGGCTCTGTCCATCTTGTTATATCAAGCCACAGCTTCACACTGGGCAACTTCCTGGAACCCAAAAAGGGTGCTTCCTAGGCCTGGAGGAGGAGCTAGGTGCTGGGCTGGGCCCGGCCCTCTGAGGTCTGGAGGCTAGAGCAGTCTGCAGCTGGGCTCCACCCAGCACACTAGAAGCTCTAATGCTCAATCTCAGAAGCCAGAGCTGGTAGGCCTTCTGAGATCGTCTCATCAAACGCCTTGGTTTTCCAATGAGGAACTGAGGCCCAAAGAGGGGAAGAAACTTGCCCAAGGTCGAATAGCAAGTTAGCATCAAAGACCAGACAAAAAGGATGGTACCTTTTAACACTTTCTACTTTATCAGCTGTCTGCCCTGTTTTCCTGAGAAATGTCCCAGGTCTCAATCATACCAACATCAGCTGATGGGTACAGGGTACCCACAACACAGAGAACTGGAGTCATCAACTCCCAAGGGAAATAGAGCAGCCTCCTTCCCTTTGGAGGACAGCATCCTGAAGGAGCCAGCCACTTGCTGCAGAAGGATCCAGAGGATATGGTGGCCTTGGGCTCTCTTTCTCAACCTGCAAGGCTGGCCCAGTCTGACAGCCCTGCAGGACTACAGAGAAAAACAGGGATAATGGTGGCCCAACTGCCTCTGGTCCTCCAGCCCTATTCCTGGTGATCACCTTAAATCCACAAAGGAAGGGAAGGTGGACTCATCTTCCCAGCCCTGCCCTGCCTCTGACAGCACACTGCAAAGCTGCTGGGGCTGGCAGCTGCTGAAGACCTTTCTTCCTCCCATCTCTGTGCACACGGAAGCTAAGCTGCCACGTGCTGACCACACTGAAATGTGCTTGGCCTCAGCTCCGATATCTGCTGGTATGAAAGTCAGCCCACTGTTTTCCCCGCTCTGGCATCTAAGGGTCTTCACCAATGCCACCACAACCTAAAGGGACCTAGGCAGAGATGAAGGTGAAGGAGGAGCGGTCTTTGGTGGGTCCAAACTGCAAAAAGGCATTGAGAATCCATCCACAGCTCTGCCCCTCCAGCCAGAAGGGGGAACCCTCCACATGGTCATCCTTCCTGCCTGCCTCTGAGTCCTCATGCCCACCATTGCCACAACTGTCCTGCACACCCTCCCCTTTTTACTCCCCATTTCAAGCCAAATCCAAGACTGGTGTCCTGGTGGCCTTTCTGGGAGTGAGCAGGAAAGGGGGGAAGGGAGTGGTGACTTCGGAGAGGGTTGAATTCAGTGCACTGCGGTCCTGTTGGCATGGTGATGTGGGGCCAGTTCCAAGGCCAAAGGTCCATCACCAAGACCTGGAGACCACTAGGCCTCCTGGTAGAAACTGGAAGAACAAAGGGGAAGAAAACCAGAACGAGAAGAAGACGAGTGAGCATCCTAGTGTGGGACAGTGGACCAGAGCTGCCCAGAGGGAGACTGGCCCCAGTCTATCTGTCGTTGAGGTGTGGGGAGCCGGTAACATCCTCCTCTTCCTCCTTGTCGTCCTTTATGCCTTTCAGTCTCTGGCGAGCAAAGTCCTCAAATACAATGTCGTCATCACTGGTAGGAGAGACAAGGAAAATGTGGTATGTTTGCAGGGGCAGGGAGAGGAGGCGGATGCAGAAGACTGGCCCAATGCAATACCCAGGGGCCAAGGAGAGAACCACATTCTGAGGTCTCTGGCCTCTGGGGCTGACCTTGAGCAGAAGGCCTGCCAGGCTGGCACATCTGCATGTCTGTCTCTGGCTGTTCGGACAGCCATATCTGGACCTGGGGAAGTGGCAAAATGCCAGAAGGGTGAGCTTGACTTTCATGCCTAGGAGCTAGAAAAGTAACCCAGTTTTGAGGAGGTGAGTAAGACATGTCGAATGGGGGAGCAGAGTGGCTCTGTGGCCAGAGGAAAGAACTATTCTCCCCAGGAGAGGCCAGGCCACCAAAGGTTTTACAGCATATGTCAACCCCCCAGGAAAATCACCCACTCAACAAGCTACCCTTAGGAAGCATTCCTGATCTGAACAGGAGTGGGGTGGATTTCATGAAAGAGAAAGCCATAAAGCCCTTTCTCTCAGGAAGTGTCAGTTCACATGCATTCAAGGTAGGGGAGGGGATGACAGAGGGGCACAGGACATGGTGGGCTTAGGGTACTTGAGTGGGGTTGCACTACTAACGATGCTTCCCTTCTATCATAAAGCACGTACACTTAGGACCAAGCAAGGTTCCATCCAAGCCCCTGCCCCATGGAGTTCAGACAGCAGCATGGAGCATCATTATGGAGTGACTTGAGACCCCCATCTCCCAGATTTCTCCCTGGGCACAAAGCAAGGGTGGCTTTTGGAGCTGGAGCAAGAAAACCACTTGGCCCTGGAGGTGATCCGTGCTGTTGGCCCAGGTCCTCCTCCTCTGGCCACTGTCCAGTGCTGCGCTGTCCACTGTCCTTCCACCGCAGAGACATCCACATCAAGTAGTCCACAGAAATCAGAAGCAGCAGGACCCTAGACCCTTCCCCACCCACTGCCTGCCTCAGCCCATAGGCGTGGCAGGACAGGACAGCAGATCCCAGGGCTCGAACCAGCCCTGTGTGAACCGAGCAGGTGCTGTGGATGGATGGACGGACGGACGGACGGACTGACGGATGTGCAAGAACGAGGGAGGAAGACAGACCCCACCAAGGCAGGAGGAAGAGGAACAGGCACGGAGGGTCCTTCAAATCACATGCAGGCAAGCGGTTTGCTGAAGAGGCGAGCAGAGGTGACTCTCAGCAGACGGTTAGACCAGCTGCTCTTCAGGGGTTAATAAGCATATATGCAAATGACCCCTCCATGGCACCCTCCCCAGACCCACCCCCAGACAGCCGCAGGCAGGGTTTGGCTTACTTTGTGTCAAGTTCTATGAGATTGGTGTCAACAGGCGCCTCGTTCTCTGGAACTGAACACAGGGCGGCAGGGCACCCAGGAGTTAGGGATCGGGATGGGTAGGCACAGGCCCCATCTCCAAACAAGCAGGCTAATACAGGGAGGGCAAAGGACAAAGGGGAAAGGAACTGGGGGACTCATCTAGGCCTTGGAACACCCCAAATCATCTTCAAAGCAGGGGGTTGTAAGGAGGGCCCCAAATGCCCACTGCAGCCCCAAAACATGGACAAGTTTCCAACATGACTTACATTTGTCACTTATCACGTGACTTTCACTAACTCCAAGACAACTTTTTCTTTCTAACATTTTAACCTCTCTTGAGCTTGGAGTGTGTTTTATAATCAGTGACATTTTGCAGTTTAATCATAGAAATGCTGTCTCTCTTACATTCAATGAAATATAACTAATTATCCCTTGAACAACTATGGAAATAGTGTGTCCAGAGGCGATCTTATCCATGCAGCTCCTCTGGAAGAGGACAGTCTGTGTCTGCATGTGTGTCCAGCAGGCCCTTCCTCTTCTCCCAGCTCCCCTCTCGCATGGAGAACAGAGGACAGGGGTCCCTGTCTCACAGCAGGGTCACAGGTAGGAATTGTGGGCTCCACAATTCCTCGGTTGCTGGGGGAAGGGTGACACTAGGCTGCAGGCTAGTCTGAGGGAGATGGGGTGACAGAGTAACGTGGCAGCTGGTGAAGAAAGGAAACCCCCATACCAGGGCCCCACAGATCCTGCTCACCTTCCCGATGTGGAGGTTCTTCTTTGGGTTTGGGGTGCATTAAGGTGAAGGGCAGTTCCACAGCCACATCGCTGAAACACAGACCCAAACCCTGTGAGCCCCAAGTGGTCTCAGTCTGTGAGCTCTGACGCCCTGTCAGTCTGAGGACTGGAGAGGGTTTGTGGTCAGGGAGGCAGGTCCACCCTGACCTCCCACTCTGTAAGCCTCAGTCCCTCTAGGGATTAAACTAGGAGACCTCTTCTGCTTTCAAAAAGAAATGGAAGGGGATTTTATGGAGAAATGGGATGGAGAAAATGTGGGACCTAACCCTGAGTCTTCGATCTGCAAAGACCTCCAGATTCTTCCCAACCCATTGTCCCCTGATTCTGGTCAGTCAGGCCAGTGGTCTTTGGGCCTTCTGGGAAGGTGGCTCAAGCAGGAAAAAGGAAGGACTTTACCTGGATGCAAGATCTCCCAACAGGCTGGGTGGGTCAGAGGAGGCGGGAGGAGTGGTCAGGAGAGTGCAGAGAGAAAAGAGAAAGCACATTCATTCACCACCTCTGCTGCCCTCCAGAGCAGACCCAGGGGACACCCCACCCCTGCATGGAATGCTCATCCAGGGCCCTGAGAGTCTCAAGCTGCCCTTGGAGCAGAGTACAAGCCCAGCTCAGCAAACTTCCTGGCGCCCAGGATCCACAGCTACAGAAAGAGGCTGTCCCTGCCCCAGGACTATCTGATGGCACAAAGAATCATGTTGGCATCACCAGGAGCATACAGAAGACAATGGGTCCTGCAAGGCCACAGAACACAGGATTTGGGGTTTAGATGTCTTATAATTTGTGACCAGTGTTATTCTAATAATTAAGGGGACTCAATGTCAAACATTATTTAATGTTTAGATCTGTCTCTAGAAATTTATGGACCAAATTTGAAAAAAACATTCAACAAATCAGAAACCTTAAATCCTAGGTTTACAACATAAAGGCCCAATTTACAAAGCAGTAGAATTTTTTTCTGAGCCTCTACCAAACTGTGGTGCAGTCTGCCCTGTGCTTCAGGGCAAGAAGTATGTCTGGCCCACTGCTGGGACTCCAGATCCAGCCTATGATAGCAGGGTAGAGGAGACTTCAGGAAGTAACTGGGAAAGTGTTAGGGCCTTGGCTTCCCTGTGTGTAAAATGGGAAAGTCAGCCAAAGTAGCAAACCCAGAATCTATCTCTGGCAATGTGACCCCCAAGCAGGTCAGTATAGGCAAGAGTGAGGGTGCACGTTGTGCTCCGAGGTGATATGAGAGACAGCGGCCTTGGACATCCACAGGGCAGGCTCTGAGGACACCCTCCAGCTTCAAGCCCACTCCATGCAAGACCCAGCTGGGATAAGGATGAGGTGGAGAGAGGGAGGGAAATGGGAGGGGGAGGGACAGCACTGGAGGAGAGGGAACAGGGCCTGTGGAGGAGGGAGAGAGGAACAGAAAGTCCTCCGACCCCATTCCTCCTCCACAGGAGGATGCAGTTAAAAGTTCTGACAAACAGGAAGAATGGAGCAGGGGGCTTGGGCACCTCTTTACTTGGGGACCTTGGGCTGGGCTGCAGCACTCACCCGCCCCGAGACACCACCAGCTTCACTTTTACTTTGTAGGAAACAATGATGCCCAGGATCTCACGGTTGGCACCTTCCCTCAACCTGCAAGACAACATGGGTTAGCCTGTCCTCGGCCCTCAGTGGGAAGTGAGACACAGCAGGCAATGGGGCTCAGTAGGGGGCACTGCTATCCATTCTTCTCCTGGGGTACCCAGCCACAATGTCCCACACAGCCTAGTGGTTCAGAGCCCTGGTTCCCAGCGGTGGCTGTAAGACCCATTATTGGGTGACCCTGGTCAGCTCCTCCTGGCCCTGTCCCAACAGCACAGTGAGGAATGGGTGATAAGTGCCCTTTCTGGAATTTGCTTCTCTCCCCATGTTTGTGCCCGACAACCCGCTGTCACACAGGGCCAGCTGGGAGTTCAGAGGGTGAGGGCAGTAGGAGCCGAAAGTGTCAGAAAAGCCGTGTCCAAGGAGGCTGTGCCTGACCAGGTCATACAGACAGGGAGGATTTAAGCTAGGGTAGAGAAGGAGACAAAAAGCTTGAGTGATGGGGGCTGCCTACACTGGGATGATGGTCAGATGGGCATAGGCATAGAGTCTGGGCTGGAAGGGGGCAGCGTGTTGCCGAGGTGGCCACTGGAAGGCCAGAGCTCAGAAGGGAGGGTGAAGAAGGGATCTCACACCCTTGGCTTAATGACTCCCATAAGTTAGGAGTAACCAGATAGCCTTGGGATTGCTGACATGGAGGGTACCCCACACCTGGACCATCCAGCTCAAAGGCTGGTCTTGGGCTGGGGATTTAGCTCAATGGTATAAGCACCTGCCTGACAAGCTCGAGATCCTGAGTTCTATCCCCAGTACAAAAAAAAAAAAAAAAAAGGCCTGGTCTCTCCAGATCCCCCAAGCCCTCCCATTTGCCCATCACGCCATCACCTCTCCAGGAGCCACTCCCTTCCTTCCAGCCTCAGGAGCACTGCCTCTGACTGAGGACACTAAGGGAGCCAGGTGCAGGGTCCCCATTGTTCTCTGAGTCCTCTTAGGTGGGTGCGAGTAGGGGAACAACCTTCCCGATTGGTCAGGCTCCTGCAGACAGCCCTGGGAGAGGCAAACCTGACCCTGCACAAACGGGATCAGGAAGGGCGGGGACTCATGTCCAGGAGCTGGGACTAGGAGGGCAGGTTCTCACAGGGTGCTGGAGGCCAGGTTGGTGTCCTCATGCTTCAGCTTCCCGTCCAGGGCCAGGCCCCGCTTCTCCCGGTTGTTGGCCAGGAAGGGGGTCAGCGTGTACACCTTGCAGAAAGTAGAGCTTGGTGCCACTGTGTCACTGTGAAGAAGGGAGGCAGGCATGTAGATGGCCCTCCCCACACCAATTCCAGCCTCAGTCGCAACCCAGCCAGGACACCCCACCTGGCCCTGCCCAAACCTCCCTCTACCAACCTGTTCCCCTCTCCCCCAATGTAGGGACTGTGTGTACCAGGCCCAGCTCTGATGCAGAGACCACTGCCACCCAAAAGAGGCACATCTACCTCATGCACAAACAGGACTGATCGTGGGCTTGGAAACAGCATAGTGCTAAGCGTACACTTATTTAAAAATCACAGCTATACAGAAGCCACGAGAGAAGCCATCAGAGACCCAGAACCCACTCCCTATGTCCTACAATCAAAACTTCACTGCTTTATGGCAACTGCTACCTCCTCATGCAGGCACATCTATCCATCATGGACAGGGCATTTTAATCGTTTGAGTTTTAAAATTTGTTTTGATGGTCCAATTTGTCCTTGTTTTTGCACTTTGCTAATTTTCTCCCTTTTCACCAAGACAACTGCAGTGCAGCAACCAGTAGGCTGGCCCTGAAACCACCGTGCTTTGCCCCTTGCCAGCTCTGTGAGCACAGTTATGTCCCGTCCTCTGACTCTATTCAGCCCCACAAGCCTCTGTGAGAAGCAGCCTATGCACACTCTGAGTGTGAGCAGCTCCCCGCCCTCACCCCCCGCCCTCCGCCCCGGGCTGCAGGGTCCCTTGGAGAGCCCACAAGCTGCCCTGACTCTGGCTCGCTTCACTGTATCCCTCAGCAAGAATCTACACCTCAGCTGGGAGGGATTCTTCTTAATCAACAGCAGATATAAGAAACATCTAATAGTAGGGGAACATCTGACCTAATTACAATGCATTATCTATAGGAAATTGAAAACTATCTCAAAGACACTTTAAAATGTTTTCACGTGGCAAAAAATACGAAGTGCAATTATATATACACATATTCAAGTAACATTACATAAAGGGCAACTGCCCCCAAAAAAGTTTTTAAGGCCAGGTTAAAAAGTGTGGGTCTCCTAATGAACGCGTGTACTTCCTTCAGGTAGTAAAGACCTTTTACTTGAGATGCAGCCTCTTAGCACCCACTGTGCTCAGGACAAGTCTGCCTACGCTCAACCACAGTGGCTCTCCTTAAATGTGGATAGTTTTTGAAAAATTATTCTTTGCCATCCTACACACAACCCTTCTACCCAGGGAGCTGGATGGCTTCTCTACCAGACAAGAAAAGCTGTGTACCTGGAGCCTCCCAGGAAGCTCAGACCCAAGTTTTCCCTTTCACCTTAGTTTCTGGTACAGTCTGGTGATTCTCTCTGAAAACCCAATTCCCTCTCATGCATTAGCTCTTGTCAAATCTTGCTGGGTTTCTTTGACTGTAGTGTGCACTATGTTGCAGCTAAATCAGGTGGATGGTTTCTGGAAGGTTCTTCAAGAACATCTACTGCAAGTGGCAAGGAAGCCTGAGGCCCGGCCTTCTGCAAGTGAGCAGGGCCACCGGAGCTGGGGCTGGACCCAGAGCTGCTTTTTCCCACCCAGCCCCAGGCCCAGCCTCTATCACTCACTCAGCCTCTTCCATGGCCACAGGACACTTGTACTGCGCGGTGTTGAAGAGGCAGATGTCCGCGTACTGGCGCACTGGCAGGGGGCAGGGGACGGGCACAAAGGGAGGAAGTACGTGAGCAAGCGGCAACCCCAGGGGGCACTTCCGGCCTCCCCAGGCGGCAGTGCTCAGCCTGGGCAATGGCCAGAGCTACTTTCCACCTGAAGGGGAGCCCCCAAAACATCCATTCCTTCCCCTAACCTAAAGTTTTCCCTTCAAGGACGGCATTTTCCAGAGTCCAGGGAACCCAGAAGAAGTGACGTGATCAGAAGGCCATGAGGAGCCTGGGGCACAAGCTACAAAGTCCCTACTTAACCCAGAGCTGGGCCGGGTTCAGGAGTTATTATTGGCAGGTATTGCAAGGCTCTTAGCAAGAGGCAAGCATTCAGCTACCTCAGCCCTTGGGAGGGCTCCCCATCCCAACCACCCCCAGAGCGGACTCTCTCCCCAGGGTACCCGAGATCTTGATCTTCTTCACAGTCTTGTTGGTGTTGTTGGTGACATGGACATTGACGCTGATGGGTTCTCCATGGTAATAGATCTGAGAGGCAGCAGAAAGGGGAGCGTTGGCTGGGAAGATACCAGACTTTAAGGTAAAGGGGAAGGGAAAAGGCCTTCCTGGGGTTCCCCAAACCTTAGTTATTCTAACTTTTGCCCCAAGCTCATTAGCCACTGGTATGAAGGGGGCACAGAAGCCACCAAGTATATCAGCCTTCCAATCCCTTGGGGGACTCTTGGAAGATATTTGAAGTAGGTGATATTCCTGCCTCCGCTCCTGATCTGGTCACCAATAGTGACAATAACAATAAAAGCAATAGTGATGACAATGGCTGTGTGATGTTGGACAAGTTATGTAAGCCTCAGTTTCTCCCATGGTACAATAGGACTTGGACCAAGTGATGTCTCAAGTCCCTGCCAAGTGGGTTGACACAAGAGGAAGTCAGGCAAAGGAAGGAAGGGCCAGCTGTGTGCACAGGGGATCCTTCTCACTGAAGGCCTTTAACTGCATTCACCCAGCATTTGCCCTCAGCTACCCCCAGGAGGGAGAGGGTACCCACACCCAGGAGGGGCCTGTCTGAGCTCACAGCAGGTCTCATTTGGCTATTTAGAGTTCCCCACATTCTGCAGGATTTGTGGTCTCATGGCTCAGGGTTAGGAAGGATTATTACAAGGAGTCCATGGGCCCACTCTCCCCTTCTCTGCCAGTCTGGCTGGTCTTTACCATTTAGGTTGAAGCTCAAAGTTGGTGGATATGAGAGGAGATGGGCAGAACCCTTCCAAAATCACACTGCTTCCTTCTGAAGTCAGCTGAACCCCCAGGCTCATGTCTACCTCTGTCATTCCTTTAGGCCCCAAGAGCCTTCCTCCAACCCTTAAGAGAGACCTCCGTTCCCCAAGCTGCATAGTCCCAAGGACTGGGGTGTGGGCTCGTGGTTGAGGAATCCTCAAGGCCAGGAGTAGGGGATCTGGGAGAGCAGCCCCACCCCTGCCAGGTCCCAGCTCCTACCTCCTTATCCAGGGAGGCCTCTAGGTGCAAGGGCTTGTCCGACATGAGGAACTGCCTGGTGGTCTCGGCTGTGGGCTGGGGGCCAGGCCTCTCTGGGGCATACTGAACCTTCCGGATGACCAGACGTACAGAATTTCTAATGGAGATGGACAGTGCGAAAGATGACCAGAGTCACCTACCTCCATTCCCTGTCTTTGCAGTTCCTACATTTCTACTCTGCTCAAGAGGCTGCCGGTGCTCCCCTTCACCTCAGAATCCAGCCAACTGCAAAGAATGGTCTTGGGGCCTTGGCACCCTCTGGCCCCAGCCCTTCGCTGCCCACTCTGTTCCCAACCACCCCATGGAAACACACCATCTGGGTCTGTGTCTAGGAACTCAGCAGGATGGTAAGGAAAGGACTGCTTTTACTTCCCACATCCCTGAGTCACCTAACAATAAAGTTCCTTTAGGACGTAGTGCTGTATCTTCAGCCCCTATGACAGTATCTGCCATGTAGTAAATATTAAGTGAAAATATGGGGCTGGGATTATAGCCAGTGTGAGGCCCTGGCTTCCATTTCTAGCACTGAAAAAATAAAAAGAAAAAAAAAACAGAAGGGACAGGGGTCCCATAAGAAATAGGTTTCTGGAAGGTGCTGGGCTCAGTGAGGGGGTGCAGGCCCAGCTAGGGAGTGTTAGCCGGGGAAGACACAGCTCAGTGAGGTAACAAAGGCTCCCAGATGGGAAGAACCCAGGAAGGGTGACAGGACTCAGGGAGAAGCAAGGACTTGGGGAGACAGGCAAGGACAGGGACTCAGCGAGACCATCTCGGTGGCACGCTGGGAGTGCTGGCATCCCCATCTCTCCAAGCTACCCCCACTCTCTGGAACTATATGACCTTGAGTATAGTCACTCCTCTGTGCCTCAGTTTCCTCATCTGTAAAACAGTGACATCAGCAGGACCTACGTCTTAGGACTGTCATGAGAATTAAATGAATCCATGTCTGTCCAGGACTTTGAGCATCTTTGGTACATGATGGGTCCTTGAGAAATGATAGGTACTACCAGTACGTCACCATTCCCAGGAAATCATTGGTGTGGTCTTTCTTAACTACCACTTTGGAGGTAGAGTGAGGATGGTGGCTCTCAGTGTTGCCTCTGCTCCTTCGCTCTGGTCAAGCTCCCTGAAGCAACCCACAGCACCCACCCTTCTCCTTGGTCTGAGGTCTTAGGAAGATAATGGGACACAGAATCAAAAGAGAGGAAGGTCTCATCTCCCCACACATCTCAGCCAGAGGCCCAGGCTGTGGATAGAAATGCCTGCGGTACCTCCAGTAGCCACAAGGTGGCAAACAACCCACTCCCTGAGACGCTGCTGTATCCTTTGCCGCAAGATGCAGGGGTATCCTTGGGCGGAGTCGCCAGCTGGCCAGGAGATGGCAGGGTCTAACCCAGGAAGGCAGCCAGGAGTAGGGGCCAGCTGTTTCTGGGCCACAGGAACGCCCCTTTTTCTGAGGCCTGGGCCCCCCAACTGTCCCGAGTGGTTCGTCTTCACTTCCATCCCTTGCTTAGGGGCTTCCTGGACACACAGGCCCCGCCTCCACCCATAGCCTCCCAGGAGGAAACCGGAAATGAGATGGCCTAAGGGCATCTAGCTCAACAGAGCACAACCTGAATTTAGGGATTTTTCCAAAAATATAAAGACTGCAGTCCAGAGGTGAGGAGCTAGAGGCTGGCGGATGAGGAGGAAGCTGCTGGTGTGCTATAAAGGAGACACTGAGGCACGGTGACTCAGCTCCTCCTCCGACTCGCCCCTCCTGGCTGTCCCCTCCCTCTCCACACCCGGTGCCTGCACACCTTTTGTGGATCTTCTCCTCCAGGTTCTCTGCACAGAAGGCTTTGACTTCGTAGTCCACGCCACAGGCCTGTGAAGAAGACAGCGCTGATCCCAGGGTCTTGGGGACACAAGGCCTCCAGCAGGTGACTGACCCAGCGTCCCATTATGCAAACCAGGCTTCTGGCTGGGGACAGGAGCTCCCGGGGCCCAACCCCTCCTGAGTGTGACTCCCAAATCCTTGGTCAGCACTGCCTCCCCACTGGCCTGCCAGCCCTGACTGCTACCCCAAGCCACCCTAGCTGGGTGCTACTCGCAGGGCTCTGTCCCCTATCCCAGTGGCTATCCTCATCCAAGCAGCACCCAGAAACAGCAATAGGCAGCATGGCTGGGGCTCCTAGAGGGCACATACCCTGCACTGGGGGGCTTTCTCCGCCTCCCCTAACAGCACAGGCAGAACATCTTGTTGTCTCTGCCTTTAAGATGAGGAAATGGGCCCTGAGGTCTGGAGCCTGGGCAGTGGTGGTACTACGTCTCTTAAGCCTCAGTTTTCCCTTCTATGACACAGCATGGAACTGTGTGAGCCCAAGTGAAGGTCCTTAGAGCATTTTGGTCCTGTTGCAGCCAACACTAGGGCAGGCAGCAGTGAGTCAGGAGAGCCTCTGACACATCGCTGAATGCGGGGGTGGAACCGAGCATGCACAGAGCCTTGTCTAAGAGACCAATTGTGCAAGAGAGTACCAGCAGGCCTAGACCCAAGGAAGCTTAACCGTGGGAGTGGGGGGCCTTGTGTGTCCAGCACTTCCTAGGGAAAAATCTAGGAACCTGGGGATGTAGGAGCCCTGGAGCCAGACAGGGCCCTCTTTGGAGCAACTTGCCTTCCCGGTGTCTTCAGGCCCTGGCTGCAACGTCACGGAGCATGGGAGGTTCGGAGGGATCTGTTCAGAAGACAGACAGAATCCGGCCCTGTCAGAGCCACCACTGCCTTGCCCTTGCCCCATCTCACACCCTGGCCTCCTCCACACACTTGTCACAGTAGGGTCTCTGAGGACAGGCTATGTCTCCCTGACCAGGCAAGCAGCCCCTAGAATAGGCCGTGTCTCCCCCATCAGAGACCCCTGCATCTGCTGTGATAGGCAGAATAATCGTCCCCCAAAGATGTCCATGTCCTAATCCCCCAAATTTGGGATTCTGATATCCTACTGAACAAAAGGAACTTGGCAGATGGAATATGTTAAGGACATTGAGGCAGGAAGTCATCTCCAGAGTCATCCAAGACCAAACAGGAAGCTGGCGAAGAGTCCGTGCCAGAGGGAAGGGATGTCAGAGCCACAATGCTCAGAGGAGGAGCCCACGCCACGAGGAGCAGAGGGACAAGGAGGCTACGAGCCATGGCAATTGAGGTGGAAAATACAAGGACACTGATTGTCCCCTGCAGCCCCCAGAAGGATCACACCTGGCAAGCCCTTGATTTTAGCCCATCAAACCCACTGTGAACATCTGACCTTCTGGACTTCAATATCATAAAGTCGTGCTGTCTTAACTCATGTGTTTAATTATCACCAAGTTGTGGTATTTGTGACAAAAGCCCTAGGAAGCTAATATAGCTACAAGATGACTGTATTTCCATTCCATGCTCAAATGCTCAGCGAAAGGGAGGGGACTGCACTGAACCATAGAATCATATAGTCTAAGAAACAAGAAATTTCAAAATTCAGAATTGTAAAGTCAACTAGATACAGTGGCACACACCTGTAATCCCAGCCCTCAGGAGGCTGAGACAGGAGGATCAAGGTCAGCCTGGGCTACATAGCAAGACCCTGTCTCAAAAACAAAACAAAACAACAAAAGACAGCAGGGCAGGAGGTTGAAGCTGGGCAAGTGGGCAGCTGGTCTGCAGGGAGACACCTTGTGGCAACCCAGAGAAGAAAGCCAGAAAGTTTGTTTCTTCTCTGCAGTTTCCCCTGGACCCCGTTTTCCCACCAGTAATGTGGGCTCAGTAGAGTCTGGGAAGTAACCACAGGTAAGGGTGACAGGCCCAGCAGTAGCTAGAGAAAAACACCTACCAGTGAGTGAGAAAAAGGGACAAGTGTCGGGGTGCACTCAGGTGCACACTGGTGAAGTGGTAACCAGCACGGCTGGCCCCGTAGCCCCCAAGTGCTTGCCCTGAGCAACCCCTGCCACTGGCACTTCTGAATGCAGGGGCAGGCAAGCAGTCCCTACCTCAAAGGTAAAGGGGTACGCATGCTCGCCCAGCTTCTTGATGAGACGCTCCTGCAGCCGTGTCAGGGGCTTCTTGTCCTCAGGGGCTGGCGGGAAGGACTGCACATTGGCCACAAACAGGTCTTTGCGAAAGGTCAGGCCCAGGACATCCAGGTCCTCCCGGCCATAGCGGAAGGCGCAGGTCAGTGTCACGTAGACTGTGGGGAGAAGGGGGCACTGATCAGGGGTCTGGGTGGGAGCACATAGGCTCCCCAGTGTACCAGCTGCCGTCCTGGGCATCAGCCCGCTGGAGGCCACAGGCCTGTCCCTAGGTCCTGTGGGGAGGGTATGCTGTGTCCCCTCAGCAGCTGGTACTGGGGACCTGTGGCCCCTGGAGAGCAGCCCATGGCACGGCTCCTGGGAGGAAGTGGGGGTGTCTGCTGGGCCATCTTCCCCCCACCCATCCCAGAAGCCCTGAGAATGGCTTGACAGTACAGAGAGGGCTGCAGTAAGCAGCAGGCATGGGCTGGGAGCAGAGGGGCAGCGGAGGACAGAGAACAAGTGTCCAGAGGCACAGGGTCCCGTCCCAGTCCTGCCCGCTGCTTCTGTCTCCCCAGTAACCTTGACAATCCCTCAACCTTTTTGTTCTCTGAGAGGGAACCCTGGGCCCTGAGCTGCTGGCACCAGCAGCCTTGCTATGGGCATGACAGAGGTGAAAAGCGTTTAGGCTTTGACCAGGTCTCCCGGGCTGGAGGAGGCCACTCCACCTTGCCGTGGTATTCACCGCGGTGGGTGGGGGGCACTAGCAGGGTGGGCAGACAGAGGCAATAAGATTATCTGATGTCCTTTCTGGAAGTCTGAGGTCAGCAAGGAAGGGGAGGGGACCCCAGCCTACCTCTCCTCTCTTTGAGATACTCAGGATCCACCAGGACCACACCATCTAGAGGAGACAGAGAGTGAGCTGACTCTCCCACCTTCATCTCCCAAACCCCTGAGCCCTCAGCATCCGCTCAGTTCCAAACCCGGCCACCTGTCCATTCAAAAGCCTCAGGAGAGACACAGGAAAGCCTGCGCCCAGGGAGTGACACCTGACTTCCCAGCCCCGCCTCTACCAGGCCCCGGACTCTGTCCTCTCACACCAATCATTGACTCTGAGCAGGTTACTTAATTTCTCTGTTTCTTCATCAGTTAATAAGAATAATCCAGGTCTCAGACCCGTAGGACCAACTGTACTCCAGGATTCAGAAGCCAGACGTGAGTTGTAGAGCGGCAGTGCGGTACGTGCTCCTTAGACTGGGTACTGCCCTTTGCAGGGTGTGTGCCCCTCCATGCGAGCCATTACCAGCTCTGCACAGACACACTCATGGGCCGTGTAACATTTCAAAGGACCACACATAGGACATGGCCCCACAACTCTATCACCTAGTGACATCGTGCTCACCTTAATATGTATAAATGCACCCTATGAGGTTCACCCAATAACAAAACCACCTAATGACACATTTCTCAGACAGTGTCTCCGTCATTTAGTGATGCATGGCTGTATTCCATCAACAGGCTAAGGCATAAATGGCCTCAGCTGAGATGACTCAGGTTGGCCAGTAGACAAATCCGGCCTAATACCTAGGAACAGAGCTGGGTTTTTAAGATGCCCTGGATGTGAGAACTGGAAGCTGTGATTTGTAGCCCCTGCTTTGGGGGCTCATGTGAGGAAACGTGGGTAGCTCATGTCAATGTACATATGTGTAAAACGTGTCACAGGTGTAAAGGGCCTGACAGAGCCTGGCACAGACATGCACAGTGGAGTGTGAGATGGGCCCCATGTCCCTCCTGAGGCTTGCCCTTGGGAGCAGAGTGGCAACCTGGATGCAAAAGATGTTTTCTCAGCCCAGGAGGCCAGGAATGTGGGCTTGGGGACTCCTCTGCCTGGCATCACCAGCTCATCTCTGGCCAAACTCTTCTCTTGCCCTGGCTACACTGCTGCCACCTCCCTGCCTGCACAGCTGCCCCCTCAGGGAATCTCAGGCACAGTACCTGGAAGAGTCCCAACCCAACACATTCTGGGCAGATCTAGGGACAGCTGGTCAGGGCATGTCCAACAGGCTGGCAGGACTCGCTCAGGCATTGTCCTTCCTTTTATGGTAGGCATTGCCCCTGGGTCATGTCCTGCTCTGGGTGCTAGGGCTCAGTGGTAAGTCCATGCACAGTCCCAGGAATGTGCAGGGAACTCCTTCAGGCTTGTCATGGGAGGCTGCTTGGGGGAGGAAAGCTGCAGCCTGGCCTCACAGGACTAAAAAGCCTCATTGACTGGGTGACTAAGGAGTGGGACGAGGCAGGCATAGGGAACAGCATGACTCTGAGGCCAGGGAACACAGATTCTGGAGGCCAGGAAAGATCACAAAGTCCCATCAGCTAGGCCAGGGGGCTTGGACTGGTGCCCAGATCTGTTGGGAGTAGTTATAGCATAAAGAGATATGACCAGATCAAGCTAGAGGGAGACGCCACGATGAATACAGTATTCCTCACCATGTGTCATGAAATCAACCTCCCCAGGGGCCAGCAGAGACCAGTAGGAAGTGGTTGCTTTCAGGTGCCCATGTGTGCTGAGGAGCTGCTCCCCTCCTGCCCTCGCTGTCCCCAACCTCCAGTGCTGTCCTTAACAGGTTAGTGGCAGTACATTATGCTGGTGGGCCTTAGGGCCTTTGGAAATGACATCTTGAAGCAGACCACAGCCTTGAGGGCCCAGTTCAGGCAGAAGCTGTGACTGATAGAGGAGACCGAGCTTCAGAAGACACTGCAGTATGTGGTGTCCTCAACAGGGATAGAGAAGGAAAATGGGGTTGTCCTGCCCAGGAACAAAGAAGAGGGGCCTGAAGTAAAGCTGGTCCTTCTGCAGCTTCCTGGTCCTGCACACATCTTCCTGACACGGGTTTCTCAGGGACCCCTAGGCCCCAGCCTCAGCATTGGACTGGTCTTCTCCTACCACTATGCTCTGAACCCATGAGGCTTGCTGCTGCCCTCTGACCCCAGGACAGTCTCCAGGGACAGGAGGAAAGGCCACACGCTCTGGAACTATGTCCCAACAACACATTCTACTTTCCTCACTGGACTCGGCCTCATGCAGTCTCAGTCCCATCCTCCCAGCCTGTCACCTCCTTTGGTATCACTTTGACTGTCCATGTCCTTCATAATAATAATAACAACAACAACAGTTTAACCTTTCTGACCCCACTGGGCCCCTCTATCAAATGGGGTAATAATTCTGGGTTCCCACCCTTAGCTGTGGGGAGAGGCAATGAGCCACGGGTCTTCTAACAAGCACAGCAGTGGTTCTTTACTAGGGGCAATTCTGCCTCCTGAGGGGCCATTTGGCAATGTCCAAAAGCGATATTCCTGGCTTGGTCTCCTGAATAGCTGAGATTATGGGCTGTTGGCTCCAACGATGTCTGTGATTGTCATAACCACATTCGGGGTAGTGTTCCTGGCATCTAATGCACAGAGATTCTGCCACACATCTTACAATGCATGGAACAGACCCCAACACATGATTATCCAATCCCAGGTGTCAGAATTCTGAGGATAAGGAACCCTGAATTCGAGCAAGACCTTGGAAGGTGAGTTTAGTCATGACCCAGAAACCCCATGTAGGTGAAAACTGTCCCCAGGTCACAAAGCCCAGAGGCTTTCTTTCCATCCCCACTTTTTGCCATGAGAAGGCAGCAAAACTAAGTCTTTCTGCAGAGCCAGGAAATCAGATGTGAATCTGGGCCCTGTACCGACTGGCTCTGTGACCTGGAACCAGTTGTGGAGCTTCTCTGTGCGTCACTGTCCTGGTTTGAAAAGCAGAGATAATAATTGCAGCTGCAGTCACTGCCGGCTGTCATCACCCTCACCCTCCATATCACATCAGGATGACTTCCCCATTGTCACCTCCACCCTTCCCGCAGTCTCCTCCCAGGGCCCCATACATGATGGAAACAGTTGCTCAGAAGATGCTTGCTAACCAAAGCAGGAGCCATCCACTCCAGTCCTGGACAGCAGGCCCCTCCGGAGCCCTGGGCCAGCCTTTCCCTCCACTCCCTTTTCTGCCCTCCTCGCCCTCCATGACTCACCTACTGGGTCCACAAGGTCGATGTGGTCCACAAAGTCCCGCTTTCCCAGATAGACCGTGAGCTGGGGAGGAGAGACACAGGGCTGTTGGCAGCTGTGGGCCAGGGAGAGTACAGGCCCTGCCCTGGAGGATACCTGGGCACCTCTGAAACTCCCAGCCCCATCCCTAACCCTTATCAAAACCCTCTCAGACTTGGGCCCCCCTCCAATTCTAATCCCAGGAAAAGCAAACCCTTAGAAAATTTGAAATCTGGCTCCAAAGCCCTAGGAAAGAGTTGCTATTGACCTCACTTTATAGATGAGGCCTGGTGAGCCCTTCATGACAAACACCACAAAGGGTAAAGGAGCAGCGGCCAAGGAGGCTGCTGAGCAGGAAAGCTGGGTCTCAGAAGGCCCAGGAAGCACACTGTGGGCCAGCGACACTGGGTCCAGAAGGGCCACAGATGCAGGCTCTTTGCTCTTTAGCACCTGACAGAAAGCCACTCAACAAAGTAAACAATGGGGAGCTGGGCCCCAGTCAGCTCACAAGGAAGAACCCACCAGCTAAAATTCTCAACACCAAATCAGAATGCCATCCTACCCTTCCCGCTCCGCAATTCTGGTGATTCGGCCTCCGTCAGCTTTCTCAAATCCTCCCTCTCCATGCCCACAGCAACACTTGCCTGTCGCCGACAGCCTCACGGGCCCCAGACTCCAGGGCATTCTCCCCACCTCAGCCAGAACGGCTGTCCTGAAATCCAAACCAAACCACGCCACCCTGTCTGAAAACCCTTTAACAGTTCCTCAGTGCCCAGAAGTAAGGACGACAAATGGCTCTCATTCCAAACACCAACTCTGATTGATTATCCGCTGGGGCGGCCTGGGGCCCTGGACTGAGAAGGAATCCAAGATGGAATTGTGGTGCAACAAGAAGCAGTGAGAGGCAATGGGCACTGCTGCGGGCACTGGAGGAGGACGGGGAAGCCCCATGGCACTGTGTGCCAAGCCAAGCCAGGGGTCTGAGTTCCCAAGCCCCAGCACAGGTCTCCGAGGACACAGTCCACAGCCACGCCAGCCTTACTCCCACTCCTGCTCCCTGTTGGCACCTGGGGACTTGGCTGTCCAATTTTATGGCCCTGTCTGGAACACCTCTCACCTTGCCTCGTCTGGAAATGCCTCCCTCCTAGAGGAAGCACCCCTGACTGCCCACACTGGGCCCTGCAGCCCAGGCATCCCTGTATCTCACGCTTTGCATGGAAAACATCCGTCTCTGCTTCTGCCCCGCCACCTGCTGTGAGCGATGTCTGACTCATTCAACATGCCCTACCCCAGCCCCACCAGGCTCGGCCCAGACTGGCACAGAATGTGGCAGTATTCATTTGCTGAAATGAGAGGAAAACAAGGCTTGCGGAAAGAAAGGGGGACCAGCCCTGGGAGCCGCCCTGGATAACAAAGCAACACCAGGGGCCTCTCACACCTGCTTCCCTTGGCCTGTGGCCCTTGCTAGTCAGCTGGACCTCTGTTCATCACACACACTTTTCTATGAGCAGACAGCTCTACCCAACAGAGCTGACCCCCATAAAGGCCAGACAGAACTTTCCTGACAGGCCACTCCCACTTGGATGGAGGGCTCCTGAGGACAGAGTTGTGTCACCCACATCCCAGAAGTGGCCTCTGCAGAGACAGTTTGCTCTGCTCCCCTAGGAGAGCATCCCACAGGCTGGGCTCAGGGAGGAGCCCCTGGCACCGCCTGGCACACTCACCTTTCCATTAGGGCTCGCCTTCTTGAACACTCTGTGGAGAGAAAGAGAGGTGAGGCCCGTGTTAGCACAGCCTGCCCAGCGGCCCCTGCAGCCCATTGAGCCCAGATGGAGGACAAGGGCCTGCAGTGATTTCCGGACACCATGCAAACGCAGAGCTGGAACAGGGCCGGCATAATCAGCTCTGACCATCTCCACCGCTACCACCATTACGGCTGTTCCAGCCCTCCTGCGATATCCAATGGACCCCAAGGATTATTCATCACACGGCAGCAGAGAGGGGCTCAAATTAAGCCCACCAATTCATGTGGAGGAAAAGCCTTACGTGCCCGTGAGGTCTGTGGGATCCGACCTCACCCCACTTTTCCTCCCTGAGTCACCTCTTGTGATTCTCCTCGCTCCTCTCCAGCTTTGCAACCCTTTGCTCTTCCATAGACCCACCAGGGAAAGGCCTGCCTCAGGGCCTTTGCTCTGGCAGTTCCCCTTTCCTTGGATACCCCCCTCATACATCTGCTTGCCCAACCTCACTGCCTTTTTCAATGCTTTTTTCTGTGCCCTTCCCCAATCCAGCTCCCCGATTCTCCTTTTGGCCCACCACACTCCTCATTGTCTAAACTGCTCTGTCATTGGCCTGTTTTTCCATGCCGGGCCTGTCTGTTCATTAGTGTGCCCACTCCACAAGGACGGGGACCCTTCTCTCTCTTGTCCTTGGACACACTGCAGGCATCCAGTGGCATGACTGCTGCTCAATAAGTATGTGCTAGTGAATGGCAGGGAGCAAGCACTCAATAAATATCAGCCGAACAGGTGAATAAATGAACTAGTGAAGGAATCTACCGCCTGATTTGACTGGGAAAACCAAGGCACGGGAGAGGGAGGTATGCACCTAGGGTCACCCCGCAGAGCAATGGACACAGAGCCAGGCAGGGGTGTGGTCCTAACCCCTGGTACGTCCACGCTTGCCTTCCATCTTCTCCCACCCTCTCCCCAGTTGTGGCTGCAGCCTGAGAGACCCATCTACCATCAGCTAGCCCAGAATTTCTCAGAATTGTAGGGAGGGAAAGAAGAAAAGTGAAAGACAGAGACCGAGAGACTGGAGGTGCTGGAGGAGAGAGAGGGAAGGAAAGGAGAAGATAGACACTTAGGCATGAAAATAAAAGATGGAACAAGAGATAGGGAAAAAGCCATAAATAACAGAGAGGGAAAGAGAAACAGTCATAAGCAGAAATGGGACAGACATGGAAAGATGGAGCAGGTGCACAGGAGGCTGAGAAGGAGTGCCCTGCCCACATCCTGCCCCAGGGCAGGAGGGCTATCTGCAGCCAGGTGAAGGCCACCATGTCCAGGCAGCAGCTCCTCCAAGAAGTCCAAGGTGGGGTGGCTGCTCAGTCCCCATAGCCCTCACCCCCACCACCCCTCTGGCCCTCATTCTTGGAGTCCCCAGAGGCCTCTCACAGGTCTGAGCACTGCGTAGCACAGCCCCCCCCCCCCAGGGGCACTTCTCCCCATCAATATTTATCACTGTTGGGAGTGTGAAAATGCCACAGTTGGCTGGGGTGGGATAACTGCTAAAGTGAGAAAAACAGATCACGCTGTTTGCACCAGCAGCTCCCAAGATGAGGCTGGGCTGCAGAGACCTGAGAATCAGCCCAGCCTCAGGACCCCCGTGGCTTCCAGAAGACATAAATTGTCTCCACCCCTAGGGAGCCCAGGGTCTGAGGGAAAGGAGAGGCCACAAATGCCTGAGAGCTCAAATAATTGAATCAGGGACAACTATTCCAGAGGCTGAGGGACAAGGGGCACCCAGGGCATCCAAGCCAGGCTCGGAGAAGCAGGACTCAAGAAGGGAGCAAGGGAAGGAAGAAGGAGCTAGGATCTGCTGAGCGGCTAATTATTTCTCTTAACAGCAGTGTGAAATGGGTACTTTACAGATAATTAACTTAAGGCTCAGAGAGGTGCAGTAATTAGCTCAGCAACATACACAAACAAGGGGCTAGTTATGGGTCCAGGCACATTCTATTAGAGTATTGGAGGCCAGGGGTGCTTTCTACCCACCTTGGCAGGCTCCTAAAGCCGGTGTTTGTATCAACATCCGGAATAACAGAAAGAGGGGAAGTGAGGACAGGATGGGGAAGGGAAGAGGAAAAAATGAAAAGATGAGCAGGAGCAAGGGCGTGACAAGGGGGGCAGTAGCAGGAAGCACAGCCAGCAGTGAGGAATGTCCTGCTGCTCACCTAAGCAGCACCAGGGCCACGTCCTCCAGGAAGCTGGGACTTTGATGCTTCCTCAAACAGCAGCAGCAGCTGCCACAGTCCCTGAGAGCAGGATTATTATGCCCCACTCCTGTCTCCCAGTGTTTTCCCACACCTCTGCTGATCTGTACAATTCCATTTCAAAGATGTGGAAACTGAGACTCAGAGAGGAAACTCATGGTCTGTCCAGAGCCCACATCTGTCCCCTCACCAAGCCAAGCCTAACCTGAAATTCTGCCAGCTTTTCAGCCCGAAGGGGCACTCCCGGTTTCCCAAGACCCTGCATGTGCAGCCCCACACAGATAGCTCTGCTTGTCCACTCTGAAGATCACACATCAACTTCCAAGCCTGGGGGCCAACCCCAATCTGCTGGTAGGGGAGGCTGGGTTCGTTCACTTTCAACACCATCTGTGCCTCCACAGCTCCATCCTTGGAGCCGCAGCTGGTTTCTCACAAGAGAAATACCAGCAGGACTGAGGCTGACTAAGGCTCACCAGAGAAAAGGGACAGGCGCCAACCAGCGTAGTTCACACAAACAAGGAGGGGATACATTAAGGAGGCAGAAATCTCACGGGAAGGATGCGCAGGCAGGACGCTCGAGGGCCGGAGCCAGGAACAGGGAAGCCATCGGATCCTCAGGCAGTTGCTCCCTCTCTCCACCTCTCCTCCTGGGACTGCATGTTCTCCCAGCTGCACAGCTGTCTGTGCGGCTGCTCCATTGTCTCTGTGGACTACCCCTGTCTGCTTACTCAGGGCTTTTCTGGTCCTCCATCCTTTTGGCTTGCATGTGACTCACACTCCATCCCCATTTTGACTCTGCCTCTCTAGCTCAGCTTCCCGCTATTAACTGGCTGAATGGCCCAATTCCAAATTCCCAAGAGAGGAATGTGATTGGTCAGCTTTAGTCAGGTGTCCCTCCCCTGGGCCAATCAGCTATGCCCAGGTTATATCATATGATCCATGAAGTAGGAGTAGAAGAGGGGTTATAGCATAGTGTTTTCCAAACCAGGGTTCACAACTCACTGATAATAGAATCAATTTAAAAGATGCTTTAGTTTTTAACAAAATAGAATAGAGTATAATAGAAAATAAGAACACGCTCTCCAGGTAGCAAGGATGTAACAGATTAATATTACTATATTCACTATTCAGGTTGCCTCTAAGGCTGGGCCTTTGGGAGTAGCAAACACTTGCAGTCTTTATGACCAACCGGACCTGCTCTGGCCAATTAAATAGAAACAGAAGTGCCACGGGTCATTTCCAGATGGATGCAATTAAGTGCTGGTGTATGATTCCCTGTGTCCTTTGTATTCGATTTCTATGGCTGCTCTAACAAATTATTACACACTTACTGGCTTAAAACAATGTAAGTTTGCTACCTCAGTCCTGTAGTTCAGAAGTTCAAATTGGGCCTCTCTAGGCAAACATCAAGGCTTTGGCAGGTCTCTGCTCCTTTCTGGAGGCTCTAGGGGTGAATCTGTTTCCTGCCCTTTCCAACTTCTCAAGATTGTCCACATTCCTTATCTCATGGCCTCCTCTGCCACCTTCAAAGCCAGAAAGAGCAGGTCGTATTCTTACCACATTGCACCACTCTGATCCCTTTGCCTCACTCTTGCACAGATCCTTGAGATTCCACTGGGCCTGCCTCAGTGATTCAAAATAATCCATTTTATAATCATCTGATTATCAAACTTAATTCCATCTAAACCATTATTACCACAATGGTAATAATATAACAATTCACAGGCTTCCAGGATTAGGACATGGGCTTTTTTTGGGTAAAACAGTCTTTTGCCTATCATGCTTTCCTGTGCTGCTGAACCACCAGTGGTCTGGACAGAAACGCTCCACTGACCTAATTCCAAAGCCTCTCTCTCTACATGATAAAGGAGAAAGAAAGCAGTTTAACCACTGTGTAGTTTGTTACTTCAGCAGAGAACTCTCCTTGCTAATACAATAGTAGAGGCAGGGCATGGTGGCACATACCTGAAATCCTAACACTCTGGAAGACTGAGGCAGGAGGATCTTAAAATTGAGCCCAGTTTGGACAATTTAGCAACTTAGTGAGACCCTATGTCAAAATTATAAAAAGAAAAAATAATTATCTGCCAGGTATGGTGGCCCATGCCTGTAATCCCACCAAGCATTTGGGAGACTGAGTGGCAGGTTGATCACTGTGAGTTTGGGGCCAACCTGGGCTACACAGTGAGTTCAAGTCCAGCCAGCACTACAAAGGGAGACCCTGTCTTTAAAAAAAAACCAAAAAAGAAAATTAAAGAGAAGGCGGACTAGAAATGTTGCACACTGATAATTCCCAAGATCCGGCCATGGTGGGACTCCAGGCAGCTTATTCACCCAACCTCTTGGTAAGTGCCTGCGGCATGGGCCAGGAGAAGAACCATTACCTGTGAGCCTACTGCCACGTGGGCTGAAAATCAAGCACCCTTACCTCGCCCACCTCCACCTCATAGCTACTGGGGATAGATGTCTCAGCATCTCTTGGGAGGATGACCATATGCAGTATAGCAAACATGGGGGATTTCCTTCTATTTTCTGTTTGAAGGCAAAGGTTGTTTTCACTGTTTTGTTTTGTTATGTTTCTTTTGCTCTATTCAGTATTCTCAATTGGTTTTATAATGTTCTATTTTTGGTTTTATTTTGCTATACCTAATTGACTGGACAACTATTGTGAAATTAAAGAGATATACCATAGTACCTATTACTACTATCCCAATATCTTACTGTGAAATCCTGTACCAATTTCACTGCATTGTCTCGATTGGTTTTGTTCCATCTTGTGCTGTTGCATTTTTACTACTTTCAAAATAAAATTAAGAAAAAAAAAAAAAAGAAAGAAATGTTGCACACTGTGAAGGCCCTAGGTTCAATCTCCAGTACTGAAAAGAATAGTAAGTAGTGGTAAGTGAAACTTGTGTTTCAGGTGGATATGTGTGCAGTTACAGTGCAAAATGGATATCAGGATGCAAATTGTAAAATATTTAATGTTGGAAAATTTGCCTAAATGAAACATTATATTAATGTTCATGTAGCCTGTTAGACGCTGTTTTCTGACTGTGCTCCATCAGGATGGTGCCACAAGAAGACAGGCAGGTTGACTGTCCATTAACCAGACACCAGCTTCTCAGTGAGCTCCGTTCCCCACCTGCAGCATGGGCTGTGTGTTGGTCAGCCCCCTGACACTAATATTCTGTGGCTCTTCAGTGAGCCATCGGTTCCACCGCACCATGAGGGACTCGAGAGAAGGAAGAATCTGTGCTGGAAGACTCTTCCAGCACAGATTACTCAACCAGAATTTATCATTCTGTATGGCACAGCTAAGTAATGCAATATTACACAGTACTAAAATTATAATTGCATCTTTCATAACAGATATGATGTTCTGCAGAATAAACCTGTAATCAAAACAGTACATTTGGCTAAGTTCAACTTTATACTCAATAAGTACCAGTCAAGTATAGTAATACATGCCTGTAATACCAGCTAGTAAGGAGGGTAAAGCAAGAGGTTTGTGAGTCACCCTGGGCAATGTAGCAAGACTCCGACTCAAAGTAAAAATGGTAAAAGGACAGAGGATGTAGTTCAGCAATGGAGCACTGCCCAGTATGTGCAAGGCCCTGGGTTCAATCAATCCTTAGTATCCTAAAAAGTAAATAAATGGATACCCAGGGAGGGAGGACGGAGAGAAAGAGACACAGAGAGAGGGACAGAGAGACAGACAGAGAGAGAATTTCATATTGTTAAGATCACAACACCCCTTAAATTGATCAAATTGATCTATGAACTCAGTGTAATCATTATCAAAATCACAGCTGAACTGTTTTGCAAGAATTTATGAAGTGATCCTAAAATTCACAAAAATGCAAGGAATCTAAAATAGGCAGAATAATCTTGAAAAACAGAACAAATGTAGAGGGCTTACATTTACCAATTCCAAACCTTACTGCAAAGGTGCCGTAATCAAGATTGTATGGTACTAGCCTATAGACAAATAGATCAATAAAAGAGAAACAATAGTCCATAAATAAAGCTACATATGTATAGTAAATTGATATTTGACAAAGAAGTTAAGACAAGTCAATGGTTAAAGAAAATCTTCTAAAAAAAGATAAAGCAGCAACTATATATCAACGTGCAAAAGGATGAAGTTATACACTTATATTATACTACATATAAAAATTAGCTCAAAATGGATCAAAGACCTAAAGGTAAAAGCTATTTTACATTTGTACAGTTTTTGTGAATGTTCAACTATAAAACTATTAGATGAAAACATAAATGTAAATCTTTATGACCCTGGATTAAATAAAGTGAAGTTCATGAACTCTATCATTTTTTTTATGACCCTGGATTAGGCAATGATTTCTTAGATACAACACAAGCAACTAAAAAAAGAATGGATAAAACTGTTGGTCTACAAAGCTCAGTATTGAGAAAATGAAAAGACTACCCATAGAGTGGAGAAAATATTTTCAAAGCATGTACCTGATAAAGGTCTAGAATCCAGGATATATAAAGAACTATTATAACTTAACAACAAACAGACAAATAACCCAATAAAAGTGCCTGTGGATTTATGTGAACTGGCATTTCTCCAAAGAAATGACAAATGAACACATGAAAAAGTGTTCAGTATCATCAATCAGCACACAAATGCAAATCAAAACCACAGTGATACATTTCATACCCCAAGATGACTATAACAAAAAGGGTAACATCAAATGCTCATCATGAAGGTGTAGAAAGACTGAAACTCTCCTACATTGCTGGTGGGAATGTGAAATGGTGCAGTCACAGTTGATTTCGGCTCAAAAATGTTGACATTTCCTCCAAACATTAGACAGAAAGCTAATGTGTGGCCCAGCAAGTCCATTCCTAGGTATACAACAGAGCTGAAAACATGCCCACACAAAAATCAGTGCACGTATGTTCCTTTGCAGCATTATTCAAAATAGTTCTAAAGAGCTTTAAAATTAAAAAAAAAAAAAAAAAAACAAGGGCAGGGAGTTTAGCTTAGTGTTGTAAGTGCCTGCCCTGGCAAGCACAAGACATGAGTTTGATCCCCAGTACCAATAAATAAATAAATAAATAAATACAACCTAAATAGCTGAGTGTGTGGCACATGCCTATAATCTCAGCACTCTGGGAGGCTAAGGCAGGAGGATTCCAACTTGGAGCCCAGTCTGGGCAACTTATATGCTTAAGTGAGATCCTGTCTCAAAAAAGCCCAGGGATGCAGGTCCATGCAAAGGCCTCAGGTTCAATGCTAGTACAAAACCAAGCCAAACCAAACAAAAACTAAGTGTCCATCAATTGATGAATGTATTTTTAATAAAGCATTCACATAAAATGGATGATTATTCAGCCATGAAATAAGATGAAATACTGATTCATTTTATAATATAAGCAAACCTTGAAAACACCATGCGAAGTTAACAAAGCCAGACACAAAAGGTCGCATATCATGTAATTTCCCTTCCATGAGATGTCAGATTTGGCAGATTCACAGAGACACAAAGTAGATTAGCGGTTGCCAGGGGCTGGAAGGGTTAGGAAGGAAAAGGGAGTGACTGCCAAGAGGTCCGATGTTCCTTTCAGGGGTGATAAGAATGTTCTAGAACTAGATAGTGATGATAGTTACATAATCTATAAAGATACTAAAAAGCACTGAGTTGTACATTAAAATGTAAACATTATGGTATAGACACTATAGCTCCATTTTAAAACTAAAGGTGAATTGGAAGGAGGATGAATGAAAGGAAATGTGCCTACATATTAATGAAGATTAAAGACAACTTTGCCCACCCACTTACTTCTTTACATTTCTAATCTTTTCACGTGGTACAATGAGCAAAAATTACTCCCAAGTGCTCTGGGGCTTTCCTAACAAGATATGTATCAATTCTTAGAGAAAGGGGATCTTAGAAACAAATAGTTAAATGAACTCAAAAAAATTAACCCTAACTTCGGAATGAGTAGATGTCAGAGGCTCTGATTCTACATCTCTGAGATTTCTCAGAGCCTTCCAGACTGAGGCCTCTGATATCACACCTGTGACATTCGCTGAGCTCCCTCTTTCTGCAGAGAGCTCTCCCTGATTTCCCCAGGGTTAGGTGCCCCCCAACTCCACATCCAGCATGTCTACTCAGAGCAGTGCCACGATATGCCAGCTTCTCCTCTGCTTCACTTACCCAGAAGAAAGCAGAGCAGAAGTCTTTGTATTATTGCTGGTGAGTACCTGGGGTACACCTCGGTGCCTGGGACACAGCAAGTGCTCAGTAAATAAATAAATACCAACTAAATGCTGCTGAATGAATACCCTAAGAGGGAGGCCAAGCATGAAGATGGATGAAGCTTGGCTAGACAGTGGCGACGACCCTCATCTCTGGGTGAATGGACTCCAGGCAACCCTCCTCTTCCTGAGAGCCACTTCTAGGTGGCTCTCAGGATCAACAGGCACTGGGCTCTGAAAACACGTCAGAGGGCCAGAGTCTCCATGACAGCACACACACCTCACACAGGCTTCTGCTCAATTCTAACCAGGGCCTAACACTTGTCCCGTTTGTCATTCACTCACCTCCTAAACAGTTACCAGCCCTGCCACAGCCGGGATCTGGGGAGCACTGACATGAACAGTTTGTGGCCCCTGCTAACAGAAGATTGTGGCATAATCAAGTCAGGGTCTCCGTCCAAGATCGTCAGCCACCACCCACAGGCCTCCACACAAGCCAGGTGTTGTACCTTTAAGCACTCCAACATGGCACTGTGTTATTCTGCCCAGGCTTTCCATGTTTCAGAGGAAAGACTGGAGACTCACAGACTCCAGATAACTGCAGCAAAGTCACAAAGCCAGGTTCAGAAAACCCATGCAGGAGGGAAATAAATGGACCACCTGTGGGAAAATCACTGAGACAAAACCCATCTACTCAGCAGCAGAAATCTCACCCTGGAAAGACTACACATGAATGCAGATCCACTACCAGGGAATCAACAGAGCACTGGGAACAATTTGGTCCTCTATGAGGATCAGGAAAAATCTTATGAATGCACTGAACATGAAAGACCTTCAGGTCTTCTCTCAGTCTGGAGCTCGCATAAAAAACTCATCTAGGAGAAAAAGTGCCAGTTTCTGTTTTAAGTGTGTCACAAGGTTTGACTCATTTCTCCAACAACACTATACAGTATGCTACCATCATCCTATTTCAGAGATGAGAAAACTGAGTCACGGAGAGGAAGTAGCTTATCCAAAGTGATAGAGCAAGAAAAGACCAGAACTAGATACTGGCGCTCAGGCAACTTGGCTCCAGAGATTCAGAGATCACACTTTTAACCACCACAATACTGCCTGAGACAGGGGCTGGGAGGCTCCTTCTGAGGAATCAAGAAAGACTTCAAGGGGGCACACAGCAATGAGGGGGATCTTCACAGACACAGAGATGCCAAAGAAGTGACGGCAGGGAGAAGCTCAAACAGGGTGACTTGAGGCCACTGGGTGCTTAGACAGTGGCAAGCAGCTGGGTATGGCTGGGTACATCTGAGAGCCTAGAAGGAGCCCAGGGGAGGAGCCTGGGTTAAAAGAGCATTCCCTGGCTTCCTAGATGGTCACAGAGCACCTTGATGGACAAACAACCTAACATGTTAGAGGAGGCTGTAAAGGGCCTTGATGCCAACTTAAGGAATTTGGACCACATACAGAAGGCAATGGGAAGGCATGGGCACTTGAGGGAAGGGAAAGTGGTTAGCCAGGACTGTATTTTGGATACCATGGTTATAGAGTCCTGGTCCTCCACACCTCAGCTCCCCCCTACCTGGCTCCTGATGGCAGCCAGGCCTCAGCGGGAGGTAGGAGCCATTAGGGGGGCATTCACTCTCAGCTGGAGCCGCCCTACATTCTGACCCACTTTCCTGGGTGTGAGCACAGCCATCAGGGGCAGAAGCAGGGAGGTGTGAGGAGCAGGTGGCAGCAGCAGCAAAGAGGTTCCAAGGGCCCTTATCACAGTCTCCCTGGTGGCAGGGTTATTTGTGTTCGGGCCTGTCTGCTCTGCCAGAGTGTCACAGTCCCCACCACCACCGGGTAGAGGGGCTCTGCCTGCTTCCTGCCCTCAGAGCACCTGCTTCTCAGGACAGCCTAGGCAGGAAGACAGAAAATGTCACCCTCATTCACAGATTTCCCAAGTCTGGTGAGCTTCTGTCACAGTACCATGGACCTGCTACATTTCCCAGATGGCAAAATCAAGGTCCAAGGGACAGAGGAGTCTTGTACTAGGGCCAACAGGCAGGCTCAGGGAGATGTGCCGGGGTGCCTGAGTCAGGCTGTGATGAGCACCCCAGCTCCTGATACCCTGCATCTGTCACACACCTACTTAAAATCCCACCATGGCTCCCTGGGGCATGGCACAGCTACCAGGGCAGAGAGATGCCCCTGAGCTAAGGGGCGAGGGGTGGTGGGTAGGATCTGGCCAGGCTGGGCCCCTAGGACCTGAACTGCTCACAGACTTCTAGGCATAGAAGCCTGTTGCCCATGTGTATTTTCTGGTCATGGTTCACAGCTGCAAAGATTTTCAACAGGTACAAATTAAGGAAAGAGAGGAGCCACGAGGTGGCCATGGGAAGAAGGGAGATTTTCTTAAAGAAGTTTGGCCCAGTTTCTGATAACCTATGAAAATGGAGTTCTGAAAATCAGAGGCTAACAAAAATGTCCCGAAGCAGCTGAACACTGGAGAGCCCACAGCCCAACCCTGACTGCAGTCCAGCCTTCCCAAGGACCAAGAGGTAGGAAGAGAAAAGGCTACCTGCATCTCGTGTC
Source organism: Cavia porcellus (assembly GCF_034190915.1). Lineage (NCBI taxonomy): Eukaryota > Metazoa > Chordata > Mammalia > Rodentia > Caviidae > Cavia > Cavia porcellus. Next base: position 60,063,102 of record NW_026947492.1, on the reverse strand, counting down.
ACCTGGCCAGGTTTGAATCCTCCCTGCAGTTCACTGTCCCTTGTCTGGAGAATGGGAGTGACATTCATCCTGTCCACTGGAGACAACAGAAAGACTTGGTACCTACAAGGAGCCTCTGAAAGGGCAGCTGATGTTCTTGGCACTGTAAATGTCATCATCCTCACACCCCAGCCAGTGCTCTCCCCAAGCCTGCCCACTGAGGCGAGCCCTTGCTCAGAAGTCCTTGGGGGAGAAGGCCCCAGGCAGTGGCAGGAGATGGTTATGTGACCCCACTGGAGACAGGAAGGTTTTGCTGTCTGTCTCCTTCCCGGTCTCACACAGACAGCCCAGTGTATGATGTTCTCTTTCCAGTTTGGATGTCCACATTCCAGAAATTCCCGGAGCAGGCAGGCCCTGCTCTTCCCCGGCCTTGGCCTGCCCAGCCTTCCTATTGGTTCCCAACTGCAGTCCCTCCCACCAGCCACTCCCTGTGCCATTTCACCCAAGAAGACCTCTTGGCTGCTTCAGCACAAAATACTCCCTCCCTTCTTCCAGCCATCTCTCTAGTTTCTGTCCTTCCTTTTATTTTCAAAATTCTTGACATTGTACTTGCATGCAAGAGATGCAGGCCCTGGTGCCCTGTGTGTGTCGCCAAGCCACCGGTACCCTGGATGGACACACACTCCACAATAAACTCACCCTCCACGGTGCAGTGGCAGGGGGTGCTGCAGGTCGCAGAATGTGCCACATCAGGGACCAGAACAGATCAGGCCTTTCCCTCCTGCTGCCCACTGTTCTGAGACAGAATTTGGGGAGAAAAACCCAGATATGATATCTATAGAGAGTTAAGGCTGAATTGGCTAGGCCCTTAAGAGTCAACTGTCAGCTGGGTGTGGTGGTGCACATCTGTAATCTCAACACTTGAGAGGCTGAGGCCATATAGAGGCCTGCACATCGCCACTCCTTAGGCGACACCCTGGGACCAGAAGGATGACAAACTCCAGACAGCAGGAATCACATCCTTCTCTGGTGGTTATTTTTCATGGTACATAGTAGGTGCTTTAAAAATATGCTGAATAAACAAGTAAATGAACCAACTACACCCAAGCCCTGAGCTCGAGGCTGGGGAAAAACAAGACCTGGGCAGTAAATTAGTGGTGACAGCAGCCTGGTCACCAGGATGAGCTGTGCATAGCAGATGCGCAGCGTCAGCAGGAGTCTACCAGAGACAGGGCACCCCAGACACAAGGTTGTCAGTTATCTTCCCAGAGGGAAGATTTTATTTGAAGGGCTTTTCTTTTCCAATACGAACGTACAAACATGTGGCAATACAGAATAACATACTTCAGTACTACACATTACAATAGGATATTAATTTAGGAATGTTATTTCCTTCTCATTGTTATATTTCTTAAAGTGTCACAAGGGACCCAGCATGAAGGCCCATCTCTGCCCTGTGATAGACATTCTGTGGTCAGCCAGGGAGCTGAGGGAGGCCTCTGCAGCCAGGGACTTTGTACAGACTGGAGTCCAAAGCCTGAGGGGCAGCTCTTGTTCTGAGATAGAATTGGGGGAGAAAAACCCAGATACGCTATCTGTAGAGAGTTAAGGCTGAATTGGCTAGGCCCTTAAGAGTCAACTGTCAGCTGGGTGTGGTGGTGCACACCTGTAATCTCAACACTTGAGAGGCTGAGGCAGCAGGATCCCTAGAAGTTTGAGGCCAGCCTTGGCTACGCAGTGAGACGACCGCCCCCCCAAAAAAGCCACCTGTCACATTTTCAGAAATTTTTGAGCTACTTCTTGTTCATAGTTGCTACCAGTGGTTCTCAGCTGGGAGTGAATTTGCACCCCTGGGGATATCTGACAACGTCTGGAGACATGATGGTCACAGCTTGAGGGAGGAATGCTCCTGGCATCCAGGAGGTGGAGGCAGGCGATGCAGGGGATCTCCAGGCCCAAGCGTTTCTAGTGCTAATGTTTAAAAATCCCAATACATCAGGAAATACTTACAATTACATAAACTGCATTAAAGACAAGGGAGCGCATACCCAGAACTCATCATCCACTAAGAATCTCACTGAATTTCCCTGGGATGCTCTTGAGATCATTAGCATCTCCTACAGCTGTGTGGTGGGAAATTACACAATGGCATCTCCGATGCATCTCTTCTCAGCTTCATCTTTCATGGCATCACGGTGGGAAGGTGAAATCATGGTGGGAGAACTGACAGCACCAAAATCAGCAAATACTGTGAGCCCTCCACCCGAAAGGCCAGATGTCAACAGCAAAAAGAAGCAAAGAGAAGACCACGAGCCCTTGGAATCCTTCTGTGCTCCATCCCTGGCAGACAGAGCGACACCAACCTACCATATGCAGTGTGAAAGGAGGATCTGAAGGGGACCACACCTAGACTCCACCCATCATACACACCACACACCTAAACATGTTACCACAGATACCACATCCACCACACATGTGCACAGAAACCACACAAACAACAGATACTCTCCCACATCTGCAGACCCACAAACACAAGGAAAACACACCATACACCATACATGCTATACCACACATACATCACAGACACTTGCCATACACTACATGCTTAAGGTGTCACACCACATGTGCACCACACACTCAAACATACCACACATGCTGTACCCAAATATTAAACATTCCACCCACACATACGCATCACACACCTCATACATTTATCACCTACAACCTCAACACACATGCACCACACACACACACCATAAAAACACACATGTGCTCCCATGTTGCCCCTTACCCAGCAAAGGAATAATTTGAATAAAAAGAAAAATAAGAAGGCAGATCCAACAGACACACTCCAGCGCTCCATTCTTATCCTCTGTGGTCTGCCCGCACACTCTGACATCTGGCTGCTAACGTAAAGATCTCAACACTCCCCCAATGAGCCATTTCAGTGCCACTGGAGGTTCTGGCTAACTGGTTCCTCAGCTCTGTTCTGTATCAGATTCTCATGAGCTCCAGAGCTGGATTTGGCTTTGGTTCCTTCACAGTGCCTAAGCCAAGCATTACCTGGGGGATTCCACCCTCCAGACTACAGCTGCTGCCAGCTACTGCTAAACTCAAATCTCTATCTTCAGCCACTCGGTGACAGACACCACACCTACCAACCTTGGGACATCACTGTTCAGACAAATCCCAAACATCCTGCCCACATCATCTCTCCGTCTGTCTCTGCCCAGGGACCATACACAGGAAGTATTCAATGCGTATCTCAGAGATCAAGGAATAATGGTGTAAATCCCACAGAGAGAAGTAAACAACAACATCTTCGTGGTGAGACAGCAAAGAAGTCTTACCCCATTTTGCAGATGAGTCCTGAGACACAGTGACATCCCAGGGTCAGCCAGGAACACAGCAGAGATACGTGGTGGCCCCACAAGATACAAAGCAGAGGGCTGCAGGCTGCAGCAGTCAGACCCGAGCCAGCCCTACAGAACACTCCACAGGCCGAGTGAGGGGTCAGTTACAAAGGAAAGGAAAAGGCGTTCCTTGCTACGTGTCCTGTTTCCTCTCCTCCTCTGGGCTTCTCAGGCCATGGAGGGCGGATGTCTCTTGGCTGGCAGCACTTGGCCTCTGCACAGACAGGCTGAAGGTGAGGGTCTCCCTGGATCCCTGCCCACTCAAGCAGTGCCCCTCCACGGACACAGGGGCTCAATGGAACAGCCCTTCAAGCTTCTCCTCCCTCCTTGCCTCTGCCCCTTATCCTCACAGCCAGCACCTCCTGTCCATGAGAGTACCATAAAGCCACCTCCCCCTTGAAGCTTTCCAGGCTACCCTCACTTGATGCAGAGGCCCCTCCACAGTTCCCTATCTTCCCTGCCTTCCAGTCCTACAGCAGCCCAGTCCCAACTGCCCAGCTCATTCTGGGCCTATTGCGTATGGGACTCAGGCTTTCCACGACTCAGGAAGAGGAGGGTACTAAGGGCAGAGGCCATTAAATGGGGTTTCTCACATGAGAGAACACAATGAGTCTCTCATTAAATAGGGGCCTTCCTAAAACAAAAAAGGTGTCAACTGCACAAGAAAGCACAGGAAAGAAAACATATGTGCTGCCAGTATAAGCAATATTTGTGTATAGAACATGCAGCTGTCATGTGTGAAGACTGACTTGGGTGTGACAATTGAAGCAAAGCTTATTTTTGTGGTAGATTTCTATTGGTATTTTCATTATTTTTGTTTTGTTTGAGACAGGATCTCATTATGTATTGAAGCTGATATTGAACTCACTGAAGCCGCCATAATTAAGGCAGCCACTGAGTAGAGCCCACAGGCCACCTCTGCCAATCAGAACTGTCAGCTTCTGAAGAGATGGCTACAGTGGAACTAGGGGCCCTGACAAGGGGGTGCCCAAGATGGGCCATACATATTATTTGTACTTGATGTGACCAGAAGTGTGGCTTGAATGGGTGTCCATTGGAAAAACACTTCCCTCACGGCCACTAACACCTTCCCCACCTCCAGATTACACTGGCATCGACTCTGGCTACAGTGGCATGAAGCATGGGCAAGAGGGGACAACAGGGTCCTGTTGCAAGGACGACACTGACCTTCTCTGGGTGCTGGCCTAGTCTAAGCTCCTGTGCAATCGTCTTCCCAACTCACGCCAGCTCCAGGGAACTGCTATTAGTTAGCATCGATCCACAAAGTGCTTTTTTGACACTTTTTATGAGCTTAGCCTCACATGGCCCTTGGGGCTAGAAGCAAAAGATGGAAACCAAGGCCAGGCAGCCCAGGACACTGGGTAGAGCTAGGGAACTGCAGAACCAGCATTTGAAACCAGGCCTCAAGATCAAGGCCTAACTGAATGCATAACCAGTAAAAAGCAATTTGCCTTGACTTTGTAACAATCTGGGTATATTATCTTATTCAGCAGTTATAATTAGAGCTGGATGTGGGGACACATGTCTGTTTATTCCAGCTACTTGAGAGACACAAGCAGGAGGATCTACAGCTCAAGGCCAACCTGGGCAACATAGTGATATCCCATCTCATAAATAAATAAGTAAATAAATACTATTCTTTACTGATACTTAATTGGTGAATATATTTATTCACCAATTAGAATATTTAATTCTAAACACTGCAGTAACCCACTTAGGACTCACAAAAACCCTATAAAGTAGATACTTTTATTATGCCATTCACCATATACCCACCTGATATACTTATTTTTTCCTACTGCAACCTGACATTCAGATAAATTAAATAATTCGTCCAAGTTCACAGGGCAGGAAATAAAAAATGTAAGCAAGCTCAAACATCTGTTTAGTAAATAAAAAAATAAAAACGTGACTGGGGTATAGTTCAGTGTAGAGCACTTGTCAACTATGCATGAGATCCTTAGGTTGATCCCCAATGCCATTGTTTTCTTTTGTTTTTTGTTGTTTTGTTTTGTTGTTTGCATACAGGATGTCTACATTGCCGGGGCTGGCCTTTTACTCACAGTGATCCTCCTGCCTCAGGCTCCCAAATGCTGGGATTACAGGCCTGAGCCACCACGGTAAGCCTAAGCCGCTACACCAGTTTTTAAAAAATAAACCTTAGGGGCTGGGATTTAGCTCAGTGGCATAAGGGCCTGCCTGGCAAACTCAAGGTTGGCAGTTCCATCCTCGGAACCTAAATAAATAAATAAATAATCAATCTTATTGCAATGTTCCTGGATTTAAAAAAACATTAATTATTTTTTTTTCTTCCTTGAGACAGGGTCTCACTATGTAGTTCAAGTTGATCTTGAATTCACTATGTAGTCTAGACTGGCCTCAAACTCACAGTGATTCTCTTGCTTCAGCACCAGGCCCAACAGAATTCATTCCTGTTAAAGATACAATTTATCCTAAGAATGTTTCAAACCAGGTACATTCATGATGGGATACACTGTGGTACAATTCAGGATGAAGTCCAGTCTCCAAAAGTGTAGTATCACAAATCTAAAGCACTGGCTTCTCTGGTATTTAAACCATAGTTATTCTTCTTTTGAAGCTTTTTACTGAGTAGTTTTACCAGAATTTAGAAAATGAAGAATCTCTAACTAACAATGAAGATTTACCATTCATCAGTCTGTCATGTGCTGGCTACTTTACATGCTTATACACAAGTGCTTTTGAGTGAAGCCAGCTCAAGGAGGAATGGGCATTAGTCCCATTTACATGGGAGGAAACTGGTGCCCAGGGAGCCTTGGAGAGACAAACCCACAGTTACACAACTCACAGGAGCAATGCTAGCCCATTGGTGCAAAGTACCTGCTCCTCCTCCTGCCTGTGCTGCTCACTGAGCTCTCAGAAGGTGACCTGAGAGGCCAGAGGCCCTTGGAGGGACAGCCAGGATGAAAGAGCTCCCAGGAAGACCACCTGCAGGACAGGGACTGTGCGTGGCACTGAAAGGGTGCATCATATAGGAGCTCAGGGCACGAGTGGGTTGGGCAGGCCTGTAACATTGTGACCCTGAATTTCAGCCATCTGGAGGGTGACATGAGACACTGGCACAGGGTAAGTGGTGCCGATACCAACCAGCACCAAGCAAACAGCCGCTCCAGGGGGTCGTGGGCAGGTCCCTCTCCCTCTCGGCTTTAGCTGGCTCACAGGCTGGGATAGGGGGTCAGGAGCAAATGGGTGTGAGGAGTTCTGGGGAAACTGGAGTGCTGGGCACAGTGAGACTGTGTTTAAGAAATGTGCCTCCCTCGCTCCCAAGAACACAGAGACTGCCACTGGAGGGGGTACAGTGAGGCCAGCCCAGAGTGCTGTGCCCCAGTGAGCTAGGAAGCAGGGGTGGAGCATCCGAGGCATCTCGGGACCTGTCCCCAAACCTCACCCTGGACTTGGTAATTAGTGCACCCAAGCCTACATCAAGCTTGCCACCTGCTCCTCATACCCCTTCCCTTCTGCCTCACGAGCAGCTGTGAGAAGGGACTGTGCTGACCCTTCCCAACTGCCAGAGTGACGCCCCAGAAGCATAAGGCTGGGGAGGGTGCTGCCTTCATGGGGGCTGAAGTCCAGCTGCAGGGAAAAATGTAAGTATAATCATGTGTAAGTTCACACAGCCGGGAAGCAGGGGAGCTGTTATTTCCATGCCACACTGTTCCAGACAGTCGTGTGGTGCTCTCGGTGTACCCAGACATGGGCTTCCTGGGGAATCTGGAGTGCAGCAGATTGGGAGATACTTCCTTATGGCCTAGACAGCACCTCCTCCAACACTCCCGGCTCCACTGGCTCAGATGTGTACATTAGGAAACCTCTTGACTGGCAGACATGCTCTGCTGATGTCCTGATTATCAGTCAGAGGACCTGGGCAGCAGGCGTGAGCTTTCACAATTCACGTCCCTGAGAGTGAAGGGAGTGAGAGTGAAGCACAATTCACGTCCTTCTGTTCTTAGCTTAATCTATCTCTCTCTCCCTTTCTCTCCTAGAGATTGGAGACTGAACCCAGGGCCTTTACACTGAGTTACATCTCCAGCCACTTTGTTTTTTTAATCTTTTATTTTGAGACAGGGTCCTGCCAAGTTGCTAAATTATTCGGACTGAGACTTGAAATTCTAATCCTTCTGCCTTAGCCTCCCAGAGTACAGGGATTACAGGCCTGTGCAACCAAGCCAGGTTTCAGAGCATAAGGGAGCAAGGTGGACCTGGCTGAGATGGCCCTTTGCTTGCAGAAGGAGAGGTGATTCTGTACCACTGAGCGGCCAATCTCCATTTCCAGGCTTTGTACCCTCCTCTCATTCCCAACATACAAACAAGTTCCCACATTCCACTGGCCCCAGAAAAGGCCATCATCAGAGGAGAGCACAGCACACAGCCACCACCAAGAGCTGATAGAGTCATCCATTCCTTGTGTCCCTAGAATCTCTCCCTCTCTCCCCTACTGGAAATCTGCTCTCCCCTTCTCTCAAAGCTGCAGTCTGCCTCTCCCATCTCCTTCCTCCTCCCCTCCCCAGGGAGCAGTGAGCTCAGCCTTTCCCATCAGCCATCCATGGAATGCTGGGAAATGCTGTGGGCCAGGAACAGAGGGAGGCTGCCCCTGGAGGGAGGAGAGGAGGTGTCTTGGGGCAGGGCTCAGTTCTGTGCTTCCTCCAAGCCCCAGGCAGCCAAGAGCTCAGCCTGCCTGTCCATACTATATCTCTGAGGAAGGTGGGCTTGGTTGCTGGGGCGGGGTGGGGTGGGGCACATGAGGCAGAGGCCTAGAGAGAGGAGGAAAGGGTGCACCAGGACTGACTGCCATGGCCCAGGCACTGGGCACGACTTTCATTTCTTGTCTGCCCCTCCACAATGCCCACATCCTACTCCCCAGAGCTGTGACCATGCCACCTCACAGGTAGATGGGATGCGTGCAGATGTGCTTACAACAAGGATCTTGTGATAGAGACATTTATCCTGCATTCTCCGGGTGGGTTCAATGCAATCATCAGGGTCCTCTTAAGAAGGAGGCAAGAGGGAGGGACCAAGAGAGAAAAGACAATGTGATGACAGGTAAGATGCTCTGAGAGAAAGTGGAAGATTCTGTGCTGCTGGTTTTGAATGTAGAGGAGGTACCAGGAGGATGGAATGCAGGCAGCACCTAGAACTAAAAAAGGGAAGGGAAGGGCTTCTCCTCAAGGGTCTCCAGAAGGAAGACACCCCTGCTTCCCATTTCAGGTCTTCTGATTTCCAGAACTAGAAAGAGAATAAATCTTGCTGTTATGGTACTTTGTCAGGTAGATAATTCATCTGATTTTTCAGATGAGGAAACTGAAATTTAGAGTAGGAACATGACTTCCTCAGGTCCTAAACACTCTCCTCCACACCACACTGGCTTTCTGGGAACTTCTACAGACTCTGAAGGCTGGCAGCACCCGAATCAGGCTTTCAAAACCGAGAGAGGCAGCCTAAAGAGGAGGCACAGGTCTGCTCCCTTAGAGCTGGAATGGAGAACAGGGTAGTTACTGGAAAAAAAACTTTTGTGTCTTCAAGGGGATGATTATTATGTGTGCCCTTCTAGAGCTTGTGACTGAGCCCTGCCATGTTCTGGACATGACGTGCAGAAAGGGGACTAACAATGCTGGGCTTGATTGTTTGAGCATTTGCAGGATTAACTGAGATTAAGTGAAATTTCCTATTTTCTCACTTTGATCCTAATAAAATCCCTGCAAGGAAAGCTTCTTATCCTTCTGCATTACAGGTAAGGAAAATGAGTCCCACAGATTTGTGAATGGCCCAAGTTTTCCCAGTTAACAGGCAGTAGAATCCAGCACTTACGATTGGCAGAGAATTGATGACTACTGAATGTTAATGCCTCTAGTCATTCTAGATTCAGACCTATCAAGCCCCTCCTCTGCACAAGAACTCCCCGTCACCACCCATTAACTCTACCTCTTGAGCTACAACTTATATCTGCATAAGAACTCAACCAATCCTATATCCCCTCCTCAGTCTGCCCCTGCCCACTCCTCAGGTCTCCTTGCCCCCACATACCCTGCAGCCACACTGATCCTGAGCAGATCTCTAAGGCCACCAAACTCCTTTCTACTTTGGGATCTCCCACATCGCTCCAGCCCTACCAGCTCTGGGGCCACATATACTCCAGGTAGAGAAGCCAAAGATCCTGGCCACTAGTTTCCTTGTGTGGGAAGGAAGAAGACTCAGGAGCCGGGGTTGGCCTTAGATGACAGGACATATGAGAGGCCAGGGTGAGAGGGCCTGTGACAGTTTAGATCAAAAATGTTCACAAAAAGTCTGGTGAGCAGCTTTCCTCTGCCAGGCCTTTCTGTCATGCTGTTTCTACCTTGGACCAACCCATGGACTGCACCCACTGAAACAGTGAGCCAAATCAATCTCTTAAAGCTAGCCATGTTGACGCATACCTATAATCCTAGAACTCAGGAGGCTAATACAGGAGGATCACCGAAAATTCAAGGCCAGTCAGGACTACATAGTAAATCTGAGGTCATCCTGGGCTATCCAGCAAGACCTTGTATCCAAACAAAATTTTAATACAAAATTTTAAAACACAATAAGCCTCCAATCCTTTAAATTGCAGGTATCAGATATTTTGCCCCAGCAACTAGAAAGTCCTAACAAATGGCCCAAGTAAACTGGTCTTTTCCTACATAGCAAGGCAACAGTGGACTAGATAGGGCAGCAGTAGCATCCAAACTCTCAGAATGTAATTCCTTTTAGAAATGCACACTCCACAATACTGGAACTGAGGGGCTTTGTAGAATATCACTGACCCCACCAAGGCCCAGAGAAGGGTAGGAGTGGGGCCTCACCCCATGGTATTGTCACTACAAGGATTAGTTCAGGGTGATGGTTAGGACTTTGAGGTCCGCTACTCACTAGCTGGGTGACACTGGTCAAGGCCTAGAGCTATCTGATCCTCATCACTAACCTGGGAAGAACCGTACACCTTCGTGCATTAGCGCATGTAGTGCCTGTGTGCTGCAAAGCCTGTGATAAATGAAAATTCCTATTACCACCAAGGGGGGCTGTACCTGGGCCAGAGTGCTGCATTTCCAGTTGGTGCTATGTCCAGGTATCGCGGGCTCAACCCCTATAGTGAAGATTTACAATTTTATGTCACTTCGGCCTCCATTTTGAATATAAATCAGACTTTCTTAATCCAGAATCAGAGCTCAGTCACCCTGGACATGGTCTCCAGTTCTCCACCTCCTCCTCCAAGCTCCTCAGCATGATGGATACATGGACCTGCCTCTTGCAACCACCCTATCTACCAATGGGATAGGGAGACACACTCTGTCTCACTCCCAGGTCCCCACAGACTGCACAGGGTGGTCCCCATCAGCCACAGGGTACTCCACTGAACTTGCTGAGTTTAGAGCAAGCAAGTGCAAGTTCTATTTCTCTATTAATTTTGGGTGATGGGTATTTTGTCTTTGCAACAAAAGTAACTAAGACACAGCCTCACTTCCCTAACAACTAAAGAAGGCACCAGCAGTGGCTCAGGGAACAAGTCTGGGGTAGAGAACTCCTAATCCAAAATGGGACTTCCCACTTCTAAACAGAGAGGTAGAAGGAACTATTTACTGAGCACTCCCCATGGGAAGGGATGTACTGAGTCTTCAAGGCCGCACCTCACTTAGATCTCACATCTGGCTGATGAGAGGGGACTACCGGGCTCACTGCACCAAACAGGAAGCCAAGCTTCCCAGAGGCTCTACAACTTGCTCAGGGCGCCACCTGGCCAACCCATCTGCCTTAGTTATTTTTCTCACTGCTGAGCCAAAATACCCAACACCCAAAGAAAGTTAAATGAGGAAACTTTTATTTTGGCTCATAATTTGTAGGAGTTTCATCCATATTCAGCTGGCTCCATGACAGGGTAGCATGGCAGAGTGGAATCACAGAGGAGAAACAGTTCATGGCGAGCAGAAGGCAGAAAGGCAGCAAAGTAGTGATGGAGAGAAAAGCAAGCAGCAACAGCAGCCCTCTTTCCATCCTTTATATTCTATCCAGGTTACACACTCATACCCATTATCCACACTCATATGCCAAAACCAAACAGTGGACTAATTTAGTATCACACACCTTAATCCCAGCATCACACACTCTAGATCCAGCTGCCTCTGCAAAGCCTCACCTATGACCAAGGGAGGCTTTCGGGGGACACCTAGACACAAGCTATAACAGCATCCTTCAAGCTGCTCCAGGAGCTCTGGGCAAGGACCTGTGCCTTTCTACGGTACAGCAGACTATGCCTCTGGAAGGGAAGCAACGAGACCAGGGGGATGGACCCCAAGGCAGCCTCTGACTCGTCTTCAGCACCCATGGACCATGATCAGCTCCGCCAGGGGCTTGTGAATAAATAACTGTTAATGGCCATGGAAATACTACATCCTGGCACTATTGCCTGTGCCCAGACAGCACCACCCCCAAGCCCAGGCCTCATCCGCTGCACCCTGGAGTTTTGCTCACTAGACATTCCCTGGGAAGCCTTCAGTGAACCCTAACTAGGTCAGGTGCCCATGTTAGCCCTGGCACATACTCCTGGAGCACTTCACACACAGTGCATCTTTTGCTAGCTTTATTCCACTGCAAACCACAAGCCCCACAAAAGCCAAGGACAGTGTCTGTGTGGCAGCTGAGGCATGCCCACAAGTGTGTACAGCACTGGTAATCTGGCCTCAAGAGGTCACTGAAGACTGCCCTGTGCCAGGCCTCATGCTGAAAGCTGTGGTTGGCATCATGTCTAATCCAGGCAAAGGGATTATCGCACTCCTGAATAGCTGAGGATAGAGACAGACAGAAAAAGTGGTTTCTCCAAGGATACCAAACTAACAGGGAACCCAGCTAGCACCAGCATGCAGGACCAGCTAACATTACTTATGAGTCTGGTACAAAATGAAAATATGGGGCCCCTTCTCCAGAAATCAAGATACAGACAGCAGAACATTAACCAACCAAGGGCCTTTCTGAGTACTGACCCCCTGAAACTGCCCAGGCCTCTCCCTCCTGTGAAGCTGGCCCCCTCCCAACTCCAGGACCAACATCAGGCTGCTTCACTGAGATGCTCAAAAGGCACAGTCCCGTAAGTTAGTGGTCTCACACTCAAAAAGGGTCAGAATCACCTGCAAAGCTTGTTAAAAACCCAGCTTACAGGACCCCATCACAGAGCATTGATTCAGGAGGCATAAGCGGGCTAGAAGTGTACACTTTAGCTGCTGCATTTTGAAGGAGATGCTGGTCCTATGGTCTAGGGACACTGAAACTGGGCTGTCAGGCCTCAGGATGTCCAGTGCCCTTCAAACCACTCAAAGCTCTGTCCAAAAGGCCAGCCCAGGTAAGGAGAGACAGGAGAGTTTGGAGAAGGAAGGGAGGAAAAAAGGAAACTACACGGGTTACCTTGTTTAATTTTCCTAATGATCTGGTCAGGAAGGTCTATTATCCTTACTGCAGTGTCCACTGCAGCACATGGAAGTCAATATTCAGAGTCACAGCCAGCAAATTATGGAGACCAGAAATGAATCTGGTACTGTCTTACACACTGGCATGAGTCTGTTTCACCATAGCTGGCACTGACTGCTGATCCCATGACCTACTCACCCCGGAGAGCAGAACGGAAGCTTTGAAAAGTATCTGCACAACCCCAAGTCCCCAGGGGCTCTCCCTCCCCTCCTGCCTGCCCTCTGAGCCCAGGCCTGCAGCACAAAGACCTGGGACTAGCCAAGGGAATCATCTCTTAGCACCATCCCAGCGGGGTGTCCACCCCCAGATCAGAGCTTCTTCTCGCTTATAGAGCTTCTCTGCAGCCTTCCTCTGGCCACTTCCTCACACATCCCGTGAACACTGGGTCACATCACGCTGTTTCCGAGTCTGCACAGGCTGTTCTGCCTACACAGAACACCCTTGCCTCTGGCCTATTCAGCACTTAGTCATCCTTCAAAGCCCAGTTCAGCTCTACCTCCTCTGGCAAGGCCTCCCTCAGGACCTTGTCTGCCCTCACAGCTCCATCATGCCACTCTGCTTCCCCAGCTGCTCCCCCAACCACTCATCTCAATATTTATGGAGTCTCTGCACTGCTCCAGGCACCACACAAGGCTGGGCCAGGGCTGTCAGGCCAGGATGTGGGTCTGCTTCAACCTTGTGAACCTCTGCCAGAAAGGACAGGCAGAGAGCAGGGGACTTCAGCTGGGTGTCTGTACTCAAATTCTATATTCTAAGCACTGCCCAAGTTGGGAGCAGGTTTTCCATTGTTCCCAAACCTGAAATGAAGATGCCTGATGAAGCAACCCAAAACTACCACAAGTGAATACAAGGCCTGCTCTGTGTCCTTAGCTGTGGGCTCCCCAGGAAACAGAGGCGCCAAGAAGAAAAGAACGAGTCCAAAGTCCCACCCAGAGCAGGAGGCACCCTGGAGCAGGCTGCAGACTCCTCTCCCATGTTCAGGTTTTACACAGTGGAAAAAGGATGAGAGGTCCACAGTCCACCATGGCCCACCCTGGAGGACTCGCCTGAGGACTCTTCCACTGGCAGAAGACACTTAGGGCCGGCCGCGCCTGGCCACAGGTCTGCAGAGGAGGAGCTGGGCAGATCTGGGGTGCCCTCACTGGCCTCTCTGCGTGTCTGGAGGACTCTGGATTTCTGCGCCCAGACTGCTGGAGTTCCCTCAGGCTTCCAGGTGCAGTGAAGGAGAGAGGTGGGTTTAAGGCTTCCACATCAGCCTCCCCATTCCCGGCTTCATTTGGAGACCTGCTGAGCTCCCAATAGGTGGGCTGGCCCACACTACCAGCCTAGCCCAGCCTGTTTAGCTGCCGCGCCTGGCCACAGGTCTGCAGAGGAGGAGCTGGGCAGATCTGGGGTGCCCTCACTGGCCTCTCTGCGTGTCTGGAGGACTCTGGATTTCTGCGCCCAGACTGCTGGAGTTCCCTCAGGCTTCCAGGTGCAGTGAAGGAGAGAGGTGAGTTTAAGGATTCCACATCAGCCTCCCCCATTCCCGGCTTCATTTGGAGACCTGCTGAGCTCCCAATAGGTGGGCTGGCCCACACTACCAGCCTAGCCCAGCCTGTTTAGCTGCCGCGCCTGGCCACAGGTCTGCAGAGGAGGAGCTGGGCAGATCTGGGGTGCCCTCACTGGCCTCTCTGCGTGTCTGGAGGACTCTGGATTTCTGCGCCCAGACTGCTGGAGTTCCCTCAGGCTTCCAGGTGCAGTGAAGGAGAGAGGTGGGTTTGAGGCTTCCACATCAGCCTCCCCATTCCCGGCTTCATTTGGAGACCTGCTGAGCTCCCGATAGGTGGGCTGGCCCACACAACCAGCCTAGCCCAGCCTGTTTAGCAGCCGCGCCTGGCCATAGGTCTGCAGAGGAGGAGCTGGGCAGATCTGGGGTGCCCTCACTGGCCTCTCTGCGTGTCTGGAGGACTGTGGCTATCTCTGCAACCAGGGAGGGTCCACAGGTTCCTGAAGCACTGCGGCCTGTGGTGAGTACCCTAACCCGGCTGCGATTGAAGAACTGTGGAGCTTCCAAGGGGCAGGTGGGCGCACAGTGTCCCTGAGGCCCAGCTTGTCTGGAACTGCGGAGTTCTGAGCAGGCAGAGGAGGGCCACTGGTTCTGTAGGCCTAATGGCTTGGAGTAGTGCGGCGCCAGAGTCCCAGTAGCTCCAAACATAGAAGGGGATTTTCAACAGATCCTGAGGAAGCTTTCAAGTAACACTTGAAACACAGAAATATAGGAAAATGACAAAACGAAAGACCAAATTACAACCTCAAACCTCCAGCCCATCTCAAGAAACCCTAGGAGCGATGTATATAGAAGAAAATATATCCCATCCACCTCATATATTGGACACAATAGCCACTGAAATTGACAAGCAACTCCAAGAAGCTTTAAAGAAATTCAAACTCGAAATAATCTCCCAGATAAAAGAAGAAATGATAAAAGAAATGAAAGAGATTCTAAATATATCTAAAGAAAACACAGATAAAAAATTGGAGGAACTAAACAAAAAGATAGAATCCCTAGACGAGCAATATAAGAAACAAACAGAATACATAATGCAGATGCACAGAGATATACAGGAAATTAAAAACTCCACTGAAAGTTGTAAAAACCGCCTTAATGAAAGTGAAGATAGAATTTCACACCTTGAAGACAGGATTGCAGCTAGTGAACAGGAAAGGAAAGATCTTTTGAAAATAACAAGGAACCAGGAAACAACAATTCAACAACTGCAAGACGATGCAAAGAAGAATAACATAAGAATGATAGGGATTAATGAAAGAGAGGGAGACAACATGAAGGATGTCAGGAGGATATTTAGAGAAGTAATAGCTGAAAATTTCCCAAGCATGAGATCAGAAACTGACATCAGGATCAGTGAAGCATATAGAACTCCAAACAGTCATAACCAAAATAAAACTACACCCAGATATATAATAGTCACCATCCCAGAAATCCAACACAAGAATAGATTATTAAAAGCTGTCAGAGAGAAAAGACAAATCACTTATAAAGGAAAACCTATCAGAATCACAGCAGACTTCTCAGCACAAACGATAAAGTCAAGAAGAGCATGGAGTGAAGTATTCCAGATCCTAAAGCAAAATGATTTCCAACCAAGACTGATATATCCTGCAAAACTATCATTCAAAATAGATGGTGCAATACAATACTTCCATGACAAAGAACAGCTGAAGAACTTCATGAACACCAAACCAACCCTGCAAAAAATATTGAA
Organism: Cavia porcellus; assembly: GCF_034190915.1. Lineage (NCBI taxonomy): Eukaryota > Metazoa > Chordata > Mammalia > Rodentia > Caviidae > Cavia > Cavia porcellus. Next base: position 60,046,913 of record NW_026947492.1, on the reverse strand, counting down.
AGACAGTTTAGATACACAAAGGAAAAAACCACTAAGCAAAGCAAATAATTAAACAGAACCGAAAGATAAAGATGCAACAGCAGAGAGATAACATTCCTACAATTAACCAGCATTTAACAGTAATAACCATTAATGTAAATGGTCTCAATGCACCAATCAAAAGAAACAGACTAGCAGAATGGATCAAGAAACAAAATCCAACCATATGCTGTTTACAGGAAACCCATCTAACCCAGAAAGATACTCACAGACTGAAAGTCAAAAGATGGAAAACAATTCTTCATGCAGCAGGAATCCAAAAAAAGGCAGGAGTAGCCATTCTGTTTGCAGACAACGTGAACTTTAAACCAACAATGACCATAAAGGACAAAGAAGGTCACTACATACTCGTAAGGGGAAAACTCCAAGAGGAAGAGATAACTATCTTAAATATATACGCACCAAACTCCAGAGCACCCAGTTATATAAAACAATTATTAACAGAAATGAAAACTCAAATTATCAGTAACACAATTGTAACAGGAGACCTTAATACACCACTGACACCAAGGGACAGATCAACCAGACAGAAAATGAGCAAAGAAATAACAGAACTGAATCACACCTGTGAACAAATGGGTTTGATAGACATATACAGAATGTTCCACCCAACAACATCAGAATACACATTCTTCTCAGCAGTACATGGATCATTTTCTAAAATAGACCATATATTAGCTCACAGAACATATTTAAGCAAATGCAAAAGAGTTGAAATCATCCCTTGCATATTATCGGATCATAGCGCTCTGAAATTAGAAATTAATGACAAAGGATACTGCAAAAATTCCGCAAACACATGGAAACTAAATAACACACTCTTGAGTAATCAGTGGGTCACAGAAGAAATTAAAGAAGAAATTAAACAATACCTAAAAGAAAATGAAAATGCAAATACAACTTACCGGAATCTGTGGGATGCAATGAAAGCCGTTCTGAGAGGAAAATTTATTGCACTGAGTTCCCACATCAGGAAAACAGAACGAATACAAGTAAATAACTTGATGCTACACCTCAAACAGCTAGAAAAAGAAGAGCAAGTCAAGCCCAAAGCCAAAAGAAGAGAGGAAATTATAAGAATCAGAGCAGAAATCAATGCAATAGAGACTAAGAAAACAATCCAAAGAATCAACGAATCAAAGAGTTGGTTCTTTGAAAGAATAAATAAAATCGATAAGCCCCTAGCCAACCTTATTAAAAAAAGGAAAGAAAAAGCTCAAATTCATGCAATAAGAAATGAAAAAGGAGAAATCACTACAGACCCAATAGAAATACAGAGGATCATCAACACCTATTTCGAAAACCTCTACTCTCAAAAGTTTGATAACACAGAAGAAATAGACAGATTCTTAGAAGCATATGAAGTACCAAAGCTAGATCAAGAGGATATAAAACTGTTGAATAACCCAATCTCTGCTAATGAAATTGAGAATGTAATTGGGTCCTTGCCCACCAAGAAGAGCCCAGGCCCAGATGGATTCACTGCAGAATTCTACAAGAAATATAAAGAAGACCTAATGCCGACACTCCTCAAACTATTCAATGAAATTGAAAGGGAAGCAATCCTTCCTAAGTCATTCCTGGAAGCAAATATTACTCTAGTACCAAAACCTGAGAAAGACCCAACTATAAAAGAGAACTATAGACCGATCTCCCTAATGAACACAGATGCAAAAATCCTCAATAAAATATTGGCAAATAGGATCCAGCGAATCATCAAGAAGATTATACACCATGACCAGGTGGGATTCATCCCAGGAATGCAAGGATGGTTCAACATACGCAAATCAATAAATGTAATCCACCATATCAATAAAGCCAAAAATAAGAATCACATGATCATCTCTATAGATGCAGAAAAAGCCTTCGATAAGGTCCAACACTTATTCATGATAAGAACTCTACAGAAAATTGGAATAAATGGTCTTTACCTCAATATAATAAAGGCCATTTATGACAAACCAACAGCCAGCATCATACTAAATGGCCAAAAATTGAAAGCCTTTACTTTAAAATCGGGTACAAGACAAGGATGTCCTTTATCACCACTCCTATTTAATATAGTACTGGAAGTACTAGCCAGAGCAATTAGGCAAGAAAGAGAAATAAAAGGGGTAAAGATAGGAAAAGAAGAAGTTAAATTATCATTGTTTGCAGATGACATGATACTCTACATAGAAGACCCCCTAAACTCCATTGAAATACTCTTAGATACAATAAATAAATTCAGTAATGTGGCTGGATACAAAATCAATACTCAGAAATCAATAGCATTCCTATACACGAACAACAAAATTACAGAGAGGGAAATAAGAGAAACTGGACTATTCACATTAGCAAGCAAAAAAATGAAATATTTAGGAATTACTCTTACGAAAGAAGTGAAAGACTTATACAGTGAAAATTATAATACACTGAAAAAGGAAATTGAAGATGATCTCAGAAAATGGAAAGACATCCCTTGCTCATGGATAGGAAGAACAAACATTGTGAAAATGGCCATTCTCCCAAAACTGTTATACAGATTCAATGCAATCCCAATAGAAATACCATCAACATACCTTATAGATCTAGAGAAATCACTCCTAAATTTCATCTGGAACCAGAAGAGACCTAGAATCGCAAAGGCAATTCTAAGCAGCAAAGACAAAGCAGGAGGCATCACAATCCCTGACTTGAAGTTATACTACAAAGCAACAGTAGTAAAATCAACATGGTATTGGAATCAAAACAGAGCTGAAGATCAGTGGAATAGATTAGAAGATACAACCACAACTACGAACACACTCAACCACCTTATTTTTGATAAAGGAGCCAAGCAGGTTCACTGGAAGAACGACAGTCTCTTTAATAAATGGTGCTGGAAAAACTGGCTCTCCATTTGCCGAAAACTAAAGCTAGACCCATGTCTATCACCATGTACTAAATTAAAATCTAAATGGGTCAAAGATCTGAATATTAAAACAGAAACACTAAATCTATTGGAAGACAAAATAGGTAGAAACCTTGGAGACATAGGAGTAGGTAAAGAATTCATGAACATGACTCAAACCACACGGGAAATACTTCCCAGAATCAATAACTGGGACCACTTCTTATTAAAAAGTTTCTGCATGTCAAAAGAAATCTCCAGCATAGTGAAAAGAAAACCCACAAACTGGGAAAAGATTTTAGTGAACTCTCTCTCAGACAAGGGCCTCTTGTCTAAAACATACAAAGAATTAAAGAAACTCAGACCTCCGAAATTCAAAGATCCAATCTAAAAATGGGCATCTGAGATGAATATGCAATTCTCAGATGAAGAAATGCAAATGGCAAATAAATACATGAAAAAATGCTCATCATCATTGGTCATTAGAGAAATGCAAATTAAAACCACACTGAGATACCATCTAACTCCTGAAAGAATGGCCAGGATCAAGAAAACCGACAACAAATGCTGGAGAGGCTGTGGGGAAAAAGGAACTCTCCTGCACTGCTGGTGGGAGTGTAGACTGGTACAGCCTTTGTGGAGATCTGTCTGGAGATTTCTCAAAAAGTTGGGACTGGAAATCCCATTTATTCCAGCTATTCCACTTCTAGGCATATTCCCAGAAGAACTGAAAGCATCATACCACAGTGATATATGTGCACCTATGTTTATAGCAGCACAATTTGTAATCGCCAGATCTTGGAAACAACCCAAGTGCCCATCAACTGAGGAATGGATAAAAAAGTTGTGGTATTTCTATACAATGGAGTATTATTCAGCTATAAAGAAGGATCACATTGAGATATTTATCAATAAATGGGCACAGCTTGAGACCATACTCATAAGTGAAATAAATCAATCTCGCATGTGTGAATACCGAATAGTTTCCCTAATGTAAGTAATGATTCAAATATATAAAAATATGTGGTAATCATGATTCCCCATTAGGTGGCCTTGAAGCCTTATAAAGTTTTCACTCATTAATTAGAAAGGCTTTATTCTGGGCTTCTTGATATGAAAATATTTGAAGCTAGAGTATATGAAGTTTTACCCAAATATTTCAAGGAAAAAGACACTATGGTAACTACTATTAAGTCAGGTTATAAGGTGGTGAAGTACTAGGTTATTGAAACAGTCATGCTGTGACCTCTATTGTTATATTGTTATGTCCTGTTTTATCTCAATCTCCCCCTTATTGTTTCAAAAAAAAATTATTTAGTCATTTCTTATGTTTGTCTTAATTAAAGAAAAAATTCAAAAAAATTAGGATATATAAATAGTAACTCTTTTCGATTTCCTATTAACTTGTTTTGAAGTCCTGTAGTACTCCCACGATCTTGTTTTGACTGATTAGACTCTGTTCCATTCTATATGATAGTATCAAGTTTGAAGACATAGGCAACTACTTTGAAGACAATAAGATTCACTAAGATACCCATTCTGGTTTGACTATTGTCTTCTTTGGAAGTCCTGTAATGTTTACAATGCCTAAGTTTTATTGGTCTTGTTCTCTACTGTTTTGTCCAACTTTATAATATCTAATAAGATAGACAATTCTTTTTAAGGAAACAAGGGACAACGTTGATAACCATTGTTGATAAACTTGTACTCTGTTCTACACCATGTGCTACGTCTATCCTTGGTATTGACTGACAGCTTTGTTTTGCCATATTTGACTGTATTCTTCCCCCCCCCAAAGAAAGTAATAAGCACTAAGGAGTAATAAAATCCAAGATGTGTAAATTATGTTGTAAAAAAGAGAGGGAAAAAAAAAAGAAAAAGAAAAGAAAAGGAGCTCTAACGGATATAACAGCAAGTGTGTTTGGGGGTGTTAAATAGCTGACTTTATCAATGTTTTTGGAACATTGAACACAGCTGTTTGCAGTCTCCCTGTTTGAATGTCCACCTTGTGTTCTTTAATACTGTGATTTGAGGAACTATTTTCAAGAAAATAGTGTGTAATCTACTAGCAGGTAATTTCTTACTGTTATGGTTTTTTGTTTTGTTTTGTTTTGTTTTGTTTTGTAGTTCTGTATTGCGTGTACCCTTACGCCGCTTTGGTTTGTTTTGTGTTTTTCTCTTTTTCCTCTTAAATTAAAAAAAAAAAAAAAAAAGACACTTAGGGCCACTCTGGAAAGCCCCAGTCAACAAAAGCCCAGGCAGAGAGGATTGCTGCCATCTGCCCAAGGCAGGGACAAGCTGGACAGGAGCCAGGCTAGCAGAGGAAACATCTTGAGTGGCAAGCCGGAGGAAAGGAGGAGGAACGAGGAGGAGGAAAGAGCCAGACATGCAAACTCCTCCGCCACCTCCTTCCAACCAAAACAGAATCCCTAGCAGACTGAGACCTCTGAGGAATGGAGAGAGGAAAGGAACTGGGGCCTCACAGAGGGCAGGATGGGGTTGCTGGGGTGCAACAGGGGATGTCCTACAGCCATCAAGCCTGCCTTGCTCTACCCAAGGGGCTGAGGGGTCATAGAGAAAGGGAAATGGGCTCTGCCTGGCAGCTTCTCGCCTGCAGACCCTGCTCAGATCGCCAACACTTTCCAGAGCCCCAGACCTGACCTCTGGGCTGGATTCCAACATGGGATTAGCACAAACTAAAAATAATAATAATAATTACTGGAGCAGTACTGGTCTGATGGGGGAAGTTCTTTGCAAGGCCTAGAGTCTCCTGGGAGACCAAGGACTGAGCCCAGGGAGAGGCAGCCTGGCCTCCCAGACATGCAGAGGCTGGTCCATGCTTTGGATCCATCACAGAGTAGGCATGAAGGCCTCTCCCCTGGGAGGGCACAAGCTAGGACAAGAAGACAGGAGGAGTCATGGGGACTGAAGAAGGAGGCACTGTCTCTGCCTTCCACCTTCCACACACTCAGACACCCACAAGCATAGTACACACAGAGCACAGAGGCCTGAAAGGCTTCCTGAGAACTGGTTTTTTGCTTATGTTTTGTTTTATTTGTTTAGGGCTTTTTTTTTTTTTTTTTTTTTGAGACAGGATCTCACTATTAGTGCAGGCTGGCCTTGGCTCATGATCTCATGATGCTACTCCTGCCTCAGCCTCCACAATGCTGAGATTACAGGTGTATACAACCTGGTTCTGGGTTGGCTCTATGCCCTGGGCAAATTCTTGACCTTGCTGGTCCCCCATGTTCTCCCACTCTGCGGGCCACTGTGTGGCAGGGCTTTCATATCTCGCCTCCTTTTAGGTGAAGCACAAGATATAGAACAGACCTCCAAGAGGGAAAAAGCAAGTCATTGAGATGACTTTTTTTCTGTGCTCTTCAAGTTCACAAAGTTGCCGGAATTTAGGAACCTTCTTCAATCACTGTATTATTCTAAGGAACCAGGCTGACCTGAGTGAAACCTCCACTCACTAGAGGACATCAAAGCCACTTGGCTCTCCTTAGTCAGCCTGTGTCATCTATAAAATGAGGGTTAAATGAGCACAAGATCCGTCACCTAGTAATATTATTATTAATAACATTCAATGAATATTCAATAGAGTGCCTTCTGTGTGTCAGACACCATTGGCTGCTGCTAGATATATGATGACACAGGAGATTCATTCAACAGTCCTGTCTACATGAAGCTTTCTGCTGCTGGAAAGACACCAGACCAGTTTGGGAAGAGGCCACAATGCAACTGCTGCAACTAGCCATCACCACAGCCCCCCAAGATGGACTCAACAAGAACTATAAAGTGTGCTGCTCCCATAGGCCAGCATGGAGACCAGCCAGACTGAGAAGTTAGGGAAGCCACTCCCAAAGGGGTGATGTCTGAATAAGAAGCAACAGTAACTCAGAAAGAGGCTGTGGTGGGAATGCTGCATGAGACCAAACAGAACAGAACCTGCAGTGGGAAGGCTTGTGGGAGGACATGGGAGTCCCTGAAGGTGTGAAGGAGATGGTCAGGTGAGCCCAGCAGAGTCAGGGAACAGGCCCTGCTCACCAGGAGCCCTGGCCAGATATCTGGGTTTTATTTGTCATCATGACACAGACAGGGTTTCTGAAGGGAACTAACACAATGCATCCTTCTTTCATAGGTTAATTTTGGCTGCTGGATGGAGAATGGAAGGGCAAAGAGCCTGGAGTGGAAGCAGGGGGACTGGGTAGGGCACAGCAAGAGTCCTCTGGGTTCAAATCCCAGGTCTGCCATTTATTAGGTAGGGACCCTCTCAGGACATCAGTCTTCTCTTCACTAAAATGGATATGGCAGCGGTACAGCTTACACTCAGAGTTCCCCCAAAGCCTCATGCAGTCATAGGTAGGATGCTTTTGTTTCTCCCCTGCAGTGCCCCTCTGGCATGCCACCTTGCCTTAGAGCCAGCTGACTACACACTGAAACCTCTTCAAAATGTAAGCCAAATAGACCTTTCCTCCTCTAACTTTGGGTGTTGGGTATTTTATCTCTACAATGAGACAAGTAACTAACACAACAATAGAACTATCTCCTTCGATTACTGTGTTGATTATATGAGCAATTCTGTATATGTAAAGAATGTGAAATAACATCTGGTCCCCCATAAGTGCTTCAGGTTTAAGCTGCTATTATTCATGTAAGCTGATGGAGACAATGGTGTGGGGGAAGAAGAAAGAGAGACAGAGAGAGAGGGAGGAAGGGAGAGAGAGAAGTAAGGTAGAAATGTCATCCACAGATGTTATAGTTTAGATCTGGAATGTCTCCCCAAAGAAGGAACTTTTCAAAGGTGACAGGGTCATGGATGTGCTGTACTCACAAGTGGTTTTATCCACCAATGAACTGATAGTAGAAGGTATTTTCAGGAGGTGGGCCTGGCCGGAAGGGATGGTCACTTTGGGGTGAGCTGGAAAGATGTATCTCCCTTCCTGGCTCTTCATTTCTTTCTCTGCTTCCTGGCCACCATGGACTGAGCAGCTTTCCCCACTAGACCCTTCCATCAAGCTCTTCCTTCCTCGTAACCAGACAACTGTGGCCTGCATCTTCCAAAACCCATGAGCCAAAATAAACCTCTCCCCTTTAAACTGTAGGTACCAGACAGTTTGTCCCAACAACAGGAAAGTGACTAAGACAATAGGTGCAGATCACCAAACTCTCTAGTTCCTGTGCCTACTGCAACCACATGGGAGCCCCTGAGCAGAACTGCCAAACCCTGACCTTCAGAAACCAGAAGCGATAATGAGACAGACGTTGCATGGGGCTACTAAGTTTTGGGATGATTTGTTATATATCAAGAGATCAACACAACAACCCACACTGAGATTCACCTGCAGGAAACCTCCTCACCTGCTTCTCCCTACCAAGAAAGGGAGCCACTGATCAAGAGGGAAACAGAAAGGTGTGCAGGGGAGCTGGAGAAGGGGTCTCCACACAAGCCACGCCTGGGACCTGTGTGGTCTCCAGGATGCTGCCTCAGGAAGTGGCCCAGTGGCTCTCGAGCAAATCACTTCAGCATCACGGTACACACAAGAACTCTGGAAATAATGTAAGCCAAACCAGAAGATGGTCAAATAAACTGTGGAACATCCAGTGAGGGACTCTGGGCAGTGAGTAACAAAAACAGATGCTGTGAGTGAGTGGCATGCTGAAGAAAATAGCAGTATGCAAAATCTCATCGCGCCTAAGCAGAATTGTTTTTGAATACAAAGATACCTGATTGCAAACTCACATGCAGCAAGAAGAACAAACACCAAAAACTATTTTAAGTGTTTTTTCCAAAGGATGAGATTATAGACAATTGCTATGAGGGCTATGATCTCTTGGTGTGACTAAAAGATACGTTAGTTCTCCTCCATGTACATCAGAACTCTGGCTGTCTCCCCACTACTTTTGCTTCCAAGAAAACTCAGAGCTGGAAGGCTAGCTCCGCGAGGGCGAGATCTTGCCCTCTCTGCTCAGTGCTGCCACCCAAAGGCAGAACAGGCTCTCAGTGAGCTCCTGCAAAGCGAGTGAATGAATGAATGGCCCTTACCTGATGCACTGTGCTCCCAAGTCCTTCCTTTCCCTATCAGCCTCGTTCTATGACCCCTAAGCTAGGAAAGGATTTGGTATCTGGGAGGCATTAGTAAAGGCTTATGAATTAATGAAAAGATGAATAAATAAATGAACAATCTACCCAAAAAGGCCTTCCCTGACCACACATTGCTTGGAGCCCGTGGCCTGTGTCAGTAGGGAGAGGGTGGGGAGAAGAGGAGTCCATACAAGCACTAAGAGCCCTGACAGCTTTGTCCATCTACTGCGGCTGCCACCTACCTCCTCAGATCCTCCCTTCTGCTATGATTGTGCCCTCTCGGTCCCCTCCTGAGTTCTAGAGGAGTTCTAGAAGGTTTCAACTGCTGTGTATTCTCTAAATATATAGGTGTTTTTAAAAAAAGGAACAGAGAGAGGGCATGTTCCTTCTGAGAAGTGGTGCTCTGAATCTCCCCCACCACCACCCTGCCACCAGGAAACACTTCTGAGAAACATTGGGGAGCTTAATGAGAAAAGGTAGCAGGTGCAGAAAGAGGCAGGCTCCGCAGAGTGAGAGGTGAGAGGGAGACAAATGCAAGCATTAGATAGGGAGGATGAGGTACAAGACCTGAGGAAGGCTTGGCAGGGAGTGCACAGGAGGGAACTCAAGGCCAGGTGACTTGTGTGTGTGTGTGTGTGTGTGTGTGTGTGTGTGTGTGTGTGTGAGTGTGTGTTGGCTGTCAGAGTCAAAGGATGGCTAGAGCTGGACTGTTGACTGAGGATGGCACTGGGGTGGTAAAAACACAGAAATACAGAGGAGTGACCAAGGGAGGAGGGACAGCAGATAGAGACTGTTTGTTTGTTGTTTGTTTGCTCCCTTGTTTTGGTCCAGGAGAGTTAAGGTCACACCCTGAGCCCCAATAACTGTAGAGGGGTGAGGAGAGGATAGGAGATCCACCAAAGGATGACCATGCCCCAAGGAGGCAGAAGTCCAGGCCTAAAATCAGGACCCCCTCCCTCATCCCTGTCCCAGTTCCTAGCTGGCTGCTTAAAATGCCACCCCCAAAAGATAGCCCACTTATCACAAATCACAATAGGCAGGATGCCTTGGGCCCATCTCAACACAGGCTAGTGAACTCTGGTCTTGCTAAGGTCGAGTGTGGCTGGAGGCCTCCAAAGCCCCTCCCCAAGCAGGCTTAGGTGTTGCTATCCACAGCAGGTCCCAGCATTCCTCAGGTCCTCCAGGAACCTCTGAGAGGCCTTCTGACCTCAAGCCCCAGTATTCTGTGGCCTGACCCTGCCAGTGCCCACACGGGCAGCAAAAACCCATGGCATGTGCAGCCCAAAGTCTTGTGGTTAGCAAATGGTAAGAAACTTGGAGCTCAGCCAGCCTGACCTCTTCCGGGGTAGACAGGGAAACCTTGGCCCAGGGCTTTGCCATAAGTTCCCTCAAGTCTAGACACAAAGCTTGCAGCATCTTCAAACACCATGAAGAAGCCCCGTTGAGTCCTAAAGGGAAGTAGTCCCTGCTCAGAGGGCTCTGAAGCAGCAGGAGATGAGGAGCACTGTTCATTAACAGCTGAAGCTGCAGCTGCAGGAAGGAGGAGGCTGTGCAGGGCTGGCTCCTCGACCAGGATGTGAGCAAGCTCCTGCGAGCAGGCACTGAGTCATGTGTGCAGCTGCATCCCCAGAATCCTACCCAGGGCCTGAATCCGTGTGGGTGCTCAGCAAATGAACAAATAAATAAAAATGTGAATGAATGCTAATAACAGCAGCTAACATGTACTTCTTACCTTGTGCCAAGCACTTTACAAATAGTAAGTCATTTACTACTCAGGGATGCTCTCAGGTTCCCATAATAAAAGGTTAAAATTCCCATAGTAAAAATGTGATTCCTGTTTTATAGACAGGGCAACTGAAAGAAAGAGAGCATAAATAACCAGCCAAACGCCAGCTTTGAGCCCTGGCAGTCTTGTTCTACAATAGCTATGGCTTGGATGGGAGTTGAGTTTCCCTGTGGGAAGCAGTGGTGAGAGGTGATGGAATCTTTAGGGGTGTGGCTGGCTGGGGACGGAGCTCAGGGGCAGAGCACTTCCTCAGACTGTGCGTGGCCCTGGGTTGGATCCCTACCACCAGCAGCGGCAAAAAAGGAGGGAGGCAGAGGGGACAGGGAGGGAAGGGAAGGGAGAGGGAGAGATGAGTCAAGTGGGAGGCAGTTAGGTCACTGTAGGCACTGCCCTCACAGCGATTAAGGCCGTTGTTCTCGTGGTACCGTGAGTTTCAGTAGAATGGGTCATTATAAAACAAGAGGCCTGGCCCTGAGTCACTCTCTGTCCCCCTATCTTACCACATGATCGGTCAGACAAGCTGCTGCCATGATGCCATACACTATCAGCCCTTAACTAGAGCCTAATACTTGTTGTCATGTTTCTGAGCCTCCAGAGCTGTGGGTTCAATAGACCTCTTTTCTTTATATTGTATCCAGCCTCAGGTATTCTGTTACATAACAGAAAAATGGACTAATACAAGAACCTTGATCTTAGCCACTCTGCCAGGCTATGCCTACCCTGCCTCATTACCTGCCCAGCCTCTCATGCCACATCACCCTTACTCCAACAGCCTCACCCTAACACCCTCATTTCAACCACAGTACCTCCTGACAAATGCCGCCGTTTTCATTATTATCAATTCTCAAAACTAAATTCCTGAGGTGAAATTCACATAGCATATGATTAACCATTTAAAATGAAGAATTCATTGGCACTTAGCACCTTGAAAAAGTGGTGCAAAACCACTTCTATCCAATTCTAATACATTTCCATCACTCCAAAGAAATACTCCTTATGCATTAAGTAGTTTCTCCCTATTCTCCTCTCTCCCTGGCAACCAACCTGCTCTCTGACTGTGGCTTATATTTCAGACACATTGTAGAAATTTCACATAAATTATCTCCTATAATATGTGACCTTTTATATCTGGCTTCTTTCACTTAGCTTCATCTTTTCATGGTTCATTTACTTTATAGCATGAGTCACTATTTCTTTTTAATATTCTATGCCATGAATATGCCACCATTTGTCTATCTAGCCAGGAATGGTGACATATGCTTATAATTCCAGCACTGAGGAGGCTGAGACAGGAGTATTGCTGTGAGTTCAAGACCAGCCTGAACAGCAGAGTGAGACCCTGTCTTGAAAAAAAAAAAAAAAGTGTGCACTCATACAGCTGTGATGGACATTTAGTCCACTTGTTCCCAGTCTGAGACTACTATTATACATAGTCAGATGCTGCCTGTTACTCTTCATCCTGACCCCATGAATGAGGACAGCTATTTTGCTCTGATCCCCAGAAAACAACACTGAGGTTCACTTGTGGTACAGGTGGTAACATGGACCAAAGCCTCCTCCCTCCCAAATTATACCTCCCACCCTATGTGGCCTCCCACCAGCATCCTCTGACCTCACACACCACTCTTTTGGGGCCTCAGTTTCCTTGTGTTATGCCCTTAGCAAGGTGCTGACAAAGTAGCATGGAGGGTTTAAACTGAGCCCCAAGCTCCACTGCAGCCAGAAGCCAGAAGCTCAGGGTAGGGGTACAGTCCCACCCTCTGGGATGGCCTCCACCCAGCCTAGCAGTTCCCGGACCCAGGGCCGGGGCCAAGTACATTCATCAAAGGTGGACACAGGCAGCAGAACCCAGCTCCTTTCCTCGCTGCAAAGAAGGAAGATGGCTTCCAGCAGATGGCTCCAGAGATCTGCCCAGCAAGACTTTAGCAGAACGCTGGGGCTAGAAGCTGTCGGAAATCACAACACAGGGCCCTGAGGGAGGAGGGCCAGAGAAGTGGCCAGCTAGTGAGGGTTCCCATGCTGATCAGTGAGGTTATCTCTCAATCACAAATGCACCGGAAAAGGCACTGTCAGGAGTCCACACTACCCCTGCCTGCTGAACCAATCCTCCTCTGAACAGGCTGAGTTCCCCTCGTTTGAAAATTCAAAACCAAAATGCTCCAAAATTCAAAACTTTCTGAGCACTGATACAATGATACAAGTGGAAAATTCCACACCTGGTTTAATGTAATGGGTCTCAGTCAAAACACAGGCAATGCTGAAAGTACTGTATGAATTTACCTTCACAACACGTGTGTAGGATACATAAGAAACATAAATGAATTTCATGTTTGGTCTCATGTCCAAGATATTTCATTATATGTACATAAATATTCCAAAATCTGAAACACAACTAGTCCTAAGTATTTTGGATAAAAAGTTATCGACACGTGTGGAATCCCAGACAATGGGGTAGGACAGAGAGCTGACTTTACAGAACCCTCCCGTTGAAGTCACTTCCATTCAAGTACCTCTTTGTATGAGATGGGGTGGCTATGGTCACTAGAGACCCAACAGGCCACCACCTTCTGCCCTCTAATAGGACCATCTTGTGGGTGTTTCTGGCATTCTGTGTAGGGATGTATGGTCACTTACAGTCACCACTGCTCCCCTTCCCACATGACAATACATTTAATGAATGAACAATCTCTTCCCAATTATCAATTTCTAGTCTTTTTTAGTCTACACAGCTGCCATCTGGAACATCAAGTCCTGCCACCCTTGCAAGCTATGTGGTGTTGCACAAAAAGCTTAACTCTGCTCAGTCTCCAGGGCTCAGCTTCAACTGGGGACTCCACTTGGGTAGTCACAAAAATTGAAAGAGAAAGCAGCAGCCCACGCCTTCAGAGTACAAATCAGTTTAAGTGGAAGGAAGGTCATTCTGCACCACCCTAACCCTCTATCTAGGATCCAAAGGCTGGAAGAAGAGCCCAGCCCCTAGGCTGGACCCTGGCTGTATGTAAATGTTTATGCCAAGCCCAGCCTCCCAAGGACAAGTCATTTGCTCAGCTTGTAATTAATTGCAGAAGACCAGCCTGAGTAATAAACTCTGCCGGAGAAACATAAACAGTTTGCACACAGAGCTCCAAACCCATTGTAAGGCTGAGAGAGAGGGTCTGCTAGGGATGGAATGCTCTCCTGGCTCCTCCCAGCCAGAGGCAAGAGAGCTCAAAAGGTCAGGGAGGAAGGACCCTGGGAGATAATGTGAAAAACAGCTGCTGGTCTTACAACACGCATTATCTTGTTCCAAATCCATCTAAACACTTGCCTTATCTGGCTCAGCTCTTCCCCGCTTTTACACATGCGGAAACAGCAGTTGAAAGAGGTAGGGGCCTTACTTGTCCTGCTAGACAGTGGGCTGGAAAGGGAACCAGGGCTGACAGACTTTAGAGAAAGAAAAAGAAAAGACAGCAATTGGCTTAGCAAGTATGTATGCGTGCCTGAGGTGCCAGGCATTGGAACCTGATGACCAAGCGCCCGCAGCATTTGCATTCCAGTGGAGAGAAGCAGATGTCAGACCTCTACAAACCAAGATTTGATTACAGGGGTTGCCTGGGGCTCTATGGAGAACTACAAAGTTGCCTATCTAGAGGATCAAGGTAAGGGCCTCAGTGGCCTCTGGAGCTCTGCAGGGCAGAGACCACACAGGAGTCCTCTGGTGGGAGCACATAGTAGGTATGGAGCAGGGAAGATCCCAATTAAAATGAAAGAGTCTTTTCTTTGGGCCAGTGCAGCTTCTTGCCAACTAATCTGAGCTGACTCAAAGATATTGCACCTAGGTTGGGGAAGGGCATGATAGGTTGAACAAAACTCAGCCTCTACCCCCAAGGAGCACATACCCAATAGGAGTGAAGGGCAAACAATGGGTAAAAGTGTAAGTGAGAGCAGGGTCAGCATTTATTGGGCACTCATTGTGTGTCAAGCACTGTGTTGAGTTCCATATGATCTGTTTCAGCTTTATCACAACACTATGAGGGTGGAGTGAAGATATCACTATTCCATTTTAAAGATGAGAAAATTGAGGTTCAGAAAGATTACATAACTGCCTCAACCACAGACATGACAAGCAGTGGGGTTGCGATTTGAAACCTAGCCTGATACCCAAATCCATGTTCATTCCTTGCACCCTACCCCCAGCCCAGTCTTCTCTGCCCTCCCCTCCCTGAAGGAGGCACTGGGGGAGGACAGGACACAAGCACTGCTGCCGCCGAACTACCCTCCTATTCCAATTGCAGTGGGTGCATCCCCCTCTGCTGGCCTGGCTTCCTTTCTGAGCAGCAAAATTCAGCTCAGCCTGTTCCAGAAGTTTCTCTCAAGCACAAAACCAGGCAGACTCTTCACTCGGTCTAAGGGCAGGAAAGGTCAGTCCGGACTGCCACCTGCCCCACTCCACAGGAGGTCCCAGTTGGAGTCTGGCTGTACTCTATCATCTGTAATCACATCACCCAGTCCTGGGCATGATCCCAAGCAGGTAATTAGACAGCATAAGAGACCCCATCCCAGGGCCTGGGTACACCCACATTCATAAATCCCCAGGAGTTTTCACCCACAGGTCACTAGCTCAGCCTTTCCAGGTAGGTGTTATCTCCATTTTGCTGATGAGGAAAAATGAGGTCAATGAGGCCTTTCCAGTCTCACTTACATAGCAGCAGAAGTTTTGGGCCCAGCCTGGACCCAAACTGGCTCCCCCAGATGCCTTTCAGGTCCTGCCTCAACAGGGAGACATCCATGCTGCTGCAGGAAGACAGCTCCTTGAGACCACACAGCAGATGTGGCACTAATGTCCCACCATAGTGGACCAACATGGACCTGCCCTGCCAGGTTGATGGCCACACAGCTTATAGAGTTTAGAAACTCACTTTAAAAAAAAAAAAAAAAAAAAGAGTATAAAAATATCTTCCTTTTGCAAATTTTACAAAACCGCTGACCCATGGCCAGGCCTGGAGACGGCCCTGGAGCCTGAAGGGACTGAAGCTGAAGGTGAATCCGCCTCGGGGCTGGAGGAAGGGCCCAGAGGCGATCTTTGCACACCCGCCTTCACAAAGGCCCTGCCCCCAGCCCAGCAGACAGAGGAGGCTCTGAGGACACTCCTTCTGGTCCAAACGGTCCAAGGCTTTCTGTCTCATGCCTGCCGTGGCTTCAGAAGCAGCTGAGCTCATCCGAGTCCAGGACCTGTGGGCTGGGTCTGCTCCTCATGTGCACGGCAGCACTAGTTTCTTGCAATCCTGGAGCACATCCCAGAAGATTCCTCATGCCTGGGCTGGCAGGGTCAGCCCACATCTGTGCCTGGATCCCTGGGCTGGCAGGTGCAGTTTTACTAAGAACCCCTCCCCCAAACAACTGCAGGTTATGACACAGTTCACTAAAGGCACCCACATCCCGTATTTCAACTGGCCTACACCACAGCACCATGACAAATTTAAAGTTCTCGTTTTACAAAAAGGGACAATGAATGGCGCTTGCTCTGCACTTAATACGTACAAGACATGCCAAGGGGCTTTTCACAAGTGACATCACATAGACATCCAAGAAAGCCTGCCTCAGTTTCTGACAACAGGTCTGCCGCCCTGCTCTCCCACCTCCCAGTCAGGCTTCCTCCAGCGTCATCCTGCCTGAAGGGGACAATTCAAAAAAGTTCTGGAAAGCAGAGGGTTGGTAAGTGAGAGGGCTCCAGCTACTGGGCAGAGGAGCCACTGGGGGCTCACTTCAGGCCTTCCTGTGAAGTGGAATCAACCACTGCCTTCTTTCTAGTGTGTCTGAGGAAGTTCTGAATATTAATTAAAAAGGAAAACATAAAAACATACTTTATTCATTTCTGAAGCCCATGTCTGCACAGCATAGAAATGTGTGAAGAAGGGAAGCGGGAAGGACAGGAGGAGCCTACGCTTATTTAATCACCTCCACGGGAGAAGACCCCAACTCTCAATTCAAAATGTTGGCATTTCCTTTTTAAAAGTCAGTTTCATCTATCTTTTAGCACAGGACAGGAAGGGAGAAGAGAGAAAAGTGCTTCTCCTTTGGGTCAGCAGCTCAGGGCTCACTTCCTCTAGAGGAATCTTCCCTGACTCACTCCCCACCCAGTTCTTGCTCCGACTGTGCCAGCCCCTGTCAGATTCTGAGGAAGCTGACGTGTTAGCAGCCAATCGCCGCACAAAGTGTCATCGGGAAAGCCTGCAAGCTGCTAAGGAAGCATGAAGAACTATTCATCCAGTCTGGCGGGGAGAATGGGGCAGGCACCTTCCCAGGCATGGATGTCTAGGGGAAATGTTCAGCTGAAATGCTTTCAGGTGTCTTTAAATTCAACCTTAACCCAGGCATGGTGGTACACATCTATAATTCCAGTATGTGGAAGGCTGAGGCAGAGGGATGGCTGCAAGTTCCAGGCCAGTCTAGACTACACTGGCAGTGAGACTCTCAAAAAAAGAAAAAAGAGTTCAAGGTCAGCTTGAGCTATGTAGCAAGACTATGTTTCAAAACAAAACAAACATATCATTAATTCATTAATTAATTCAACCTTGAAAAGGGTGAGCTTGAACAAAGGCAATGACCATTGAGGACTATCCATAAAAGTCAGCATAGTCAGAATATAGCTGCATAGAGGGAGGAGTTGGGACAGAAGCTGGAAATGGATGCTAAAGGGTCTCCAGTGCCACCTGAAGAACTCAGAATCTCCTGTAAAGGTGGGGAGTAGCTGATCCTCCTTTTTTTTCTGTCTCTTTTTTTTTGTTGTTGTTTATTTGTTTTTGGGTACCAGGGATCGAATTCACCACTTCACACTTGCCAGGCAGGCGCTTATGCCACAGAGCTAAATCCCTAGTAGCCCTTCCTTTGTCTTTTTGAGATACTTTGCCTATGCACTTCAGGTTGGACTTGAACTCACTATGTAGGCCAGGCTGGCCTCAAAATCGCAGCAATTCTGCTGCCTCAGCCTCTCAAGTCCTGGGATTAAAGACATATGATCCTTTTTTAAAGGCAAACTGATCCTTTTTTAAACTGGGAAGGACACACAGGGTCATGTGTGATTTCAGAATAAAAAAGAGGCTTTTAATCTCAGGACTTTGGGAGGCTGAGACAGGAGGATCATAAATTCAAGCCCAGCCTGGACAACTTAGCAATTTAGGGAGACTGTCTCAAAATAAAATATTAAAAGGGCAGACGGAGCCTGGGGATATAGCTCAGTGTGAAGACTCTAGGTTCAATCCCCAGCGACACACACACACATACACACATGCATGTACACATGCACACATGGACAAAGCTTGAAGAATTCAGACTGAACAAAAGTATAAAAAGGAGAAGAGTACTCTCAGAATCCAGACCAAAAATCGGATCTGAACTAAGCCAGTGGCAGTGGAACAGGGAGAAGCCTTGTCTCCACCATCACCTGGTTTAGAAGTCCTGAGCTGGGGCTGCCCAAGTTGGGGGTAGGTTTTTCTTCTGAGAGTTCACTGTACCTGGGCTCCAGCCCTGTGCCTAAATGGAGGCTGGAGGAAGCAGGTCAGTCTGACCAAGGCTCAGTTCACACAATCAGCCTATCCTGATTCCCTGAAAGTTTTTCCTATTGTGACTTCGATTCTGCAAACAGTGAACATCCTAGATGGCTGGCTGGGTTCATCCCACCCACTGAATGGCTGCTGAAGAAAATCAGGGCTCCATACATGAGACGGACAACAATATGCATAGTGACCACTGATTACCACACACCATCACCTGTGTGATTTTTATGATTTATTTTAAAAAATATGTTGCAAGAGTCAGCAGAGTAGCACATACCTATAATTCTAG
The DNA here is from genome assembly GCF_034190915.1 of Cavia porcellus. Classification (NCBI taxonomy): domain Eukaryota; kingdom Metazoa; phylum Chordata; class Mammalia; order Rodentia; family Caviidae; genus Cavia; species Cavia porcellus. The sequence goes on along the minus strand of NW_026947492.1, from coordinate 60,028,307 downwards.
CATTCCAGAGGCTGAGGCAGGAGGATAACTGCGAGTTTAAAGCCAGCCTGGGCTATAAAGTGAGTTCAAGGCCAGCCTGAACTGCATAGTGAAACCCTGTCTCAAAAAGAAAAAAAAAATATATCTACTGAGTTTCTAAATGGCTCCAGGTTTTCCCCTATGCCCTGGGGCTATAAAGATCCAGGACATTATCAACCATCTGGTGAACTCTGCTAATGTGCTGGGCACTTTCATTAGCACAGACACTATAAAGGAGAGAACCTTCTCCCCTGAGGCTGAAAAAGTCAGAGACACACAGTTACTGCTAGGGGAAAGTAAGAATCTTGGCCCCAAGCCCCTCTTTACAACAACATGATTCAATGTCCCCAAAGACAGCCCTCCAATTTGTAGAGACTGGCACACACACCCTTGGCTGCCAGCCCACAGCCCAAAACTAGAGACTTCCTCAACTCCCCTGGGAAGAGCTGTCAGCCCTCTGCATGACTTTCTTTGATAGACACTGTAATTTCTCCGTCCTCTGCCAGTGCTGACCCTGGGCAGATCTGGTTTCAAAAGGCGAGTCTGAGCCCAGTATTCTGGATATAGAGTACCTCCCTCATTTCCTCTTCCACCAAAACACCAACCTTGATGTCACTGGGCAGAACTTTCATTTTTCATACTAGGTGATGGTTGTGGTGGTTATAGTGGCTGTTGGTGTTGAGCAATCAACATTCCTAAGACTTCCCATAAGGCCAGAGTCTGATACTGTGCCTGACCCCGAGAGGGATCTCCAGTCTCTGGTAAGGAAACAGTCCTGGATGAAGGCCTGCATCCCAGATAACACCCAGACAAGTCTCCCTTCTGGCTCCATCAAATGCATCTTCCAAAGCCTGCTTGTGTGCCCACCTTCTGAGCTGCTTTCTTTCAACCTCAAACCTGGGTTGCTTTGTCCCCAGGGTAAACTGATCCCCTTTACCTCTCTCCTGATAGCATGTTGTGATCATCTATTTCCTGTCCCCAAAACGTATGAGCAACACAACAGTCAAGACTTGCTTCCTCTTCATATTTGAGGTGTCCAACACAGATGTGGCAAATATGCAGACGAACCTTTATTCACAGGAAGTCCTAGGCAGCAGAGATGGTCTAACAGAAAGGCATAAGCCAACACTGAAAACTCCTAGCCTAAAGGCCCCAAAGAAGTTGCCTTCCAGGTCACAATGATCCAAAACCAGGATCCCAGCCTAGAGAAAAGGTCTGGTTTTGGGTGAGAGACAGGCAGAGCTGCTCCTTAGATCACCTTCCATCAAGAGACTGTGGTAGGCTGGGCCACTATAGGGATACACTACAGTGGAGATCTGAGCCCGGTACCAAGTCAGTGCTGGAGAAATATTTGTGGAATTGAACGAACAAACTGAAAAATGCTGGCTATTTGTTTCTGCGGCTGCAGAGAGGCTAGCTCCCCTCTGGGGGCAGTTTGTAGGCAAATTATCTCAGGACTGTGGCCTGTTTCCTCTAATGAAGCTTCTCCCTTTGCAGCTCAGCTCCCAGGGGTGTGGGAGGAGGCAGTGCTTGGAGCTGCACTGAGGCAGCACACGTAGCTGGCTGCAAAGTGTGTGGGCAGCCTGACCACCAGCCCAGTAGGGGGACTGTCGCCATGACCTGCTGGGCCCACGAATTCTGAGCGAAGCAGTACCTGCCACCACCGCCTCCTCTTCCTCTTCCTCCTCCTCCTCAGCCCCTCTGGGAGGAGAGGAAGAAGGAGGAGGGAGTCAGGCTGACTTATGTAACCAGCTTCCTTGGAGTCAGAGGCCCCTGCAAGTCACAGCCCAGGTTTGCATGGTGGCTGGGTAGCTAGGAGAGGGGGCAGTGCCTCCTTTCCTCCTCTACTGCCTCTCCCTCAGACCTTGTGGACCTCTGCCACAGCACCTCCTGCTAGGGGCTGGGAACCAGGAAAGCCTGTTGTTTTCTGAGTGTGTGAAACATTAGCTGCCTGGCTTCCCTGGCAGAAAACCAGACTCTGGGCTCTGCACCCAGGCAGGCGGGGGCTAAGGAGAGGCCTGGGGCTGGGATGCCAAGGCCCTCCCTCCACAACCTCCCCCGGCTTCCGCCTGCCCAATCTCTCCCACTTCCTTGTAGAGAATCTGTTCTGGCTGAGGGGCCAAAGGGGAGGGACCAGCCTTGAAGCACAGCACTGCTGGCTTGGCCTGGGCAATCTCACTTCCTTTTCTTGCCAGTTCCATCTCTGAGCTTTTCCTCTGCCTTCAGCCACCTGTAAGTGTGCAAATAACCAGAAGCTGGGTACACACATGTCCTTGTCAGGTGACAGCACGGGGCAGGGGTATGACGACAAAAGCTGAAATCCAGTTCCAGCCCTGGATAACAGTTAAGGACTTTAATCAAGCCCTGACCCCTCTGCCCATAGCAATCCTATGCAGTAGACATGTGCCATTAAACCCATTTCCCAAAAGATGAACTGAGGTTCAGAGAGTCTAAGACTCTTGGCCAAGGTCATAGGAGTAGTGGGCAGTAAAGTCTGATAGCAAGCAGAGGCTGACTCTACAATCCACATTCCGTCCTCAGCCTCTGCCTCTCGGGATCCTTCCCACACACACCCTGGAGGAACTATGTGAGCAATTCCTCACTGATCGGCCCTGGCGAACAGATCCTTAAACACTAATCAGTCTCTTCCCGAAGACACTAGTTTGGGAAGCACAGGAGCATCCCAAGGACAGGACAGGGATTAAATCAGGACCAAGGACAGAATGTGCTCGGGAGGCAGGTGAATGAGCTGGCTGCCAGCAAATCTTCCCTTCGGATTAACTTACTGCAGTTCAGTTTTGGGTGGATCAGACCACTTCTGCCCTCCCAAAAGGCTACTGGAGGCAAGGCACCTTGAATAGTACAGCCTGCTGCTGAGGCCATCTGCTTACTGTAAAATGAGAAGAAAGTCCTAAATGCCTTCCAGGCCAAAGCTGCTCCCACTTTGTACTTGACACATGGAGAAACTGAGGCCTGAAGGGAGAAGCAATTTGCCCTGGTGTCAGAGGGACAGTGAAGAAGTGGGTTCCCAGCTCCCACTCACCTGGGTGCTTTCCCCAGATGCTACACTCTCTGCACCTATTTGTCTGTCTCTCTCCCTGCTCCCCAGCCGCCTCTTTTCCAGCTCTGCTCAGCAGGGCCAGGTCTGAGCCTCCCTCTCTCACCACCTGACTCTCTCTCCTCCACTGGGCCAAGGAGCAATTCTTGGGTGGTTTAATTAGCTGATTAGGACCACAGCCTGCTGGATTCAGTGCCCAGAATTCTGGGCCCCATAATGAAGTGGGTTCTGAGCACTTGCCCAGTGGGCAGCCGATGGGGAGCTCCTGGCCGAGGGGGTGTTCACCAGCTACATAAAGAGCTCCTTGATCACCATGGGTCATCGGAAGCCATGGTCCCCTCCTTGGGCCAGGCCAAACCACATTGGACGTACCTGAGCCAGCCCCAGACATCCAGCCTGGGGAGGGAACTCCCTATGCCGCCAGCCTGACACAGGAAACACTCAGGCAATGACTAAATTTGGGAGTGATGAACAGAGCCCACTCTCTGGAGGCCAGGAGAGGATGGATCCATGGCATTCATTCAGGAAGTAGACTTTGGACACAAAGAGTGAAGTTAGGGCAGATTTGAGATAGAAGAACAGCAGAAGCCAAGGCCCAGAGGCCACAGTGAGCCACTGACCTTGGGGTAGGAAGCTCTGGTTGTCAGAAACACATTCTCCAAGCAAAGGAAAAGTCATTCATGCATTGAACTCTGACCTTTGGGCCACAAACACTAATCTAATTCTTGTGGCTCTGTGCTACTCTGCAGTAGTTTGGTTTGGTTTGGTTGGCTGGTTTTGGATGGTTGGTTGGTTGGTTGGTTGGTTGGTTTGAGACAAAGTCTCCCCATGTAGTTCAGAGTTAAGTGGCCTTAAACTCACTATGTATCCCAGGCTGGCCTCTAACTCACAGCAATCCTCCTGCATCAGCCTCCTTAGTGCTAGGATCACAGGCATGCACCACCACATCTAGCTTCTCTGCAGCATGTGGAAAGCAGCACCACCATCCTCACCAGTCATACTGCCCCCATGCCCAGTTTATCTTCTCGCAGTCAGCTACCTACATTCAATTTCCTTGGCTGAACAAATATTTATGGAGCTCAGTGCTGTGCCAGGCCTATGCAGGTGCTAGAGAGACAAGCAGAGCCAGCCAGGTGCCCTTGGAGAGTTCTTGAATTCATATGCAGATGTCACAAGTTTGTAAATAACCAGCAGCCACGCAAAGAGGAGCCAGTGTGCAGGAGAGAAGATGGCAAAGTACTTGGAAATCACTGAGGGCTTCCTGGAGGGAGCTGCACATGTGACCTAGACCCCTGTGGGTACTAAGGATAAGTCCTTTGGGACCTGAAAAAATGAATCAGCAAGGTTCTCTCTTGGGGAGCTCAGCCTGGGGGAGGAGATAGATCCAAGAACTAAGACGCATATGGCCCTTATGCCAGGGATTCTCTGAGTTATACCCATTTCCACTGATTTAACCCTCAAGGTAACCACCTACCCATTTTACAGAAGAGAAAGCTACAGCAGAAAAAGGGTTAACAATAGGTTGAAGTCACTCAGCCGGTGTCAGAGCTGAGATTTAAAACCAGGCAATCTGGCTCTTCCTAGAGAGTAGCTTCTATGCTAAACAGCTTCTAACTGATCAGATCACAACTGGAGTGGTGGGGACCAGAAGAGGACCCCAAAGCAGCCTGGAGACTCCCAGAACCTTGATGGGAAGAGAGGGGAGGGAGGGAAAAGTGTCCATGAGGAAGGAAGAGCCAGGTTCACGGACATGCTGGGCAAAGAGAATGACCTTCGAGGACCTGCCAGGTACTCCAGATCCTTTGACTCCCCTAAGCAGGCAGGAGATAAGACCAAGGAGGTTGAAGAGGCCCATGAAGGAGGACCTGAATCCATGGAAGACAAGACAATCTCTTTTCAAGCCTAAGGTAAGCCCTTCCTGCTCCTCAGCACCCATCACAAACCCTACCAAGGCCTACCCAATCCTACCAAGGCCAATCTCAGTCCCACTGGTCTGTGATAGAGGCCTGAGATACCCAATCTCCCATTGTTGGAAGTCTCCCACCGGCAGAACACAGGAGAAGAGTCTCACACACACTGGCCATCTGACTCCCACAAGGACAACAGGGCCCAGAGTGGGTGAATGGTGTACCCAAGGTCACACAGCAATCAGTAAGCTGGAAAGCACCCACTAGGACCTTCCTAGCATGGAATCACCCAGAAATCTATCCTCAGTCCCTTCCCTGCTTTGCCAAAGCTCTCCCCCTGCCATTTATGGCAAGGCTGGGAGTGGGATAAAGCTACAGAAGAACCAGAGAACCAGTTGTGGGTTCTGAGGCCCAAGACAAGCATGAATGCCCCTCCCCCCCATTTTACCTCAGCCCACACAGGGCCCTGAACAGCTGGGACAGTGAGCAAGCCCTGCCTCCTGCTGGTCTGACATAGGCCACAGCAGCCAGCTTGCTAGAGGCTCTGTGGCATCAACAGTCAGGTCTGTTAAGGTACAGGGGGACCCAGCCTCCTTGGTGGTCTCAGCCAAGTGTGTCCCAGCCCGAGGCACAAGCAAAGCTGCTTAGTCACTGTGGTGGCCTCAGTCATACAGAGCTTTAGGGACCTGGCAGATTCAGTCCCTGAGGGTAGGGGTGAGGGGCTTGTCTGGCTTCATGCTCCCAGGCAGGAACAAGAAGTTCCTCTGAAGTAGGACTAAAGATGGGCCGGTCTCAGGAAGGAGGAGGCTGTCTCCCTAGAGATGACCCAGCCAGGGCCCTCAGGGAGGGGGAGAGAGGGGACTGGCACAACAGAGTTCTTTGTTCCCTTCTCAAAGCAGCCACCCTGCCCTGCCCCCCAACCCCCATTCTCTACCTCTCTGCCAGGACTCAAGCCATCTCTGAGACAGGACCTGTCCTTCGTGGGAAAAGAGGGGTGCCTGGAAACCACCAGAAGACATCTGTTCTGATCCCAGCACCATGCAGGAGACAAGGCCCTGCCCTCAGGAGCCCCATCTGACAGGACTGTACATCCCCTTCCCTCAGGACTTCCCAATCTGATGGAGGAATCATGGCCGCCCTCCCCTGAGCATCCCGTGGGAAGCGTCATTTTCATTCTGAGGATTCCCCAATGGGAAAGATGTAATTTCAGCACTTAGGGCTGACTGCAAAGACAAGAAAGGAGGGAAGAGTTGGGTCCAGTTCAACAAACCTCAGCCAGACATCTCCTCTGAATCAGACCCAGAGGTGGATGATGGGCCAACAGGCAGGAAGCAGAAACAGCCCCAAACCCAAAGAAGCTCCTCATCTGCGGGGCGGGGGGCGAGGGGAGACTCCCGGGACATCAATGAATGAGGGGAGCAGTGCCATGCACACACACACACTCCAGCACCCAAGCCTGCTGGCCGAGGCTCCCACACACGTCCCCCACAGCCTCACCAGTTACCCTCACACCTGAACCAATGTCTGGCTGTTGGCAGGAGCTCGCTCTTTCTTTCTTTCTTTTTTCTCTCTTTCTTTCTTTCTTTCTTTCTTTCTTTCTTTCTTTCTTTCTTTCTTTCTTTCTTTCTCTTTCTCTTTCTTCTTCCTTTTGGTACATGTTTGCAGTACATAAGGGTTACATTCACTGCAGGGGAATTGTACATGCATAACACATTTCAACTCCCTCCTCCCCCACTCACCCAAGGGCTCTTCCTTCAGTCTCAAACACCCTCCTCCTGCAAAGCCTTCCTCATACCGCCCCACCTGCCCAGGGTCAAGTGCTCTGGGAAGCTTCCCAAGCCCCTCAGAGTCAGAGGCCCTTCCCTTCAGGGTAGCACGGTAAACACATTCCCTGAGACCAGCTTCCACTCCACTAATGTCCCTTCTAATGTCAGCTTGGCCTTGAAAAGACAATGGGAAGTGGCACAAGGCAGAGGAGGCAGTAGATGGGGTAACCTGCCAGTCCCCTGCCAGCCCCCTGTGCCCAGCCCAGGGCACACTGGAAAAGCAGAGCCCATCCTCTCTGTCCTCTGCATCATGGTCCAGCTGTGCCCACCCAATGTCATCCAACTCCCCCACTGCCCACCACTGCCTTCTGGCTAAATGTGGGGAGTCTTGCTACAGCTCCTCCTCTCAGGGCTTTCCCTGCCTCTCAGGCCTCAGGACCCATAATCCTGTTTCCTGCCTCTTCTCTCCAGGCCAGGCAATGATGCTCTCAAGACCTAACTGTCCCTGACTACCCTCTCTTCCACTCACTGCTTTCTCTCTACACTATGTCATCCACAGTCCCCAAGGAAATCACCAGTATCAACAGTGAAGACTGAAAATCCCTGCCACCCACCTCAAGCCCCTAGCCCAAGGTCCAGGCCCCTCCTGATCCTCATGCTAGGACACAGCCAGCTGCCCTGACAGTCCTGCCCCTGCATGCCCAAGCACAGCCATCCTGGCAGCAGTGGAGGATGGCCTAGCGGAAGCCAGGAGGTCACTTGGAGACACTGACATCTGGTATGCTGTTCTTTCATGGTCATGACGGAGGTGACAAAAGCCCCAAAGATACCAAGCCCACAGCTCAAGACCATGGAGCCCAGGCCAATGGGGGGCTTCCACTTCCTTGGAAGGAAGAGAGCCACCAGAGAAGCCTGAAACCCAGTGGCCAGCCTGGAATCAGAGACAGTGGGCCAGGCTCACCGCTCCCATTCCAGCAGCCAAAGCCACAGGACTTCCCCGAGTTCCAGCCAAGACAGGTCACACGGCTTAACCACCAAGAGAAATGACAGCCAAGGTTCACAGAGAGCTGATGATTACATGTCCCCGTCACAGACACTCTTCTCTCCCAGAAAAAAAGAAGAGTACATAAACATTTGCAGGAAGAGAAATTCTATTCCATCCCACTGGGAAGTCTCTCCTATTGTCTACATCTGATCTTTCATGTTGACTTTAGAGTTAGCGGCAAGACCAATTGTGGACCAGTCAAGTTCCCCTCTCTGGATGAAATTATTGAGTAGCAGAGAGGCCTGTGTGAGCACAGACAGGCCTCAGTTCAGGAGCCTGATGGCTGAAGTAGCTATCTCTCCTAGTCTGCTTCCTCTTCTGTAAGACGGGAACAACAATCCCTCTGTTACTAAATCATGGAGAGAATCCAGTGAGATTATGCACATAAATCTAATAGTAGACCCTCAGCAAAGATCTGAGTTCAACCGGCGAGGCTGATGGACTCCACCTCTTGTTGCTTCTCTTTTTATTCCTTAGAGCATCTTCTCCATAGCTTTCATTCTGAGCTCACAGTCTTAGTTCTCAGGCTTCTTCCCAACCACGTGGAAGGTCTCTGGGCCGCTTCCTGCACCTGTCCTCTTGGTCACGGCCAGGGACACTTCTCTGAACGTAAAATCTACTCCTGTCCCTCCACCTCTGAAAAACCTTTGGATCCACATTCTAAAGCACCACAGCCTCAGAGGAAAATCCTGTCCCCTTACCTTGGCAACTCCCCACTGGCTCCTCATCATCCCCAGCCCAAGCCTCTGCACATTCTCCACCTTGTTCCATATCCTGGCCTGTGTACACGCTGCACCCTCGGCCAGGCGTGACATCCCCAGTCCCACCCTCTTGGCCTCCTTGTCCTTCCAGGTCAAGCTTTGAAGCTCTGAGGTCACCTCCTTCCCAGGAAAGCTTCCTTGTCATATTCCCTGCCCGGCACTGGGTTGAGGACCCTGCCTTAGGTCTCCCACAACACCTTCCATTTCATGTTATAATCAGCCACTTGGCTGTAAATCCTCTGGTGACACAGTGGACTCATTCATCCCTGGACCCCACTCAGAAGGCACTTAGTCAATGTTTGTTAAATGAATGCATTATTGTTCCCAAAGCACCTTGTTACAGCAACCATCATCGTACTCCTGCCCTGTAATAGTCCTGTCCAGGTGTTCGTCTCATCCTCTCATTCCCCCTCACCATGGGAGTTCCTGGAGGTAGTGACAGTTTCTGATTAGTTTTCACTGTCACTCTGCTATGCAGGTTGCAACTCCAGATACAGGGATGAAGGTGATGGCTCCTGATCCTTCTAGAGTATTGGGTATTTGCAATACCCTCCTGCAATTCATAAAGTAGGATCTCATGGCTTATGGAATAAGAAAGGAATATAGCCTATCAGTTATTTTGCCTTTCTTTTCTAAATTATGCAGGGACCTGTCTAGGAAGGAAGACTTTGTGAGAATACTGTAGGGAAACCTGAAGTGGGGGAGCAGGGCCACAGTGGAGGCAGGTATCAACCAGAATTGTTTCCAGGCCTCAGACAGCACCTCCTCTCATGCCCAGTAAATTCAGTAAATGCAAGGAGAGCTAAGTATTGACAAATCTAAGTATTGATGGCTCCAATTTACAGATGGGAAAACTAAGGTCAGAAAGTGAAGACACCTGCCCATTTTCCCCAAGATCCACCAGTGAGCTGGAGGACCAGCAGCAGAAGTCAAAGAAAAATCCTTGGCCCCAGAGACAGCCTTCAACAGGTGCCAACAGTGTCCTCATGCGGACAGCTCATGCAGAATGGCACTTCTCCCCAGGTTACAGAGAAGCTGAAGAGGGGCTGAGTCACCCTCCTCAGGGAGCAGCACAGAAGAACAAAGAAGAACCATGGCTCCTGATTCCCCACTTTGCCCTGCTGAGAGAGGCTTGACCACATGAGACAAGAAGGGCTTGTCTCTGTGGCACAGTGATGTGCTAGAGGACAGTGACCTGCATTACAGTGCAGGCCAGAAGGCTTCAATGAGGACTGGCTGTGAAGGTGAATGCAGACACCTCATGATCTTCTGCAGTCTCTCCGGGCTGGGCCTCCTCCATAGAGTAGGGCACCCCTTTCTCACCCTCAACCTGAGATCCATGAGGAGTCACACAATCCCCTGAATAAGCCAAAGACAGAGACCAAAGGGACTTTGACTTCTACCTGTCTCTGATCTCTCTAGAACTTAACCAAATCAAGTGACTTCTCCACCTGTTTCTGCTTTCAGAAAGCAGGAAGAAGAAAATTCACCTCCTGGAACAACTGTCAGGATTGTGGCTGGGAAATTCTTTCTCAAAACTAGGCTAAGTTACCTCTGATCCTGTTTCTTCTCTTGGAAAATGGGAATGATCTTTGGAGGGCCTTTCTCATGCTGTTGAGAGGCTCAGATGGCAGTGGGTGAGACATCGTTTTGTTTGGGGGCCTGAAATGTGATGACGACAGGAGTTGCTTCTCTCTGGCCTGTTAGTCCCTCTAGGGGAGGTACACATCTTGCAAATCTTTGATTCTCACACTAAGCCTAGTACACAGCAGGAACTCAATAAATAAACATTGGAAGCAAAAAGAGGGAGAGATGGAAAGGGAGACATGGGACCTAAGGATAGGTAAGGAAGGAAAACAATGAAAAAGAGCAGGTGCAGAAGGGGTCAGAAGGGGAAATAAGGTAGAGGCCTCTGGAGGACCTACAAGGGGAGGGGTGTGGTGGCCCTAGGAGGCTGGATCAGGGCTTGTCTGGTCAGAAGGGTAGACCTAGGGGCTGGCCTGCCCCAGCCCCCTCTCCCTTTTGTTCCAGGGCCCCTTTTGGAGGCAGAAGCTCTCCTAAGACTGAATTTCAGGGCAGGCTATAAGAAGAAAGGAGCCCCTTGCCCCACCCCAGCAGGAAGCAGCTCCTGGCTAGACCCAGGCCCCGTAGGCCACAGGGAAAGGAAGCAGACTGCATGATGCCTGCTTATCCAGTTGGGGGGTTGGGGACTCCACCAGTGTGACGTGTGTGTCTCCACACTGCCGCTGGGGTCTGGAGTAGTGTGTCTGCAGCCCCCAAGATAGCAGCCTGTGCTAGTGAGGGGCCAGTCCATGTGGGTATTAGTTCAATGTGCATCTGCAGGGATCAGCATTGGTGTGGTCCTGCCTTCCACTGTGTCAGTGAGGGTGACAACATGCGTGTGCCAGCCACAGAGTGTGTTAGAGTCCAAGTGACAGTGTATGTAGCAGTATATGCTCAATGCCTGTGCTTCTACGAAGTTGTCTTAGGGTTGGTGCACGGTACAGTATGACCTGTGTATGCCAACAGGATCATCACCTCAAGAATGTGTTGGCAGGCAAGTGTGTGCCAGAGTGTGTGCAACATCGTGTCGCTGTATGTGTGCGCAGTGACTGTCAGTGTGCGCCACACCACGAGTGTGCCTGTGTCAGTATGAGCGTGCATGCTGTGTGTCAGCCTGCCCCACAGCGTCTCTGCGTCTGTGGCCAGGGCTGGGTGTCAGCAATGTCTAAGTGTCTGGGCCAGAAGCTGCGAGCCCAAGGATGGCCTGATCCTCACCCTCTGGGCACCTCCACCCACAGCTCCTGCCAGTGATCACACAGGAGCCCTGGGTGGAGAACTGCCAGGTCCTCGGGTGACCACAAACGCAGGGCCAAATCGCCGACTAGAACCCCGGCCCGGTGTTCTCGCCCAGGTTGCCCCCACGCGCGCCAGGCCAGGCGGCTGTCCGCACTCACCGAGTCCCTTTGTCGCCCATGGTCCGTGGTGGCGGCCGCAGGGAGGTCCGCGGCGTCAGCGCCTAGTCTGGAAAATCCCCGGCCGGCAGGAGGAGCGCGGGCCAGCCCGCTCCCGGGTCCCCCGCTCCGCCTCCTCCGCTCTGCCGGCCGCCGCCCCCGCCCCGGGTCCCGCCCGCCGCCTGCAGCCCGCCTGCCAGCCGCGCCGCACAGCGCCCGGCCGCGGCCAGGGGCGTGGAGCCCTGCGGGCTGAGCGCGCGTGTGCCTGACTCCGTGTCCGTGTCTGCGGGTGCGCGCGCCGCCCTGGAGGTCGGCGTTCAGGGGACCACCCGAGTGCACCCGCGTGTGTGTGCGTGTGTGTACGCACACGAGTGTGTGCAGGTGCGTGTGCACGGCTATGCGCGCGGGCCCATTAGGAGTGTGTTTGTGCGGATGGTAAGGTGTGCACGTCTTTGTGCAGCTGTGCGTGTGTGCGCACGGCCGTGGGTGCGAGCGCGCTCTCCCGCGCACGCCGGGCCGTCTTTGTGTGTGCGGGTGGAAGGAAGCCGAAAAGCCGACGGTCTGCCGGCTCCGAGGCCCAGCCTGGGGCGGCGCCCCGCACGGGGACCGTGGGAGACTCCAGAAGCCTAGCCAAGCCTCGGCCTTGTACCCACCCTCCCCTCCCCCACCCTTCTCGAGCGATAACACCCAACGACCCAGCGGGGACAGGAAAGGGGTGGAGGGGCGGCAGACTGTCCATACCGGGGAGTTGGTGAGGGTAGGAGGGTGCCAGAGGTCAGCTGGGACGGGAGTAGCAGCCAGAAAGAGGAAGTGTGTGGAGGGGAGATAAGAAAGGGGGCACAGAGCCGGCCCACAGCATTTCTGGTCTGAGCGGGTAGCTCTGCTGGGTAGCATCCCGGAAAACAGGTCCCACTCCACAGTCTGTTGCTGCAGGTGACCTTGGACATCATCACCTTCAAAACCAGTTCCAGACTTGTGAAGTGGGGTACTAACTGCAGAGGAAATGCGACTTCATATGCCAAAGGGACTCGTTTTGTACTTGCTGGCTTTGCTGGGTGCCTGCACACAGTTGCTGCTCAGCACAGCTTAACCCACCTCTGCATGCTTCTTGGTGTCCTTGGAACTCCTGGCTCCTCTCCTGACACACCACCACCACCAGCACCACCACCACCACCACCCTGCAGAAACAGCAGGTGGTTTCTTCCCCTCCCTGGGTGCTAAGAACCCAGAAGCTAAGAAGGGGCAGGATAGGGCTGGGCCTTAAGCTATTCTCTGCAGACATCTTGAGGGGTCCTGCTTTGTCAGAGCCTCTTCTGGCTTTGCCTGCAGGTAGTGGCATAATGTGAGGTCTTTCCCATCACTCTGCACCAGAATTTGGCTACCTGGACTCAATAGGTCCCTAATAGTGGAGTATTAATGAAAGGAAAGGAAGCCATCATTTACTGTGCAGCAGTTGTGGGGCCCGGAAACAGCTCCTGTAATTATGCTCAGAAGTAGTTACCTATGCTGTTTATATAGTGTGCTGTTTATATAGAGCTGGTAATGATATCCCAGCACAATTACTATAATTATGTCCAGACTAGGGAGAGAGGGGGCTGATGGGTAGGCAGAGTGGGCTAGGTCTAGAGGATATTTACAGTTAGGAGAGCCAGGTGTGGATGCCTGTCATCCCAGCCTTCCAGAGGCTGTTGCTGTGAGTTTGAGACCAGCCTAGACTCCATAGTGAGTCCAAAGGCCAGCCTGAACTGCATAGCAAAACCCTGTCTCAAAAAAAAAAAAAAAAAAAAAAAAAGGAGAAAGCGATGTAAAAAAAAAAAAAAAAAAAGGAAAAAGTGTGGTGATACGAACCTGTAATCCAGCTACTCAGGAGGCCCAAGAAAGGATCATGAGTTGGAGGCCAAGCCGAGTGTCATAGTGAGACAGAGTGAGAGAGAGAGACAGCTTTAGGAGAAAATGGGGTTGTTTAAGGCCCAGAACCCTACCCAGCCCCTTCTTAGCCTCTGGGATCCAACCTCATCCCTAAGTGGAAGCCTGCAGCTGTTTCTTCAGGGTCAGGGAGCAGAGTGGAGTCCTTGCTGGAGGATCACTCTGTAAGCCAGAAAGGCCTGTAACCAGGATGGGGAGACCAGATCCTGCCACTTTACACATCAGTGTCCTCATCTACAAGGATCCACCAAATACTATGTGTTTACATTTTTAAAAATTATTACAGGACATGTGTGGTGGCACATGCCTACAATCCTAGCACTCGAGAGGCTGAGGCAGAAGGATCACTATGTGTTTGAGGCCAGCCTGGCTACATAATGAGTTCAAGACGAGCCTGAACCACATAGCAAGACCCTGTCTGAAAAATAAATAAATAAATAAAAATAAAATAAGCCAGGCGTGGTGGCTCATGCCTGTAATCCCAGCTCTCGGGAGGCTGAGGCAGGAGGATTGTTGTGAGTTGGAGACCAGCCTGGGCTACAAAGTGAGCTCAAGGCCAGCCTGAACTGCATAGCAAGACCCTGTCTCAAATAAATAAATAAATAAATAAAAATAAAAGTCACATTGCCATTGATACTCCTCAAAATAGTACCTCTTGAGCTCACTATATAGCCAGGCTCAAATTCATGGTGATATTTCTGCTCTTAGCATTTCTTCCAAATGCTAGAATTACAGTTGTACCCCACCATATTCAGTGGCTTGCCACTTTCTGAAGCAGTTCTGGATGTCCTCCTTTATAAATGTTTTTCCAAAATGTGATTAAAAAAAAAAAAAAGATGCCCTTGCTGAGTGACATCCAATGGAAAGCCAGACTTGTTTTTTGTTTTTTGGTTTTTTTGCCTTTTTTTTTTATCGGGTCTGGGGATTGAACTCACAACTGCCTGCTTGCAAAGCAGGCACTTATGCCACTGAGCTAAATCTCCAGCCCCAGAAAACCAGACTTCTAAAACAATTATAATGTGTCCTCATCCACCTCATCCACAAGATCTAGTACCATATGACTTCTGGCTCTTCCCCAAATTCTAAATGACTATGGAAGGTAAACATTTTAAGTCAATTCAGGACACTGAGGCAACCAAGACAGTGAAACTAAAACACAAAAGAGAGTTTTCAAAAGTGCTACAGAAGCACCACGAATGATGAGATAAGTGAGTTCAAGGCAAGTGGGAGTATTTTGAGGGAAATCAATATCAATGTGTCTCTTACTGTAATAAATTTTAAAAATTTAAAATATTCATTGTATTTTTTGATCACATCCCATATAAAGCACGGGTTCCCCAAACAAAGTCTAATGGTGCTCCTCAGGCTGCTGCCCCAAGCACCTGAATTTTAAACCTCAGGCAAATCCTCCTTTCTATGCAATAAATATTTGTATTTATTTTACTATAACAAATAATGTTTTCCATTACTTCTGAGTAAAACAAACAGTCCAGAAAGATGCACCAGATGGTTTTAGGTCCCCCCACTCCCACACAGCTCTCCCTTGCCCAGTTTGGAAAGCTTGTCTCTAACACTTAGGGACACCGAACAGATTGGTGGGCCATGGAGTCAACACGCAGAATGTCAAGTACATCCCCGCAAGCCTGCAAACTTCACGAGGGGGTGTATGGTGGGCCTGGTGCTGCTGATGCTCATCATTCAATGAGATAAATTCTCTTTTCCCTTTTTTTTTTTATTTTTGGTACTGGGTATGAACTCACAACCTCAGTGGCTGGCCAGGCCACTGAGCTAAATCCTCTTTTGCCTTATTTTTTAAAAAAAATAATAAGTGAACAAACTGACACTCAGAGAAATTAAGTGGTTTGCCCAAATCCATAGCACCCTATTAACCTTGGGCTCCAACCTCCCTTCCTCTAATACTTGAGGGAGGAAGCTAGTACAGAGCAGAGCCAGAATTGGACCCTTGATTTACTGTTTATTCAGTAACTCAATGCGCCACCCACAGTGCTAAGAATATTCAGGAGAAAACGGGACAATCAGGGCTTCCATTGCAAGGAGGGATCTAGGATGGGGGAAGAGGAAATAAGGAAACTTTTGCTGTTCATGTCAGGCCTTTTGGAAAACATATTTATGTATTCTTTCTATAATCAAAATTAATAAAAATGAAAAAGAAATGTTGAAGAGAAACTTGTGTGTCAGCAGTATGATTTCAGGCAGTGATAAGTGTTAGGAATGAAATAAAACAGTAATGAAACAGTGCTAGGGACAAGTGACCTTAGAAAAAGGTCTCCAGCTGGACTTGGTGCTGCATCCCTGTAATCTCAGCATTCAAGGAGGCTGAAACAGGAGGAGACCCAGGAGGCCAGCCTGGGCTACACAACAAGACCCTGTCTACAAAAATGAAAAAAAAAAGAAGAAGAAAAAAGAGAAGACTGAAAAATGGAGGAGGGGAGAATGAGGAAGAGGAAGAAAATGAAAGAAGAGGAAGAGAGGAGAGAGACACACAGAGAGATTCCTGCTTTGTAGACGACAAAACGAAACTCTTAAAGGGAAGTGCCAAAGTTAAGGACACAGCAAATGAGAGAGTTAGGGCTCAAACTCAACAATTTCATCTTCGCTGAGCAGGCAGCTGAATGTCAGACTGCATCATGAGTGGGTAGTTGCATGGGTGGTGAGTTCTTAGCTTCTCATTCAAGAAAGAATTTGCAGCTGACTGATGTAATCCTTTGAGATGCGAGAGATTAATTTAAGAAACCAAGAATGCCAAGTGTGGTGGTGCAAGCCTGTAATTCCAGCACTTCGGGAAGCTGAAGCAGGAGAATCACAAGATCAACCCTCTTTCAAAATAAAAAATAAAAAGAGCAGAGGACGTATCTCAGGGCCAAGGCCCTAAAAAATGAAAAGAAGAAGGGAAACAAGTGAGAAGCTGCTAGGACTATCCATGTATGTAATCACAGCTACTCAAGAGGTTTAGACAGAAAGATTTTAAATTTGAGGCTAGCCTTGGAAATTTAGTGAGACCCTGTCTCTAATTAAAAAATTTGAAAGGCTGAAGTTGTAACTCAGCACTCTCTGGGTTCGTTTTTCAGTATCATAAAAAAACAGGAAGGGAGAGAGAACAGGACAGAGAGAGGAAAAAGGAGAGAAACCAAGGAGCTTCACTACCCCTGCCCAATGGGAAATCTAAGTGCAATGCCTGATGCACCCCTTGCCTCCCTCAATCCATAGTAGTGCAGTCCTGGACTTTTACCTCCTAAGTGTCTCCCTATAAAGCAAGAGAAATAGGAAGGAACCAGCCTGGAGGAATTTGCCCTTCATCTGTAGATCGGTGGAGAGGCTTTAAGGGATTTAGACAGGGAGGTGACAAGCTCAGACATGTGTTCTGAGATCTCTCTCTCTCTGGCTGTTCTCTGAAGAATGGATGGCACCATGGCCAGAGGGGAGGCGGCAGGAAGACCAATTAGGTGGCCATGTCTGCAGTCCAGGAGGAGGATGACTGCTCCCCAGGGAGAGGACACAACAGCTGCAAATCCAGGGAGGAAGGAGGGCATGACATTTGGGGAAATTCAGATGGCCCGAAGCACAGAGAGAGGGCAGCAGAGGGACTGGAAAGCAAAATGGGCCATATCCTGAGGAAGCAGGCTTGGGGATGGGGTAGCTCCCCAACATGGCTGGGGCTGCGTTAGGTCTGCCTAAGAATGCTAGTCCTCATTGAAAACCCTTTTTATTGTATTGTGTTGTACTTATAGTGTTATATTTTACTTTATTTTTAAAAATTTATTTGTTCAATAATTTCAACATCTGGGTAATACTAGAGCCCATTTCTATTGTTTTTTGTGTTTTTTTTTTGGCTTCACCATTATTGGACAGGGGTCTCGCTGTGTAGTATGGGTTGGTCCTGTACTCACTGCAATCCTCCTTCCTCAGCCTCTCGAGTGCTGGGATCATAGGCATGTGCCTGGCTCCTTAGCAGACTTCTTAGCTGAAAATTTTCTAAACTACTAATAGTAAAAAAAATTAATTAAAATTAATTAGTTCACAAAACATAAAATCAAAATCCCACAAATTAAAGAAACCATTTTTTAAAAAAAATTTTTTTTTTTTGTAGTACTGAGGATTAAACCCAGGGCCTTCACACTAAGCTGCATCCCCAGCACCTTTTTATTTTTTTGAGACAAGTACTTGCTAAATCACTAAGTTGCCCAGACTAGGCTTGAATTTATTTATTTTTCTGGTACCGGGAATCAAACTCAGGGCCTCACACATGCCGGACAGGCAGAATGCCACTGAGCTACATCTCCAGTCCTGGGTTTGAATTTAAAATCCTCCTACCCTTAGCCTCCCAGAGGACTGGGATTACAGGCATGCACCACCATGCCCAGCTCAATAATAATTTAACTTAACTATTAGAACGAAAGTCAACACTATCCAAAGAAAGATGACAAAATTCATCATTGTCATAGGATATCTTCTATAATGTCTAGAATAAAAATTTAAATTGCTAGGCAAAATGAGGTGGCACATGTCTATAATCTTGGTTGGGAGGCTGAGCCAGAAAGATTGCTGTATTTGAGGCCAACCTGGGCTACATAGCAAGTTCAAGCCCAGCCTGAACTATATAGCTAGACTCTGTCTCAAAAAGTAAATAAATAAATTTTAAAAATTGCTAAACAGGGTTTTAAAAAACGCATGTATAACAAGAAAATATAGCCCATAGTGAAGCAAATAAAGAAAAACCCAATAGAATCAGACTCCAATATTACCCAGATGTTGAAATTATTGGACAAAAAATTAAGACAATTACTATAAATGCATTCAAGAGTTTAAAGGAGAATACATTCATAGTGAGTGGACAGACAGATAAATTTCAGCACAAAAATAAGTGGGAAAAACAACAAATAAGGGAAAATCTGAATTCAAAATGTAATATTTGAAATGGAAAATTCACTGGTTGCATTTATCATCAGTTGGTGGCAACAGAAAAGATAGTGACCTTGAAGATTGATCTAAATCACCTAATTTGAAAAATAAAGAGAAAAATTTGCCTCACTGATTTGTGGTGCAAAATTCATATCATTTCAGTGCCAGAGAAAGAAATGAGAATTGGATGGAAAAAATATTTGAATAAATAACGGTTGGGAACTTTATAAATTTAACAAAGAACATCACTTTAGCAAAACCCAAGTTTGATAAATACAAAGAAAACAACACTTATGGAATACCATAAGCAAATTGCTACAAACAAGAGAACACTTGGAAAGTAGCCATGGGAGAGAAAAAGACATATTACAAATACATCACACACTGAAAAACAGGACAGATGAGGTCTGACTCTCATCACAAACTACAGAAGTCAGAAGATGATAGAGGACCAGGGACTTAGCTCAGTGGCAGAAGGGCCTTCTGGCAAGTGTGAGGTCCTGAGTTTGATCCCTGGTAGCTCTAAAAAAATAAAAGAAAGAAAGATAATAGAATACCAGCTTTAAAGAGCTAAAGAATAAAAAGAAATCTTTAAAAACTACCAATTCACTGGACTAAGGACAGGTTTAGATGAAATAGGAGAGCGCATTTATCACCAGCAGGCTTACAGCATAAGAAACATTAAATGAAGTTCTTCAGGGTGAAGCTAAGTGACTCCAGATGGAAGCTTGATTTTTATTTATTATTATTATTATTATTTTGTTTGCTTGTTTTGAGACAGGGTTTTGCTACGTAGTTCAGGCTGGCTGGGAATTTGTGGTGATCCTCCAGCCACAGCCCCACACGTGGTGAGACTACAAGCATGCACTGCCACACCCAAAGAAAGCTAGACTTTTAGAAAGAAATAAAGAACACAATAATAAATAAGTAAATAAATAAATAGTAGAAGAAATGGCAAATATATGGACAAATCTAAGAATTTTTCCTGCATTTTAAATTCTTAAATATCAAAATAACATTTTTTAATGGGGCTTTAAATGCATGTGGAAGTGTAATACATGCCTACAATACCAGCATTTGGGAGGCTGAGGCAAGAAGATGGCAAATTCAAGCCCAACCAGGGCTTAATGACTTAGGGAAAAACAAAAAAGAAAGAGAAAAGTGGGGGACATAGCTCTGAGTTAAATTCCTGACACAGAAAAAAATAAAATAAAATAAAAACTAGAAAATGAAAGAATATTCTCAACTTACTGTACATGACCAGCTGATATCAAAACTTTAAAAGATATTATAAGTGAAAAAGCTAAAGATACAACACTCGGGAGACAGAGGCAAGAGAACTACTGTGAATTTGAGACCAGCCTGGACTTCATAGCGAACTCAAGGCAACCTCAACCACATAACAAGACCCTATCTCAAAATCCACACACATGGGGCTGGGGATTTAGCTCAGCGGCATAAGCACCTGCCTTGCAAGCAGGCAGTCGTGAGTTCGATCCCCTGTACCAATAAAAACGAGAAAGACAAAAAAAAAAAATACACACACACACTCATACACACAATATATATGTATATATATATATATGAAAATCCTTCAAGAATCTAGATTAAAAAACCTTAAATATGCTTGCCAAGGTGGCACATATCTGTAATTCCAGCCACTAGGGAGGCTGAGGCAAATGAATCACAAGTTCCAAGCCAGCTTGGGCATTTGAACAAATCCATATTTTAAAAAAAAAATGCCTAGCATGCACAAGGCCTTAGGTTCAATCTCCAGAACGGGTGTGTGTGTGTGTGTGTGTGTGTGTGTGTGTGTGCTAATTTGAATATTAATAAATTGAATCCAGCTACAAATGAAAAAGAGAATACATCATGATAAAATAGTAAAATAGGTTTTATTTCAGGATATAAAATTGGCTTGCTACACTAAAATCCATGTAATTTATTGCATTGTTACATTAAAGGAGAAAAGCCATTTGCTCAATCTCAACAGATGCAGAAAAAAGCATTTGGCAAAATTCAACACCCATTTGTGATAAAAACTCTTACTCAAATTAGCAATAGAAGGGAACTTCCTCATCTCTATAAAGAGAAACTACAACCGTACAGCTTAACATACTTGAAATATTGAATGGTTTCTGCTGTAATCTGAATGCTTGTGTCCTGCACCTTGAATTCATGTTGAAATATAACTCCCATTTTGGTGTGGTCCTGAGAGGTGACTGGGTCACAGAGGTGGAACCCCCCTGCTAGGGATTAGTGCCCTTACAGGAAAGGCTTGAGGCAGCTTAGCTACCTCCTTCCCCCTGCGAGGAAGCAGCAAGAGGAGTTTGCCCATGAGGAACGGACTTTCACCAGGCCCTGAATCAACTGGTGTCTTGATGCTGGACTTCTCCAACTCCAAAATTGTGACTGAAAAGTTTCTGTTATTTATAAATTAGTTTAAAATATTTTGTTAAAGCAGGGAATATACTAAGACGTTTTCCATCTAAGACCAAGAATAAGGCAAAGATCTCATGTCTTACTCCTTCCATCTAATGTGATATCAAAGATATTAATCATCGCAATAAGTTTTAAAAATAAATAAAAAGTACAAGCATTGGGAAGAAGTAGGACTGTCTGTAGTTGCAGATGACATAATCTATTACATGGAAAATGGAAGAAATAGTCAGGGAATGTAGCACAAGGCCCTGGATTTCATCCTTAGCATAAAAAGGGGGAAAAAACTAATGCATTGAAATCTTCAGAAATCAATATATGAAATAAACATATAAAAATCAATTATGTTTCTATATAAAGTAGGGAAGAACTGAAAGAGAAATTTAAAGTTTCATTTACAATAGTTTATGTTTTAAAAAACATAAAATACTTAACAAATCTAACCAAAAACATGCAAAATCTGTATGATAAAATTGTTGAGGGAAGCCAAATAAAATCTAAATAAATGAAAAGAATACCAAATTCATGGTTTGGGAAGCTCAATGTCAAATGGTTATTTCCCCAAAAGTCATCTATAAATACAGTGCGATCAACTCTTTCATAGACATGTATGTGGAAAATTGGTATGGAAATAACGAATCAATCGGGGAGGAGGAGTAAGGTTGGAAGACTTCAAAACTCACTATCATGAAGTACAATTATGAAGAAAGCAATCATGATGCTGGTATAAGAACAGACAGGTGAATTAATGGAATGGGAACAGACCCACAAGAATTCAGTCACTTGTCAACAGCCCTGTCTGTGTCATAGGCCCTCTACCTGCCCTGTTTCCTCTGTGTCCCTGGAGCCTAGATTGGAATTGCAATTGTAGAAACTGTATATAGCAATAATCAGGGCCCAATACATGGTAGATGCTCAATTCATATTTATTAAATAAATGCATTTGGAGCCTGGCTTGGTGACACCGGCCTGTATTCCCAGCTTTTGGGAGGCTGAGGCAGGAGGGTCATTGTGAGCCCAAGGCCAGCCTGAGCTGTGTAGTGAGACTCTGTCTCTATAAGACAATCAATCAATGTATTTTAAATTCCCTCCTTTGGAGCACTTTCTTCCCTTCCCATTAGCCATCCAGAAGTCAGCACCACCCTTTACCAGATCCCTGATTGGCACCCTTCCCTGCCACCACAGAAAGCAGTTCATGATGGAGACCAGAGAAATGACACTCCCAAATCCTGGGTTCCTTGGCCTCCTCTAGCATAACCAAGACCCAGGAGGAAGGAGAGGCTGTGACATCCCCATCCCTATCTCACCCCCAGAATAACCCACGGCACAGGTTTGCCCAGAGGCTAGGGTTTCCTCAGGCGCAGGACTTGGAATTTTGAAACCTCAAGGGCTTTGAGCAAATCGGAATGGTTGGTCCCATGCCTCCTGGGAATCCCCCGACAGGAGAGGAAGTGCGTTTGGACTCTGCTTTTCCCGTCAGCAGTCTTTTTGTAAAAATCTGGCCAAAGGACCAGAGCAAAAGCAGTCTGGAATCCTCAGGCTGAAACAGAACCTGAGACATCCTTAACTGCCGGATGAAGGAGAAGGCCGAGGAGCAAGGTAGAGAGCGGCCTCTGGGAAGTCGCCCTAGTGGAAGCCCGCACAGGGCGGGCTGTGTTCCACAGCTGCCACCCTCCATCCTGCAGGCACTGCTCTGTCCACGGCGCCACCAGCCCTCCTCCCGCCTGCCCGGTCCTACCCTGCCCGTTCTTTCAGGCACCAGCGTGTTTCTGCAGTCAGCATCTAGAAACTGTTTATTTTAATAAAAATACTATTTTAAATAATTTAATAAAGAATGCAAGGGAAAACTTCAAGTCCTGCTGTACCTCATCCCACCCTGCCTTTCATCCCAAATGAAGCAAATTTTAACCTTTTCTGCTTTTTGCTCTACTGGCTTGTACCACCAATCTAATTAATATGCACATACCTCAGTTTCATGATTCATCAACTAAATTATGCATTGTCTCTTCTCATGGAAAAAAAAAAAGAAAGACATTCATCTACTCACACAAGTGCTTACCCCCGATCCCTTCCACATTGGATTAGTTGTGTTAGCTTGTGCTCCTGCTGATTGGTCACTGTTTAAATCACTTATTTGTATTTCTACTCACTTGAGATGATAGCTCTTGGTTTCTGGAACATAAAATGAAGAAATTAGCACCTGCATACTGTGCTGTCTCTTCTCTGCCCTAACCTTCTAGCTCTTACAGTTTTATCATTACTTTTCCATTGCCAAGAACTAGAATTACACGTGTAATTATATAATTAAAATTTCTACCCTTTAAGCACAAAATGAATAATGGTAGTGCATTATAACCCCAAATATAAAATATATAAAATATAAAATAAATATGACGTCCATGCTGACCTCAATAAATGGTTATATACATGAACTCCTCACAGTGAATACAAGCATTTGTACTGCAACCATATGCTAATAAAAAAATGTTTACCATGTAGCACCCCTGCCCCCACACCCCATGATTTGGAGGAACACAAGCTGAAATGATAGCAACCTAATGCTTGTATTGCTTAATTGACTTTGCAATCCTATAGCCAATCGTCTGACCAATTATCTAGAGGATAACAATATGCAATAGAGTAACTACGGTGGATTACCTACTGTCTTATTTTTGAAATCAATATCAGCTTCTCACTGTTTTTTTTATTGTTTCATTTTATTGTTCTGTTTTATTTCCTTTAAAGTTAAATAAATGAATACAAAATTTTTAAAGACTATGCAGATGCTTAAGTAAACCCTAACTCTCTAAAGCTTAGTTTCTCAAAGCAAGCAAAACCTACCAAAATCTGGGTGTAGTAGTACATGCTTATAATTCCTGCACTTTGGAGGATGAGGCAGAAGGATTTCCACAAGTTCCTGGACAGCCTGGACTACATAGTGAGTTCAAGGCCAGCTGAGTTGCAGAATAATACCCTATCTCAAAAAACAAAATCAGGGGCTGGGGATTTAGCTCAGCGGCATAAGCACCTGCCTTGCAAGCAGGCAGTTGTGAGTTTGATCCCCGGTACCGATTAAAAAAAAAAAAGAAAGAAGAAAAAAAAATCAAACAAAGTAACAAAAGCAAAATAAATAAATAAAAGCAAAGCAAAGCAAAACAAAAACCCCCAATAAATAATTCTGATAAAAGTGAAGCCTTCAGCCAAGGATTTAGCTCAGTGACTGAGCCCAAGATCATGAGTTCAATCCTTGGAAACCCCTCCCCGCAAAAGGGTGAAACCTTTGTTCTTAAGATAGTCCTTTTGTATATTTCACTACAAACAGATCAATATTTTAACAAAACTTTGTTTTTTTGGTTTTGGTACCAGGAATCAAACCCAGGGCCTCACACTGGCCAGGCGGACACTGTGCCACTGAGCTCCCCCCCACCCCAGCCCTTGCACTATCATTTTAAACATAAAGAGTGACAGATTCTGGCTTTATTTCTGTGTATTAAACTTTGACTTTAAAGTAAATCCTTTTTAATCTACAAATAAATAGTTACGTAGCTACATGGAGAAAAAACAAATCCCCTTCCAAAAGAATGCCAGCTAATCTGGGTAAACTGTCTCCCTCCAGACTGAGTTGGCCCTCTGCCCTTCAGCGTGTGCAGAGTCTAGTGACTCACTTCCAAGAGCACAATATGGAAAGGGGGAAAATAGTAACTCTAGAGGAAAGAAATCTGACAGTGACTGCTTTGATCAGTGATACAGATTACTGTCATCAGCTGACATGACGTGATGCACTAGGCAATTTACCTTTGTGCTATTTGCTCCTACAAACGTTAATGCAGCAGAATCTTGAGGAAAAACTTCAAGTTGAGGGATATTTTGCAAATGCTCAACTAATGCACTGTGAAACTGTACAGTAATTTTAAAACACTAAAACAAAAAACAAGGAAAGACAGAAACTGTCACAGAAGATCCTAAGGAGACCTAAGGACTAAATTTAGTATGATATACATGTACTGGATTGGTCTGAAACAAAAAAGAGACATTAGTAGAAAAACTGAGATAATCTAAATAAAATTGAGTTTAGTTAATAGTAATGTATATAATATTAAAAACAACATGAGAGGAAATTTAATCAAGCATGCATAGAAACTTGATATATTATTTTGGAACCTTTCTATACATCTAAAACTATTCCAAAATTTAAAAATTACTTACAAAAATATTAGGAGCAAAAGTCATGTAATTCTCTAAGAACATAAACAAACAAAAAACAATTGTTTTAAACAAAGGACGAAATGATTGAGTCATAAAAGTTCATTTTAAGAGGACTGATATCTATCTCATGAGAAGTCCATGAGGGAAAAAAGAAAATAAAGAAATAATAGAACAAAATTTCCCTGAACATAAAAAAAAAAAAAAAAAAAAAAAAAGAGTGGAGAGAGGGGACCTTTAGATTAAAATTATCCTTTGATGTTTTCTTCCTATTTCACAGTAGTTATTAGGCATATTTTGGTCCTTATTTACACTTTTGATGTCTCAAAGGGAACTGGGCTGGGTGAGAAAAAAATGAGAAAAGAAGGGAAAATGGAAACAAAGCTTTTGTAAATGAAAGAAGAAGAGTTACAGGGAGGGTAGGGGAATAGGAAAAAAAGAATCAAGTTATATCGTATTTAGGTGCAAATTCCTTATGATGAATGTGATCATTATGTATACCTAAAATGTAATTGATTTAAAAAATTATTCCTCAATTCCTGAGTAGAATCAAAGAAAATATAAAGTATCCCCCAGGTATTTAGGAGGCTTCAAAAGTCTAACAAATTCTAGAAATTAAAACAAGAATAAGGATTAAATAAAGATTAAATTAGCACTAAGCTTTTCAGAAGCTAGAAGTGATTGAACAATAACCTGTAAAACTCAGGGGAAAAACAATTTTGAACAGCTAAACTACAAAATAAATACAGGGGCAAAATAGACTTGTAAGAACTAATAGTTTACCTCTCATGCACTCCTGCTGAAAAGATTATTTGAACTTGTCGTCTAAGAGAAAAAAGGGAGTCAGTGGGGTGGTCATGGTGCTTTGCTTCGCAGAGCCGAACTCCAGAAGGAGCGTCCAGGAATGCATGAGAAATGCAGGTGCTCAGGCCCCCCCTGACCTGCTGAACAGAAGTGCTGGCAGTGGGCTCTGACACGTGCGTTTCAACCAGCCCCACGGTGAGGGCAGTGTGTGCCAGCTTTGAGAAGCCCTAGGCTGCGATGGTGCAGGCGCTCCGCTCCAGTCGCCTTCACCAGTCTTGCACACTCATCTCTCCCTCCAGAACTCCATTCTTTGCAGGACCAGACTGAATGAATCTCATCTCCAGCCAAGAATAATTTCTTGTTTAGTTTTCTTCCCTGCTTAGCCCGCTTCCCTCTCTCTTCTCCAGAGACTACTTCCTCAGTGGATCCCTCTCACCAGAATCCCAGTCTGCTTTGGTCCGAGTGTGTCCCCCAGAGGCTCACGTCTTGGAAGCTGCAATCCTAGTGTGGTGACTCTGGGAAGTTGTGGGGGCCCAGTGGAAAGTGATGGATCACTGGGGACATTGCCCTTGAAGAGACCAAGGAAGTTTTTGTGAACCTAAATTAGTTCTCAAAAGAGTGAATTGTTAGGAAAGCCTGAGCCTCATTCACTCTTTGGTTTCCTATTCTCCCATGTGATCTCTGCCTCTTGCATGAACCCCTGCCACTATGATGCCCTCTGCTATGCAGTTTTCGCCAGTCAAGCTGATGCCAGTATCATTCCTTGAACTTCCAGACTATGAGCTATAAGCCTCTTTTTTTCCTTTCTTTGATTTTTTTTTTGAGACAGGATCTTGCTGGCCTTGAACTCACTATGTAGCCCAGCCTAGCCTCTTAATTCACTGCAATCCTCCTGCCTCAGCCTCCTAAATGTTAGTATTGCAGGTTTGAACCACCACACTCAGCACTTCACATACCATTCTCAGATATTTTGTTACAATAACAGAAAACAAACTAATATTCTCTCAGCCTCTGTTTCTGGGGCATCTGACCTCAAGACCATAGTCATTAAGAAACAATAGAACCAATTCAGACTCTAAACACTAAAAAGCAACCTTGCAGTGAAAACTGTTTCCCAGAAGTATCTGATTTAAATTGCAACAAGAAAACAGAAGTTTCCTGTAATAATGTCTTGGGGGAGTGGTGAATTCCAGGCAGTAGATAGTACAATCATGAATCTAAAAGTTCTTAGTCATGGGTCAAAAAGGTACCTCTTTCTTCTTTCAAAACAGAATGGGGAGAGTGCTGAGAAACTGCAGGAAAAACATGAAACTCTAATATAGAAATGATTCAAGTATGAAAATGTAGCAAATTTTTAATCAATTAGTGTAAGGGAAAGACAAGTATTTGATCTGAACATTGGATATTTCATTTTTCTGAGAACATTGGATATTCTCATTTTACTTTATTATGGAAAAATTCAGACATACACAGAAGTAGAAAAAATAGCAAAATGAACTCCCAGATATACATCATTCAACTAAGTTATCAAGGTCTTATCAATCTCGTATTACGAATTGGCTTTTTAAGTCTCCCCTAATGTCATGCCATCTGCTATGCAGTATGTCACTCTTTTCTATTATTTATTTATTTACTTGTTTTGTCTTTGAGAGAGGGTCTCACTATGTAGTCCAGACTGGTCTTGAACTTACAGAGGTTTTCCTGCCTCAGCCTCCTAAATGCTGGACCTAAATGCCCCACCATGCCAGGCTTTCTCATTTTTCTTTTCCTTTCCTTTTCTCTTCTCTTCTCTTCTCTTCTCTTCTCTTCTCTTCTCTTCTCTTCTCTTCTCTTCTTTCTTCCTTCCATTTTTGTAAACAGTTACTTTGGGGAAACAATATCTAACAAGGTCTATGGGTTGCAGTGAATTAATCTCTTGCAGGCTACATGGGACACTCCACTTGTACAGCACTAATTTAGGGACTTGGAATTACACTTCCTTCTCTATGGATCCAGTTGACATCCAAAATCTACAGATACTCTTCTGTTCTTATTGAAGGTCAAGTCCTTTGTGTTACTCACTATTGTCTTCTGGATCATCTTCAAATTCAGGCTGCTTCAACCTCTTCCAAATTCTCAGTGTTTGTTCTTTTGCTTTTGAGAGAAGGTCTCGCTTTGTGGTTTGAGCTGGCCTCATGGTACTCTGGTGCCAATGACCTGCTGCAAATCTTCAGTTTCTTTAGCATTCAAAGAATTTCCAAGCCATGTATGGAAGCTCACACCAGTACGAGGCACCTCAGTTCACAAATTTAATTCTTCCCACAGCTTATTTTTTTAAAGCCAAGGTCTCACTATGTTGTTCAGGCTGCCCTTGAACTCACAGTGATCTTCCTACTTGAGCATCCTGAGTGCTGGAATTATAGGCCTGCACCACCAAGCCCAGCTTCTTTTCACAATTCTGGTGGCATATCAAACTGGATAAGAACCAAATCAATTTCCCCATAAAGCCAACATTGGACCTAACCACTGAATTTGATTTGATTCTTGTTCAATTTAGTTTGCCACCAGAATCGTGGAAAAAAGTTCATGAATGAAGGTCCCACTATATTTGGGAGGCTGAAGCAGGAGCATTGCTGCAAGACAAGGACAGGCTTGGCTATGTAGTGTGTTGTAGTCAGGAGGTTCAAAGGGAACAATTACAAACAGGACACCTAATTCATAGTATTATTTATACTGGTCATCCAAGAAGTCAAATACAAAGAAAGTACAGGAAATCTGTCAGCAACACTAAAGACCTAGAAAATCCAGCAGAAGGCCTGGACCTCACAGCAGTGTCCTTCATGAGTTCAACTGAAAACCTAGAACTCATGACAATGACCCATGCAAGTCTTTTTCACGAATCTGTGCTGAGAAGGCTGAAGGTCAGTGGTGGAAGCTAGAAAGTCTTTGCAAGGATCTGTGCAAGCAGGACAAGAGTTCTGTACTGGAGCAAAGAAGTGATGCTCAAAATAAGGACCCCGGACTCCCCTGAAAAGTGCCACAGCCATCCGCAGTGACAGGAGGACCTGAGCTCCTTCCATGATGAGAGCAGTCAAGTACATACCAGGAAGCCAAGGTAACAAACTTCTGGAGAATGAACAGCACACATCTTCCCCTCTGGAGCCAGGAAGTGATGCTCAAAGTAAGGACCAAAGCTCCCCCAAAGTGAACTGCAGCCTTTCTCAGCAGCAAGGTCCTGAGCTCCTCTGATGATGATAGCCGAGTTCATATCAGGGGGGCCAGCATGACAAGCTCTCCCAGAAAACCAATGGCTCCAGACAACAACACTTAGGTGAACCCACAATGCTTCTCCCTTCCTCTCCAGGTCTCCTTTCTTATGCTGGCAGCAGTCCTCAGGTGGGCTATCCACGCTCAGCACTACATTGATTCAGTTCAGCTGATTATATAGTTGACCACCAGTTACCAATACACTACATAGTGAATTGAAGGCCAGCCTGAATTACAAAGCGAGACCCCGTTTCAAAAGAAAAAAAAAGGGCACCATGTGTGGACTGACTGGGAGAGAGCCAGACGCCAGCCCCATCCAGGGTGCGAGCAGGGAGACGAGAAAAGCCAGCGTCCTCCTACTCCCGCCCAGTAAGCGCCTGGCCAATCCAGGGAAACACAGTTGTGAGGTAAAATACAACTTAATGCTTGTGGTGTTTAGTGTTTTACTGACTTTGCAGGCCTAAAGCAGGTAATCTGACCATCTATTCCGAAGATAACAATATGCAGTATAGCATCTATGGGGGAATCTCCTTCCTGCCATTATTAATTCTCTATTATTTTGTTTTGAAATCCTGTATCATTCTCATTGTTTTGCTTGGTTGGGTTTTATTCTATTTTATCTTGTTTGATTCTGTTGTATCTGACGGCATGGGCAGCTATTTTGAAGATAACAAGATATATTATGGTGGCCATTTTGGATTTATTATTGTCTTGTTTTGAAGTATTGCATTCATTGTTTCGTTTTTATTGGTTCTATTCTTTCTGTTTTGTTTGGTTTTGCTATGTCTGAAAGTATGAGCGGCTTTTCTGGAGACAAGAAGAGGCATTAATGGTAACCATTGTTCATTTCCTATGATCTTGCTTGGAAATCCTGTGTCAGTTATACTGTCTTTTTTTTTTTTTTTTTGGTCTTTTTCATTTTTATCGGTACCAGAGATCGAACTCACATCTGTCTGCTTGCAAGGCAGGCGCTTATGCCGCTGAGCTAAATCCCCAGCCCCTATACTGTCTTGTTTTGATTGGCCTTATTCTGTTTTATTTTGCTTGGTTTTATTCTCTCTAAAATAAAATTTTAAAAAATTTCCAGTTTTCTGCATTTAGATCTTAGAGGATCTTTCTTTGGTGGTCCAGTCATATAGAAACCTGAGATCCCTGTGTTCCAGCATAAACCCTAAGACAGTTTTCCGATGCCTAGAGATCCTCTGTACTTTTCCATTTACCTAAGTTTATTAAGAGCTCCCGTGGTTACACATGCTACAGATGCTTGAGTGCCAGATGAGCTTAAAGATACTCAGTGTTCTGATTTATATCTGGGTGTCTCAGGGACGCTTTTTAGGGGGTGGGGTGGTACTGAGACTGAACCCAGGGCCATCTCTTCTCCTTTTAATTTGTTTTTCATTTTGAGACAGGATCTTGCTAAATCACTAAATTGCCCAAGCTGTCCAACTTGCAATCTTCCTGCCTCAGCCCCTCAGAGTGGAGTGCTACCACACTCGGCTGAAAGTCCTACAGGTTTAGGTCAGGATCTCAAAGATGTCTAGAGCTGCAGCCGTGAAAGAACCTCACAGTTAATCTTCAACCCCAAACCCCAGGTTTTGCTCTAGAGCCCACCTGCTCATGAGGAGGAAACAGGCAGCTCGGCCTTGGGCTCACAGACTGCCAGTGTGGGCCCAGCCCTGGATGCAAGCTCTGGACTTTACTCCTTCCTCCTCTTTATTGGGGCTGTTGGTTACAGGAGTAGGAGGGGAGAAGAACAGGCCGGGCCGGAACACGAAATGAAGTGAGCTTTGTCTGAGCTGTCCAAGATTCCACAGCTACGAACTGTTAGAAGCGAGTTTGAATCCAGATCCGTCTGGCTCCAGGTGTTGTCCCCTTTTCCTTCCTCTTCACTTGCACTCAGTCCAGAAGCCCAAGGCTGCTGTGGACGTTCACTGAGGGACAGAGAGAGGAATGCCTGGAATCAGAATGGCCGTGTTTCCTGCTGTGAGACAGGTGACTCATACAGTTATCAACAGACACACCCAGAAACACCAGCCCAAAGTCAACCAGCCAACTAACCACACAGTTCTTTGACGGGTGAGGGAAAATCAGTTATTCAAGTCACCCTCTCCACTGCCCTAGATGTCCGATGAATTCAGCTGAACCAGATTGATTAAGGAACTGCTACACTGAAATCCCAGGGCTTCCGGGTGAGCAGAGGAGCCCCTGGCAACCAGGAAACTGTCCCTGGGCTCTGTCTTTCTGTGAACAATGACCTCCCCCACTGCAGGGACAGTTTCCATCGCATCTCTCTCTCTCTCTCTTTTTTTTTTTTTTTTTCTCTCTCTCTTTTTTTATCGGTACCGGGGATGGAACTCACGACTGCCTGCTTGGAAGCCAGGAGCTTACACTGCTGAGCTAAATCCCCAGCCCCCCATCGCATCTCTACTCTCACTGCCGGCACGGGGCCTAGCACACAATTACTACTTGCTCCATAAAGAAATTTTATTTATAAAATTAACCCACTTCTTCTGCCACCTGATAAATTTTAAGTATTTGGTGACTGTTTGGTAGATGTTTAGGAAAGAGGAACCATGTCAGGGAATTTAGAGGGAAAATGATACCTGCCACTTAGTAGACTTTTTTTTTTTTTTCTTCTTTTTTGGAGACAAGGGTCTCAATGTATAGCCCAGGCTGCCTTCGAATTTGTGATCCTCTTGCTTCTGGCTCCAGAGCTCCAGCATTACAGGCATGAATCACCATACCTGACTAACAAAAAAAACCTTCTAATGCCTTCCAGGGAAAAGTGAGGAGGAAGCAGAGAACATTCAGGCTTTAGGGTAGCAGCACCCTGTATCTGTGGACAAATAAAGGCTAAGGAATCCAGATATGGTGGTACATGCCTCTAATTCCAACACTCTAGAGGCCTAGGCAGGAGGATCCCTGCCAGAGTAAGGCCAATGTGGGCTACATAATGAATTCAAGGCCAGCCTAAACTACATAGCAAAATCCTAATTAAAAAAAAAAAATAGAAGGCTCAGGGTTTTGGAAGAGGACATGAAACCAGGCTGGGTTATCTGCTGCCTTCAAAGATCTCTAGGAATCCATACCCCCAAGGCTAGGAAAAAGATGAGTTAAGAGCACATAATCAGGCTTCAGGAAAGGAGATTCATCCATTCAGCATGTACTCATGGTGTATTCACTCAGGGACAGGCTTCGTTCAAAGCACTGCACACAGCAACAAATAAAAGCTCACAAATTCTTGATCTCTTGGAGAGCTTCCATACTAGTTAGGAAAATGTTAATAAATGAGATAAAAGTATACATGTACTTAGTCCTTGACCCAGCAATCCCCTTTATAGGACTTTAGCCTACAGCTTCATCTGCACCGTAAGAATTACCCTGACCAAAATGGCAACAGTGACACGGTGGCCCGGCTGAGGCACTGGTGCGCAGCCCAAGCGCACTGCCTGCCCTCTGTTTTTTTTTTTTGTCCAGCCCAGCCTGCAAAGGGCAGAGACTCCTGCATCTGCCACACGTGCTCCTCAGTTCCAAGGAGGGAGTTAAAGGGAAAACATACATAATTTTGTGCTCCTTCTCAACACAGCAAAGTGCAAGGTCTGCACTAAAAAATGCGATGGAGGAAAAATGGCTACAATGTCATGGTGGATGTCTTAGGCAGTAGAAACATTTCTTCCTTTCAATTCCTCTTTCTCTTCCCCTATATTTTGTAGGAACCATGTTTGTAAAGCATTTCTAAAACTTTAAAATTTTAACTATGCAAATAATTTATGAGTATATTCTCCTGGTATTAAAAAAAAAAAAAAAGCCAAACTTAGTGGTGCATACCTGTAATCCCAGCTTTTGGGAGGCTGAGATTGGAGAATTGCTGTGAGTTCGAAGCCAGCCTGAACTACAAAGTGAGACTGTCTCAGAGTGGGTGGGGTTGGAAATTCGACACCAAGGCCAGTCTATCAGTACCAGCAGCCAGGACTCCACTGCACACAGAGGTGGCTGCTGCTGCATGCTGATAATCAGGGCAGGGGCCCAGCTGTACCTTCAGCTTTGAGCTAACTGGGTAATGGATTTGCATGTTCAACAAATACCTTTGTATTGCTCTCTACTGTGAGTAGGTACAGAAGGACCAAAGTGAGCCAGCATTTGATAGCATGTTTCAAATTGCTGGCCAATTTCATCAGTAAAATCAAAAGCCAGGCAAGATGGCGCACACCTGTAATCCCAGTCCTTGGAAGGCTGAGGCAGATCACTGCAAGTTTGAGGCCAGTCTGAGCTACAAAATGAGACCCTGTCTCAAAAACAAAAACAAAAAGAATCTCTTTGCTCTCATTTACATTTATGTTACGATGAGAGAGAGTGAAATTCTTCAGGTGTTCATTTTCTTTTCTTCTTCACAATGCTAATGACTGAACCTAGGACCCTATGTGTTTCTGCCGCTAAGCTACATTCCAGCTACATTGAGTTACATTCCAGCTCAATTTTTGGTTTTAAATGAATGAAAATTTTAACCCATGCACATGCACATCATAGAACACCCTAACATGGTAGGTAGGGGAAAGTCTGCCTCTTTCCCATGAGTCTGAAGCCCAGCTCTGCAGCCTTCCTTACAGAAGCCATGTCTGATAGGAGTTTCTATGGTTTTCTTCCAGAGATATTTAGTATACAGAGATATGTAGCCTGTTATGTATAACTTTTCAGTTTTTAGCAAAATTGTAACACAGCCTGTGCTCTTCTATAGTTTGCTCTCCCCCAGCTGGGAAGTGGTTTATCCCACTCTGTGTGGAGCTGTCCCATCATTGTCCCTAATTCCAGAATATCCCACTCAATAAACACATCACAGTTTCTTTAAACTTTTCCCTCACACTGGGAATTTGGAGGGCTTCCAAACTTCCACTACAGTGAATACTCTTGGACATATTTAATTCCTCATATACTGGGAGTACATTTATAAGATAATTTCTTAGAAGTGAAATTTTTGGGTTAAAGAGCAAATGTTTCTTTACATTTTATTTATTTATTGGCAACATGGTCTCATGAAATTACCCAAGCTGACCTAAACTTGCCATCCTCTTGCTTCAGTTTCCTGAGTAACTGATTTTACAGGCATACA
The DNA here is from genome assembly GCF_034190915.1 of Cavia porcellus. NCBI lineage: Eukaryota > Metazoa > Chordata > Mammalia > Rodentia > Caviidae > Cavia > Cavia porcellus. Next base: position 59,994,153 of record NW_026947492.1, on the reverse strand, counting down.
CTAGAAGGCTCAGCTTAAAATATTTTAAAGGTTATTACTAAATTGTTTTTATATCAACTTACTGATTATGTCATGTCATAATTAAAAAGAATTTATCTTGTTATTAAGTCAGAGAAAAACATAGTCATTGTTTTGATACGAAGAAAATATCACTATGAAACAATTACTACTAGGTGTGGTGGTACATGCCTGTAGTCCCAGCACTCAGGAAGCTGAGGCAGGAGGATCCCTGTAAGTCTGAGGTCAGCCTGGGCTGTATAGTGAGACCTTGTCTCAAAAACAAAACAAAACAAAACAACTATGTTTTAGGAACTCACACATATTTCCAGAAACACTCACAACACATTTAAGGCACAGAGGATTGAGTGCTTTGTTTAATACACCCACAGGCAAGAAGCAAAGCCAAAAACTAAGCCTCAACTGAGCATGCTCTGGTGTGGGCCTGGGCCTGGGCCTTGTCACCATGCAAGAAGCAGACACCCTGGTATGAGGAACCAGACGCCAGTATAACTCATGGCAATGTCACATGACCCGTGTCTGCAAAGGCAGTCCTGAGACAAAAGACATAGGACAGCAGGGTGGGGATGGCGGCCAGAAAGGGCTTCACAGAGGCAACAGCCCTCCGGGTAAGAGCTCAGGGTTGAAGGAACAGATACTGCTGAGGAAAGGGTGCTCAGAGGAAAGGGACCAACATCTGCACAGACACAGAGGCCTGAAAACCCAGTGGGGAAAGGAGACCATGCGTGCACTGGCTCTCAGGGCTTTCCAGGGCTGGAAAGAGGGCTGCAGGATGGGGCAATCGCCCCTCACGTGCCACTCTCTGCAGCACAGCCCCTGAATGTGGGAGGCCAGATCCAGGGAGGGGCCCATGACGGAGCTGAGACTGCAGCCAGCTGCACCGGAGTTGTGACAGCCCTGCCTCTAACTAGCAGAGACCTGTCCCCTCCCCTGTCCAGTAGAGGTCATTCTTAAAGTTGTTATGGGAACTGAATATTTAAAGCACGTTTTTTAAAAAGCAGAAAAACAGCTGACACTTGGCAAGCACTCAACAAGCATTTGTAACATTAGCAAACTATGAATTTGTTTTAAAGAGTTTTAAAATTTATAATCTTTTCTGTTAAGATGTTAAAAAAATTGTAGCCAGATCTGGTGGTAATCCCAGTACTTGAGGATGCTGAGACAGGAGCATCATAAATTTGGGCCCAGTCTGGAAAACTTAGTAACTTAGAAAAATCTGTCCCAAAATGTAAAATAAAAAGGGCTGGGATGTAGCTCAGTGTGAAGGCTCTGGATTTAATCTTCAATATGGCAAAAAGAAAAAGAAAAATTAGTTAGCAGAGAGTGGTGTGATGGGCTCCACCTGTCTGTGGGTGACAGAAGGTGAATTGTAAAGGCCCAGTCCAAGCACCGATGGCAAGTGTCTGATCACAGCCACACCAGCCCTTTGCCTCAGCAGCACAACCAGGGGACTGTTCTCAGTAGTTTGTATGTATCATCACTGCTTCCTTTAAAGTGTTGAAATGCCCTTATGCAACTGCAGATCTTAAAAGATTATTTGGGCCTGTAAGTACCACCACCAAAAACAAAACAAATATATATATATTTTTATATACATATAAAATATATATATGTTATATATATTTTTTATATACATATAAAATATATATATTATATGTATAAAATGTCTTACTGGACAAGTATTAGCATCCCCATTTTACAGAGGAAGAAACTGAGGCACAGAGCAAGTCACACAGCCAGGATCCACAGCAGGCTTCATGAGTCCAGGCCCTCTCTCGCTCTGCTCAGATCTGCCTCCTCCCTGGGAAACTGCGTCCAGGTCTGGTTACTGTCAGTGATGCCTTCCCCATCATTGCACCTACTTGAAGCTGTCTAAACTCTAGAAGCCCCTAAATCCTGTGTGAACAGCTTGGCCTTAGACCCGAAAGCAACAGAGGGCAAGAGGGGCGCAGGAACCACATGCGGAGTGCGTGGCAGGAGGCAGCTCTGGGGTAGCTACAGCGTGTCCCGAGATGTCTGTGACAGGCACTGCGTGACAGGGCTGGCGGTCAGGAGGGCGCCGGCTCCTGGAATCTCCCTGAGCCTCCGACCTGCAGCAGACAGCTGCTCGGCTGAAATTCTCCTGCAGCCACAGGAGGCCACTGAGCCTCTGAAGTGTGACCGGTCCAAAATGAGAAAGGGTCTCAAAGACAGTACTAATAAAAAAAGAAAGAAAGAAAGAAAGAATGTAAGATAGTTGAATAAATTTTACATTTACTATATGTTGAAATAACATTTTGAGTATGTGGAGTTAGGTTAAAAATATTATTAAAATTAACGCCGTCTGTTCCTTTTTTATCTTTGTTAAGTGGCTACTGGAAATTTTGAAGTTACACATGGTGCTCACGTCACACTTCCACTGAACAGCTCTGTTCAATAAAACGTCCCCCACCCCTCAGCAGGAGATCTGCGGCCTGGGCGGGCAGAAGCGAGGTCCCCCGCCAGCCTTGGCCACAAGGGTCCGCTCAGGTCCGCCTTCTCTGTGCTCTAGCGCCCTCTAGCGGCTGCTCTTCCGCATCGGTTTTTGTGGATGCTACTGAACTGAAACACCTAACTGAACTGAACTGAATATATATATATATATGAGGCCATACTCAAAATAAAGTGTGTCTCACTAACTTGTCCACGCTGGGCTCAAACTTGCCATCCTCCTGCCTCAGCCTCCTAAGTAGCTGGGATTACAGACATGCACCTCCTTGATGAGTAAACAAAGGAACTGAAAAATAACTAAATTTCAGCGAGTCACTAGGCTGGGAAAATGCCCAGTTGGTCAGGATTTTCCTGGAAAATTACTGAGCTGGACCGAACCCAATCAACTCAGCCAACCAGGACAAGGGGGGCGGACAGAGATGAGGACATGGATCAACTCTTCCGGGACCTCTGGATTTTCCAGGGTACACAGAGATATTCCCAGCATTATGTGTAATGGAAATATAAAGTCAAGGAGAAAATGAAGCCACATAGAATGCACGACTGTTAAAGGAAAGCTTATTTGTATGTTTTTAAGTGGATAATTGTAAGCATCAGATTTCTGTGGCATTTATATTCCTATGGATATAGGACACTTAAAAGAATGACCAAGTGGTTTATTTAAAGTGTTGACATTATGATAACATTGGAGATTATAGTCTTTGCAAGCTTATTTAAACTTATGGTGAAGAGTTCTTCCAATGTCAGCTTCTACAGAACTTGAGCTGGGAACACAGGAACTCAGTGAGAAAGTGCTTGCTTCAAGGCCCCAAGTTCCATCCCAACACCACACACACACACACACACACACACACAGTTCTGCATAACTCAAAATACCCAAAAGACAACTGAATCCCTGCACTTCTTGTAGGAAGAATGTGAGCAAAAAGTTGTGAAGAGCAGGGATCTAGGTTGTACGCCCAGGCATGGAGTGGCCGGATTGTAGGAATCCACAGAAAACATTCCTCAGTGACCAAACCACCCGTGATAAGTCCCCGTCCCGGCAGGGCAGGTGAGACCCACTTTCTACATCCCTCCTGAGGCTGGAGGACTGTAGAAGTTTCAACTTTCCCATCACAGAAGGTTCCTCATCTCTATGGGGAAGCCCAAGGCTAAGTAGGAGTTAATTCAAGTCTAGACCCCAGGCCTTACAAGCCTATGGAACCAAAGTCTGCAGAACTCAGTTTTGTACTTTAGGTTCTAATGGCTTCTCTTTATAAGAGCCCTGACACTCATCTCTAAGAAAGAGCTCTTCCTGCCCTAAGCCATTCCTGTTCTTCCCAACACCTGTCTCCCAGCCTGGACAGGAAGCTGGGCATTTGTACCCCTGGCTTGTTAGCATCTCACTCCTGTCCTCTCATTACCTCAGTGGAATCACGTCACACAGCTGTCCTTTGCTTGTGGGTTTCATATGAAAATCTCAGGATCCAGGCTCCTGCCTCCTGCTTCTGGGAAGTCCGTCTACCCCCAGCTATGTGCTGTCCCCACATGTGCTGTCTCCTTTAACGAGGTGCGAACTAAAGAAGTCTACTTGACTAGGGTCTGAGTGGAAGGGGCAGGGAGTACCAACCCTAACGGCAGCATCACATCCTTTTCTGGATCTCATTGCTGTAGTTGCTAATTCTAACCACAATTAGGTACAGTATGCATGCTTTTGGAGACCTACTTTAAGAAGGGCCATTTCTGCCTGCTAAACTTAAACCAAACCAGGCATGGTGGCACTTGCCTGTAATCCCAGCACTTGGGAAGCTAAGGCAGGAGGATTGATGCGAGTTTGAGACTAGCCTGAGCTACAAAGTGAGCTTAAGGCCAGCATGAACTGCATAGTGAGACCCTGTCTCAAAAAGCCAAAAAAAAAAAATTAAATTGAAGAAACCTTCTAATTTGGGCCCTCTAATCATGTCTCCTGCATTCCACCTAGGCTTGCCAAAACCTCAAGAAAGCCCAGCATCTCACCTGCTCAGCCATTAAGCACCACCCCTCCAGCCCACCCTGACCCTGGCAGCCCCTTGCCACCCTTGTCCATGGCCTTGATTACTGTCTTTCCAGATTAAATGCCGGCCCTACTTTCTCAGTGGAGTGGGAACCCCTTGGCCTTGTTCTCTCCCTCAGCCATGCTGTTCTGCTCCAACAGGCCAATCTCTGGCCTGCTTATTCCTGCCTTTTTTCTTTGAAAGAGATTTTTCTACTCTATACGTCATAGTAGTGTGTTCCTTTTGCTTGTAGTGCATGGGAATGAAAGGCACCAGTGTTATGGTCTTCTGCAAAACCCTGGTGTGAACCACGTATTAGTGTTAATTAGTACTTGCCAAAAGTGATTCACTATAAGCCAAAACACTGAAGGTTAATGTACACCTACATGCCAAAGTGTGCTAGGTGTGGTAGCACGTGTCCATAATCCCGGTACTCTGGGAGGCTGAAGCAGGAGGATCACAAATTCAAGCCTGGCCTGGGCAATTTGGTGACTTAGCCTTCCTGTCTCAGCCTTCAAGAGGGCTGAGATTACAGAGCTGCCTTACCACACCGGGTCCTTCTGTATCCTTTTTATGAAAATATCTTATGTTTTGTACTCTGGGAGGCTGAAGCAGGAGGATCACAAATTCAAGCCTGGCCTGGGCAATTTGGTGACTTAGCCTTCCTGTCTCAGCCTTCAAGAGGGCTGAGATTACAGAGCTGCCTTACCACACCGGGTCCTTCTGTATCCTTTTTATGAAAATATCTTATGTTTTGAATCAGAAAACAAAAACTATTTTCATAATATAAGGTGTCCTCCTTTTGCTCCCAAAGGTTGAACCCATTCTTTCTGCTTGATATATTCCCTGCCTAGTACATATGAGTCTCTTATGAGCCTCAGTTTAAGGATCAGTGTGCTGTGACATTTTTTCCAACATCCTACCCTCCCAGATGACCCCTCAATCCCCTATTGTTCCTACATGACACTGATGATACTCAACCTAATTGTTTATCTGCATCCCCAACCTCAGATCTCAGCTCCGGGAAGCAGGAACTAAGTCTGATTTATCAGTGACCTCAGGATCTAGCATAGGTGCCTCATCCAAGGAACACTAGCAAATGTTAACTAAATACTTACTATGTCCCATATGCTACCCAGTTTGCTCATGTTAATTCACTTACTCTTGCAACTCTGCCATAATAAAGATTTATTTTTCTTTTCACTGCACTTTGCAGATAAGGAAACTGCTACCGAGATAACTTACTTGAGGTCTGATAGTTCATAAACAGACAGACCAGGGACATCAGCTCAGACTGTGTAGCTCAAGTCTGTGGGACTTAAACACTGTAGGACCCTGAATAGATACTTTGTAAATCTCTGCTAAATGAAAAACCTAGAATTTCTCCAAAGTACTGTTCACTCTGAAAGGTAATCTGAAAGGGCCCAGAGTAAGGATGTTAATCCACATCCCAGCCCAGTGTGGACCAAAGGACATGGCCAAAGGACAGACTGCAGGAACACTGCACAAGGCCAGGGTTGGCTCTCCCAGGGCTCACTTCTGCTCATTCACTGGGCCACTGGGACGTCAGTTTATAGAAGAGAACGAGTGTGTGTATGGGGCAGAGGGGTGGCCTGGCTTCTTTTCCCAGGCTCCAGGGCTCCAGAGCAATCATGCATCCCCTAGATCTGCCTCCTCCATCCATTCAGAGCCAATCTTCTGGGCCAACCTGGGCTCCCAAGAACTCAGCTGAGCATGAAATTTAACTGTGAGTTTCTTAGGGCCCCAGGCAAACAAGATTGTTTTTCAGCACTCTCTATAACTCCTCGTAAATCTTTTGTTTTTATTAAGTCTGTGAACATTTACTAATTGCCCACCCTTGGCTATTTCCTGGAAATACAGCCAAGTACAACACTGTCTGCAGTTGAAAGGGCTACAGAAGTACTGTGCAACAAAATAACAAAGCCTCAAATGTGTGACCCCATATGCAATTCTACATGTTCTGGTAGCCATGTGATAAAAAGGAAAAAGAAACAAGTGGGTTTAACTTTAATTACATTTTATTTTACCCCAGAGAGCTAAAATATTTCCATATGTAATTAATATAAAATATAAAATCACATATTTTATGTAAATTCACTTAAAGTCTTGTTGTATTTTATACCTTAGGAAACTTTTCCACTTCGACTTCGCACACTTTTTTTTTTGAGAGGAGTCTCCCTGTGTGCTCCAGGTGGCCATGAACTTACTATGTAGTTCATGCTGGCCTCTAACTCACGGCAATTCTCCTGCCTCAGCCTCCTGAGTACTGGGAGGTGCGCACCACCGTGCCTGGTACTTACACCAGTGACATTTCATGTGACCAGCAACTACTGTGATGGATGGTATAGATTTATATTCTAAGAGACACTGACGTTCCCGAAGAAAGGGTTCTGGGGTTGGCATTGTAGGCAAAGACATTCCCCTTCTCTCACAAGTGGCCAAATGATCAGAAACTCATATGCTTTTTTCCTTGCATTTTTTTCTTTCTTTTGCATTTTGACTCACTTCATCACTAACCCTAACCCTAAGCTTAAGCCTAACCCTGAAAGAAATGTATTTTGCTAGGCCAAAAGGAATCTTAGATTTTAGTGGACACTCACAAGATGACCTTCTAATGACTGTTTTTGGTTTTTGAGTCAGTCTCACTCTGTAATTCAGGTTGGCCTGGAACTCACTATGTAGCCAGACTAGCCTCAAACACATAACAGTATTCCTGCCTCAATTTTCCAAGAGCTAGAATTATAGACACATGCCACCACACCCACAAAGTGCTCTTCAGAAAGGAAGAGCCACTGATATGAGGAAACTTTCCTCAACTCTCCCATATTCTGGAGATTTTATTTATTTATTTATTTATTTATTTATTTATTTATTTATTTATTTTGGTACCAGGATCAAACTCATGACCTCTCACTTGCCAGGAAGGTGCTTATGCTGCTGAGCTAAATCCCCAGCTGGAGATTATTTTTTACTGTAAGTGGGGTGTTCACATGTGTGAATCTTTTAGCAATGACAAAAGAGCAGTAAAACATTTTAAAATCTACTTTGCAGTATTATTCTATTCATATACAGAGATTCAATTTGAGGCCCAGACTGAGTCACTGATAAATTTTAATCAAATTGATGGGAATGTGGGGCTGGGGCTCAGTGGCATAAGCGCCTGCTTTGTAAGTGCGCAGTCGTGAGTTCAATCTCTGGCACTGATAAAAAAAAAAAAAAAAACTGATGGAAATGTGATGGCATCCTAGTACCTCAATGAAGATATTAGAGTCAAAAGTGACAACCAAGCATGGCCGGAGTTACCCTGGAACAGCGAGCCATTTAGGAGCTACCCTAGAGGGCACAGGTGTGCCTCAGTCCTGCTGATCAGGTCTTCTTCCTCCAGCATTGAGGAGAATCCCTGGCTCCTTGCTGGACATTAAAGTAGCTAGCTTGTTCAGGGCACTTTCAGAACAAAGGACACTCAGGCCAGCTAGACACTCAGGCCATGAGAAGTCACAGAGGATCGACTGGGCTGCCTGTGACGACAGACCAAACCCCTTTGCTCTCCCCCGGCTTTGGGCTAGCACCTTGTGGTGCCGCAAGCCCCACACCCACCCTCACCCACACTCTTAAATCCTACTTTTATGTCAGACTCCTTCAACTGGATTTAGATAAGTTAAATAAATGCTTTCTCTGTGGTTCCACTTTACTGGTGTTTTGTTGTTGCTTTTGTCTTGTTTTGTTTGTTTTTTGGTACTGGGGATCAAGCTCACAACCTTATACTTGCCAGGCAGGCACTTACGCCACTGAACTAAATCCCTGGCATGTTGTTGTTTTGATAAGGGGTTTGGAGTACTAGGGATTAAACGCAGGGTCTTTGTAGTGAATTACATCTCCAGACCTTTTGTAATTTTTAGACGGATTCTTACTGAACACCTAAGTTGCCTAGGCTTGGTTTGAATTTACAATCCTCCCACATCAGCCTCCCAGGATGCTGGAAGCACGAGTGTGCACCACCGTACACAGCTATTTTACTGGTTTTGAAATCTAAATTAGTCTCAGAAACTGTGGGCTGTACATATTCAAGTGGGGCAAATCTCACTTTTGATTTTTAACAATGTCAGGAAAGTACCTTGTGGTATCACAGGACCCAGGCAGGGCCATAGGGCAGCTGCAGAGCTGTGTGGTTCTCAGACACATGGTCTTAGGGGCAGCTCTGTGACACTGCGGGCTAACCAGACAAAGCCTTGTTTACATTTCAGACAGCCAAGGAGAAATTTAAGATACTTAATTAGAACTCAGTGTATTGTACTATAATTTCAGAGCATTGTTTTGGGTGATAGAATGTGTTTTTTCTTACAATAGTCTTACAAAGAGCATTATCATCAACACAGAGTCTTCCTTTATGGACTTTCTCTTGGGAATAAGGATGATACCAAAGCAAGGGCCTCCTGGTGCTGCTGGGAAGGATAGCAGATGAGCTAGTGGAGCCTGCAGAGGACACATTAACCTCAGAACCTGCTGCATCTGATCTTCAGCAACAAATCTCCAGAATCTGGGGGGACTTGGTTTGCTAGGGCAACTTAAACCCTCAAACTGCAGTGAGGTCACTGCATGCCTGCTACAGTACATGTGCCACAGGTTCACAATCACCGGGCTAGTGGGAGAAACACAAAACAGGCCTTTCCAAGGTGGCAAGACGCGTGTTATGGTGGGGGAGAGAATGTTCAGAACGTTATGCTATGGAATCAACTGAGAGGGGCTTCAGAAACATGCCTGGAGGGAGTGACATATATAACACAGGGGACAGTGGGGAAGCAAAAGAGCTGGCAGAAAGACAGACTGCCACAGGAGGGAAGGGTGGTTAGAGCAAGGACTCAAAGAAACCTCTAAACTTGAATCAGAACACACCGGGGAGATTGACTGTGGGTGGGAAGAGGGTTTCTTTTCTAAACTGGGAGGGAAGGCGATGAGGGTCACACAGAATTACTGGATGGGTGGGGGGCATTTCCTGCTGGTACAATCTATTTGGTGACAAGGGCTTAGGAGAGAAATTGACTGCTAAGGGTGAGAAAGAAATCCTGTGGTTTCAAACTTTGACAAAGACTGATTAGGAAAAAAAGATCATACTAGGTACATGACAGAACGAGAAGCATATCCAAATGAGGAAGTAGAGGCAGTTCACCTATGAGCACCAGGAGCCCATTTAAGGGGGGCTAGTGTGACTCAGGATTCAAGGCTGAAAGCCTCCCACACTGCCAACAACTCTAGTGAACACTCAGAAATATTGGGATGGCAAATTCACAGGGTCAGAGTTTCAGCAACGTGGCACTACTGAATTCACAGACCAGAAGAAGAGGCGAGTGAAGAGCAAAGGGGAAACACTATTGGCAGGTCCCTCATGTTAGTGAGCATCCCCCACTGAAGTCAGGAGCCAGGACACCTTTCTCAATTCTTCAAACCTCAACGCATCATTAAGGGGCACCAGGTCCAAGCCATGTGTGTGTCTGTTTGGCTCATCTACTGCTTTTCTTTTTGCCCTGGGTCCTCTGCTCAGCTTTCACAGAGCTCTTAGTCCATGACCATGGGACAGCTCACCTTGTGTCGGAACTGTTTTAGTGCTGGAGTTAAGTGAGGTTGCCTGGGACTTTCACTAAGTGAAGTGAGTGAATGTTCCCATGGGACAGTGAGAAACTCCGTTTCACCTATTGGGAAAGAAAAGTCTGTTCTGGCAGAGTGTGAGTCCACTATTTTGCTGGCTCTTTCGTTACTGTAATTATCGTTCAATAGTTCAGCTTGAACCTGGGGCCTTTGCACTGAGCTACATCCTAGCTTTTAAATTTTTTATAATTTTGAGACAGGGTTTTACTAACTTTCTAAGCTGCCTAGGATGGGCTACCTGTGTGCCACCACACTCATCTAGCAAAGTATAATTTTAACCCCTCAGTGATATGTATGCATACTGGTGTGCAGTGAATAATTCTTTTGTTGTTGTTGTTTATTTTTGAGACAGAGTTTCCCTATGTAGTTCAGACTGGCTTTGAACTCACTATGTAGCCCAGGCTGGCCTCAAACTTGAAGTGATCCTCCTGCCTCAGCCTCCAGAGTGCTAGGATTATAGGCATACACCACCACACCTAGCTGAATAATTCTTTTAATTTTTTGTATGCTTGAAAATTTTCATAAAAAGAAGGGGAATTTTTAAGATAAAGAAATTGGAGCACATGAATCACTACTCTGACTTTGACACTTTTTGGTTTTTATTTATTTTTGATACAGTTTTTAATGGATTTTATAAAAGTGAGGTAGAGTCAGCATGGTACGTGCTGGTAATCCCAGTGTTTGGGAGGCTGAGGCAGGAGGATCATTGAGAGTTCGAGGTCGACTTGCACTACATAGTGAGTAGAAAGCCAGTTTGAGTTACACAGCGAGAACTTGCCTCAAAAAAAAAAAGGCAAGACAGGGCCAGCCACAGTAGTGCAAGCCTGTAATCCCAGCACTCTGGAAGGCTGAGAGGGAGGCTCACAAATCGGAGTCATGGAAACTATTGTGTCTCAAAATAAAAATTGGATATAGTTCAGCGTGAAGGCCCTGAGTTCAATTCTCAGCATCAGGGTGGAGGATGAGGGAGTGAGATAGAGGTAAATGAATTAAGGATACAAAGTACACAGAAAAAATATCAGCATTAGTAATATCATTTGTAACAGAGGCAATGGACAGATTAGCCATGGGGCTATCTAAATCAATTCCACTGGGGGCTTTCATTCTTGTTGCTGTGTGAGCTGATACCTGTAAAATCTATTATTATTATTTAATTTTTTGAAAAAAAGTGGCCCAGACTACCCTCGGACTCTATGTAATGTTCATCTCTATGCCTCCAGTTACTTGTTTCTAAACTATGAGCCTAAGACAACCAACTTTGCTTTCGGTTCTCCTAGCGCCTGGAGCCCTCTCTCTCTTTATGAGTCTATTCCCGTAAGGCCTAAAACTACATTTCCCATGAGTGCCCACAGGCGCCGACGTCGCGCACTGTTTCGTCGTCCCTCCGCGCCTTTATACTCATTTCCGCTGCAGAGCTTCTTCCTTTCTTTTTGGCGGCCCACGGCGGCAAGATGGCGGTGCAAATTTCCAAGAAGAGGAAGGTGAGCTTGTGGGCCTAAATCCCAGAGAAATGCGGCTCCGCGCGGGCCCAAGGCTTCTCAGTGGCTTTACGGCGAGACTCGCAGCTCCGTGTCTTGCGCCAGAGAACTGTTAAGTTCTCCTAGAGCTCCGGGGTGCCGCGGATGGCGGTGGATTGAGTGCGAGGCCCGTGCCGTGCAAAGCGCCGTGTGGCCGGGGAAGAGGGTTACGGAGTTGGCTGGTTAATTCTGGTTGAAGATGTGCACCGGGCGCCTCAGTTATCTCGGAGAAAACACTTGTGAGCATTTTTCAACAGAACTATTGGCTTGAGAAGGGGGAGTGTAGCCTTTTGACTCCAAAGGCCTTAAGTTCATGATTGCATGCACCTTTGGGGACGAAACTTCAGTTTTAATTTGCTTGCTATTCGTGGAAGAGAACTGCAGAATATTAGCTTTTAAAAATAGGTGGTTTGTCATTTTTTACGTGTATATATGTATCGATGTTAAACCAGCCAACAGAACTTGAGCTAGGGTTTGCCAACCCAGTCCACACGTACGTTAAGGAAGAATGACTGGGATTCGTGTGATGGTCCAGGAATCTAAAGGTTGTGGATACTCGTATCTTTTCACTGTGCTTCTTTCACAAGTTACACTTTGTTCTTGCCGTACTAAGTGTAAGGGTGCTACTTTAGCCTTTTATGTTGTGTGTGTAAAATTAAAAAATGAAACCCTTCGATGAAGAGATGATGACGAGTCTGACTTGGAAGTCTTGTCTTGGCCTGTGAGGCCCTATCTGCGCTGCGTTCTGCGGCGCAGGTTAGGGTCCTGGTCCGAGAAACTTCCTAAAGATGACCTAGAGGCATTTGTCTGAGAAGGGTTTCTTCATTCCTTTTGGAACCAAGGGTATTGGAGCAATGTTGGGGGTCGTGAGGGGTTTTGTTGTTGTCGTTGGTACAGGGAATTGAACTCAGGATCTCATGCTTGCTAGGCGGGCACTGTGCCACTGAGCTAAATTTCTGGTCTGTTGTTTGTTCTTGTCTTTTTGAGACATGGTCTCACTAAATAGTTAGGTTGGTCTTGAGCTCACTTTGTAGCCCAGGCTGGTTTTGAAGATGAAGTGATTCTCCTGCCCCAGCCTCCTGAGTGCTGGGATTACAGGCTTGAACCACCACACCTGCCTTTGGTGTTTGTATTTTTTTGAGAGGGTCTCACAGAGTAGTTGAGGTTGGCCTGGAACTTTCAGTGATCCTACTGCCTCAGCCTCCTGAGTGTTTGGTTTATGAGTGTGTCACCATGTCCAGTTCATATCCTGATTATGAATTTTTTTTGTTGTTAGTTTGTCGCGGATGGCATCTTCAAAGCTGAACTGAATGAATTTCTTACTCGGGAGCTGGCTGAAGATGGCTACTCTGGAGTTGAAGTCCGAGTTACACCAACAAGGACAGAAATCATCATTTTAGCCACCAGGTAAAAACTGACCTAACTAGCCATCGCCTAAAGTTACTGTATATTCTAAAGTGGTTTATTCTGTATACACTTATGGAGACCACCAGGGAATCAGGCGTTGGTGAATGTAGTTGATTTTTGTTAAGGCCATTTAAAAATTTTACCATTGTAATCTAAATTTCATACTTGCTTTGTGGCAGATGAATGAGATTTTGCTACTATCATAGAAGCAAGATTTAAAGTTTGTACCTAGGATTTTGCGAGTCATGAATTGTCTGTCACATCCTTCCACCCCAGGACGCAAAATGTTCTTGGTGAGAAGGGCCGGAGAATCCGAGAATTGACTGCTGTAGTTCAGAAGAGGTTTGGCTTCCCTGAGGGCAGTGTAGAGGTGAGTAGTCTTGTTTTTCGTATAAGACTGGATCTCACAATGTGATGCAGGTTGGCCTTGAACTTGAAGGCTCTTCCTGCCTCAGCCTCCCAGAATGCGGGATTATAGGTATGCACCACTAGGCCCACATAAAAAGTCTGGCATACCTTGGAGATTTTCATTATTTTCTCATATCTCAGTGAATTTGAATTGGTATTTTGTTGAAATTCTTTAAGCAGTGAGCTTAATTTTTATTAGCCTGTTCAGTTTTTGTTTACAGATTTTACATACCGTTTACATATGACTACCCACTGGCTGGTGTAGCCATAGCTGCATCCAGGTGTGAGAGTGCAGTAAAGAATGGTTCAGCCTGTGTCACTGTAAGATGATGGTGTTGGGTATTAAAAAGAGTGACAAGGGCTGGGGATTTAGGTCAGCGGCATAAGCGCCTGTCTGGCAAATGCAAGGTCGTGAGTTCCATCCCTGGTATCAAAAAAAGAAGAGTGATAAAGGTTAACAGATGTGCCTTGGTTTCTTTACAGCTTTATGCCGAAAAGGTGGCAACGAGGGGTCTGTGTGCCATTGCCCAGGCAGAATCTCTGCGTTACAAACTCCTAGGAGGGCTTGCTGTGCGGAGGTAAGCGTTCTGACACTTGATGGTTATGCCCTTTTTGTGTGGACCAGAATATGGTGTGTCTGCCAGTTTGTTAATTTGCCAGATAAACGCCCATTGACAAGATCATCTACTCTGAGGTTTATAACAACAGACTGGGCCTGCTGAGCTGGCAGACTAAAAGACAGTGAAGAAGATGAAAATCACAAAGTGGTCAGTGTCACAATGGAAAAATGTCCCAGGTGTTTGGGAATAAATAGAAAATAACTGTGAGCTTCCTTGGTGGGCTTTAGAAAGGTCCCTGGTGGACTGGTAGTAGGAATAACTCTGCCTCTTACTGAGCTTGTGTTAATGTATCAATAGGCAGTAGACCTGCTTTAGCTCTTGTGGAATTTCACAAAATTTAAAGCAACTTAGTTGTTCAGATGCTTTAAATGTGTTGATTTGCTTGAGTGTTACCCTGTGGGAAAGTGGCTTGGTAGGAGTGAATAGTATAAGCAAGGACCTGTGAAAAATACTGCTGTGGTTCCATTGCCTACAAAACTGATTTTTAGAAGTTTGGTTTGAGGGCTCACGTCATTGCTATCACCTGGGAATGTGTTAGAAATAAAAACTGTTTCACTTAGGACTGGGTGGAAAACTGGAGTTGTAGCCTACCAGTCTTAATTTTTGCACACAAGTAGTTTGACTTGGAAGTTCTGAGGTGTAAGAAAGTTACTAACCTGTGGGCCTTGGATCACCCCACTTTTTTGAGACAGGGTCTCGATATGCAGTTCAGGCTGGTCTTGAGCTCACTTTGTAGCCCAGGTTAGTCTCAGACTTCTAACCATCCTCCTGTGTCAGCCTCCCAAGTGCTGAGATTGCAGGCATCTGCTGTCTGCCCCACCTTTTAAGTGGGAGGTCATTATACTACCTCTCTATTGTAAGGTTTAAATTAAATGAGAATGTAAAAGGTCCTGGAGGTTTGGTATCTGCCAAGGAGTGAAATAAGAGTTGAGTGATGGGGTATGATACTTTATAACTTAGTTTTATAGACCTAAATGGTTTCCCAACACTTCATATTAAGATAGCCAGGACCTTAGGTGTCAGAATTTCTTTTCTTTTCTTCTTTTTTATTATTATTTTAGCCTGAGCTGATTCTTTTGGCTTTGAGACACTTCCTGTGTAGCCCAGGTTGCCCTTGAACTGGAAGTGATCCTTTGGCCTCAGTGTTCAGAGTTGCAGGTGGATACCACCATCCCTGGCCTTGTGAGGTGATTCTGATAGGCAGCTGAGGTTGGAAAACACTTGGTTAGAAGGAATTTTGCATCAAAATGAAAGGGATAGAATTGGCATTTCTGGAGTACAACTTGGTCAAGTTTGTACTCATTAAGGGGCCACTGAAAACAGTGAAGACCAACTCTTACTGTTGTCTGTTTACCTGCTGGGATGGATAAAGCCTGTCGGCAGCAACACAGATGGGTCTCTTATTCTTCACAGAGCCTGCTATGGTGTGCTGCGCTTCATCATGGAGAGCGGAGCCAAGGGCTGTGAGGTGGTGGTGTCTGGGAAGCTCCGAGGACAGAGGGCTAAGTCCATGAAGTTTGTGGATGGCCTGATGATCCACAGTGGGGACCCTGTTAACTACTACGTTGACACTGCTGTGCGCCATGTGCTGCTCAGACAGGGTAAGCCTCTGGGAATGCTTGGGGTGAAGGGCATTAGCAGCTAGATGTGCTTTTCCACAGTGCATCAGTGTTAGAGCAGTACACGGCGGGAGTAGGTAAACCTGTTGCACTCCTTGGCTTCATTGATTGAACTGCTCGGGCTGGAAGAGTTGTGTTGCTGAGATAGATTGACTCATGGTTGGCTCATGTCACAGACAATCTACGTACCCTTCAGTGATGACACGATGACGAGTCAGAAAGGCCACGTCTTGCTTTTGGTCCATGACAGTACCATGTTCTGTGGTACTGCACGTGGGTTCCTTTTGCAAAAGTGTCCTGCTTATTGATTGATTTAGAGGCATTTGTCTGAGAAGGGATGAGATGTAGTAGCACTAGTTATAAACTACTGTTCTTTTCCATCCTGTTCACTGTGCATAGCAGTTGGTGAAACCCAAGCTATGTCCTGACTTGTCTTCTAGGTGTGCTGGGTATCAAAGTAAAGATCATGCTGCCCTGGGATCCAAGTGGTAAGATTGGACCCAAGAAGCCTCTGCCTGACCACGTGAGCATCGTGGAACCCAAAGATGAGATCCTGCCCACCACTCCCATCTCAGAACAGAAGGGTGGGAAACCAGAGCCGCCCGCCATGCCCCAGCCGGTCCCCACAGCATAACAGGTTTGTCTGCAGGGGCCTCTTCCCCATTACTTCTCTGTGAACACTGGGATTCCACTGGTTTCACATGGAAGAATGCAAGTTGGAATGTAGGGCCCATGATTCTGTTGGGATGGGTGTTTGCCTTTGTTCTTTTAAGGACATCCTAAGAAAAAGGCCCTTTACTGTGTTTGAAATGATTTTCCTTTGTTGCCCTTCCTTAGTTGCTCAGGCCTTCCAGGTCACTCTTTAATTGTTCAGTCCTCTTGTTGTTCCTATGAAACAGTAACACCAAGCCTCTAGTGCCTAACACACCCGAGGTTGTTGGTTTGTTTGTTTCTTGGTGCTCTATTTTATTAATCTTAAAAAGATCCCAAGAGGAAATGTATATGTACCGTTTGTTACATGAAGGAACTTGATAATTGGGTGAGGTTTTCTCTTACTGTGTTTTATTTGGTTTCAGGGTGTCCTTGGCAGCATTACCTGAAAACGGAGGCTACTACATAAAGACATTTAATAAATCTTGTACAAAGACTTAGGGCGTATCTGGACTGTCTGTTCGATGTTGAAATTGCATCTTATTGGTCTGGGCAGCATTACTTACCCTCTTTAAGACATTTGTGGTACTTGGCAAGGGCCAGAATTGGAGGGCCTGAGCAGAGAAATAATCTGTGGGACCATGAAGGCTTATGGTAAGGTG
This sequence comes from Cavia porcellus, assembly GCF_034190915.1. Lineage (NCBI taxonomy): Eukaryota > Metazoa > Chordata > Mammalia > Rodentia > Caviidae > Cavia > Cavia porcellus. The sequence goes on along the minus strand of NW_026947492.1, from coordinate 59,977,106 downwards.
GTACCTCAGTTACCTGTCCTGAAGTTTACGGTTGTAGATTTAGAAGAGGGGTTTGGTTTTAGTGGCTGAGGATTGAGCACAGGCTTAAAAACGAGCTGTAGTCCCAGCCTGGGAAGAGATATTTTTTTAAGATTGTTTTATTCTTTAGTATCCCTGAAGTATTAAAGGGATTTTGCCTGTGCCAATGTGCTTAAAGTTCAGAAATAAATTTACTTAATTAGTAGTGTAAAGTTGTCATTAGAACTTAACATTTTGTAAGTCCTATCCTTTTAGCTGTTATGCTCAGGAAAAGTTTTTTACAACCGTGTTAATTATTTACGGTGGTAGTACACCTGTAATCTTAGAACACAGGAAGCTGATGCAGGTAGATCCCTGCAAATTCTAGGCCAGACTGAACTACAAAGCTTATAAAAATGTGTAAATTATCTAGTTTTTTTCTCCTGCCATAATAGTTTGTATTTTGTAAGAAATTGGATGCCCTTAATTTATGTAAGTGGAACCAATGAGGAACACATGGGCTTGAAAATCTTGCAAGAATGATAAAACATTCTGGTTGGTCAGAGAGAGAAGACATGATGAGGACAGCTGTCCTGGGCCAGAGAGGCCAACTAGCTACACCACCTGGTGGTGACTTGGTTGTTTGAATTAGACCGATCTGCAATGCACATTGTGTTTGTACTGATATGTACACAAGGGGCTTAATATTTGAGAGAATAAATTATGCTGAAGGATCCATGCTTTTACCTTGTATTATAAATGTAGCATAAAATTTACTGTGTTTTTAAGTGTACAGGTCTATTGTGTTGATGTATTCATTTTTGTGCAGTAGATCTCTAAAACTCGTCATATTATCTCTGTAAGGTCAGTACAGATCCAAATTTTTTTAAAAAAATTCTGTTTTGGAGCTTGAGGAAGGAGGATTTTGAGTTTGATATCACTATAACCTGCATAGTTCAAGAGCAGTCTAGACTACATAACAAGATCATGGTGGTGATCCCAGGACTCTGGGCAATTGAGGCAAGACAATCACGGGTTTGAGTCCCACATGGGCAGCTTAGCAAATATCTCAAAGAGCTGGAAATGTACCAGTCAGTGCAGAGATCCTGGATTCAATTCTTAGCTCCAAAACTCAAAAATTTTCATCTGGCTGATTGAATCCATAGGACTTATAAATAGGAAAAATAGTGGACTCATACTTGGATTTTGTAACCATTTACATATTATGAGTCTCAGGGTGAGTTACTTGATACATAAAACCTTGTGACTAGGAATTAAAGTTGAAAAGAATGTAAAAATGACATTCTTTAGTGTTGTTTTAAACTCGATAATTCTTGGAAGGGTTGAGAACAGGTGGATAGATGGCTCTGGTGTTTGGCCTCAGTAACTCTACGTGTAAAGGGAATGACTGGTTCCTGTGTCTACTTACACGCATTTTTGTGGTGTTGGACCTTGCAGCTGCTGGCTAGTGCTCTAGCACTGAGCAACATCTGCAGCCTTTAGGTTATTTATCTTTGGTCAAAGTCTTGCTAAACCATTGGGGCTGGCCTCCTAAATAGTGGAGTTACAGGCATGCTCCCCTGTGCCTGGTTTAATCCCAGATATTTCTGAACTTGTTACACAGTATACAGTAGTTCACTTGATACAGGACTTCTTTTTTTCTCCCCAGTTTGGGGGGTTGAACCCAGAGCCTACACCACCAGCCAAGACAGGATTATTTGTACTGAAACTTGTTAAAATTAGACTATTACAGGTCTTCAATTTATACATATGTTCTGATCATTAGGACTTAAGGCAGTTAGAGACAAATTGGAACTCAGGGCTGGGTGTGGTGACACATCTGTAACCGTACTACCTGGGAGGTTGAGGCAGGAGGATCATCAAGTATTTGAAGCCAGCCTGAACTAGATAGCAAGACTCCTGTCTTAAAAACCAAAAAAAAAAAAAAAAAAAAAAAACAACAACCTGGGATCTCAGAGGCTGGGAGCTGATCAGCTTGCTCTTGAGGCAAGGAGAAAACACCTGGAAGTGTGAGATCTTGACCAACAACTTAGAGGCCATGTGAGGATTAGGAACCAAAATGGCACCATACAAGTGGAGAACCAGTTGAAGCACAGAACCATGGGGGAAAGGTTTGGGAAGGATCTGTGCTTAGATAAGAATGTGGATTTACAAAGGCCAGTAGAACAGTGAGTGTGAAGCCTGTTTTCCACCTATGATCTCCCATCCCCAGTGGGAAGTGCAAGGAATTTCGACCATATACCCTACCTCACCACCTTCATTCAGCCATTCTCTACTCCTAACCTGGAAAATGAGGCAGAGGCCATCGGGGTGGTAGAATTGTGGTGAAGAGATGCCTTGCTCTTTGGGTTGCTTTATTACTCATCAGTACATGTTCTGTGCTGCTGCTCTGCTCACCCAGGTCGAGCCAGTCCACAACTACTGAGGACACATCAATGCCTTATCTGCCTAATGGCATCTATTTAGAGTTCCTATCACTGTACCTGACGCAGCAAATGCTGTACAAGTGATAGCCTGTACTACAACAACTGATTTTTTTTTTTAAATGTTTGTCTTTTTCTTTTTTATCGGTACCAGGGATCGAACTCACAACCACACACTTGCAAGGCAAGTGCTTATGCTGCTAGGCTAAATCCCCAGCCCTACCACAACTGATTTAACACGGATCCATGCAGGCAGAAATCTAATGACTTAATTTCCTGAAAGCTCCACTAATAGCCTGCTGTTCAACAGAACCCTCACCAATGACAGCCAGCTTTGCTACGTAGTTTGTGTTACATGTGTTACATACGGTGACAAGCATACCTGAATTGGGGAAATCACTGTACTGCAACAAAGCAGTTATTGGAGAAACAAGTTTTGTCAGAGATCTCGGGGGCCTTTGTACTGAGCTATAGCCTTGGCCATTTTTTTTAGTCTCACTGAGTTGCTTAGAAAGATTCCCAGGCTGGACATGAACTTGTGATCCTACCTCAGCCTCCCACAGTACCGGGTCTACAGGTTTGTGCCACAGGACTAGTGGTTATGATAGTTCCAATTTATTGCTGTATTTGCATATCTGCTGAATGACACTAAGTTTCAACTTTTACGAGTTGTGAATATAGTATTAAATAGATCAGATTTTATGCATTCATGGCATACCTGTTCTATATTTCTAGGCTATATAATTCATTTTTTTCAAATTGTCAAAATTTTTAAAAATCCATGTATAAGTGGTCTCGCTGTAGTATACTATGTCGACATTTACTTCTGATTTGAGAACAAGTAATGAGTACTGAGTCCAAGGCCAGGTACTGAAATTCAAATGAAATCATTCCTCTGTCCCATATGCATATGGAATCATTCCATATGATCAGTCCCATCTTACCGACTCAGCCTCACCAGATGTAGCTGGTGTTGAGTTAGAAGTGCCCCTGCAATAGATGATCTTGCCCTCTCTGCTGGCTCCTGCACTGCCCCTTAACAGCCAAGTCTGCAGCCCTTTGGTGAGCCAAATGAATGGGACCCTTTGAATACTAAATTGCCTGGAGAGGGCAGAGCTCCCCTGATCTTCAAGGGTTTCTGTTGAAAGGGAAGGTAAGGGAGCGTAGGCATAGCAGTAGGCCTGCTTGTCTGCTAGGAAGCTCCAGAGAAGTATGTATCTTTTGCTGTTTCTTTTCCCTTCAACATACTAGGAAAAGTCACCAAGATTCACAGTGTGGGTGCAGTAGATACCTGCTTTTGTGTTTGAATCATTGTTTGAATAATTTACACAGCCAAGACTACAAATTTTTCAAATCATAGTATTAATCATATAACTGAATATACTAAAAACTACATTATATACCTTTTAAACGAATGAATTTTATCTCCATAAAGTTGTCAAGCTATGAAAATACATGTGTGAATGTATAAACTAGGACAGCAAACAAGCTTGTCTTAAGGTAATACATACCCAAAATAACAACTGTCCCTTGAATGTAATGAAATGCTCAGCTGCCATGCAAAGCTGAAATACATCTACTGATTGCAGGTTTCAAATATATCCCAATGGGTTCCAGCTTATCCCTGATTCTGATGTCTGTTGGCATTGTTAACACAATACTTAGGAAAATTTTGGTGACTAATTTTGTTGAGATATACAGCCATTTTCTTTGCTCTGTAATTCTAAATCATTTGATTTTTAGATTCACAAAGTAATTACAGTGAACAACCCATGGATTTAAATTTTTTCTAGAGCATGTCTTGCCTCAGTCACCTTTAGTGCACAGCTACCTTCACATGCTGCTTCGCATGCTCACAAACCACCATACATTGTGGTGCATGAAGAAATACTATCACGACACCCTTTAGCCAGCTTTTGGTTTTGTGATTAATTCCTCCACTAGACTGAGATGAGTGCTGCTTTGTGAATCCATTCATTTTCTTATTTGTCTAGTGTGAAATGACCTCTTGGTTTTTTTTCTTCCCCTTTGACATTATGGGTAGAAAATGAGAAACTTCTCAATTGCTGTTTCCAAACTTCTGAAAGATGATAGGATACTTTGGGAAATACAACAGGGAAACTGAAGAATGATGTCATTGTGATGGTCTGTTTGATGAATGTGTTCTATCTAAGCAACAAGGATATTCCTTTTTTTAAAATTTTTTTTAATACTGGGGATTAAAGGTGCTTGCCAGGCAGGTGCTGTGCTGCTGAGCTATATTCCCAGTTCTTCCATTTTCTTACTGTTTTAGTTTTGCCTAGCATAGTTGGAAGATACTGAAAGGAAGTAATGTTTGGGTAGTGTAATAGAAGTTGTTCCAGATGGAGGGAAAATAAGTTCATCAAGATCACAAAATACATTTTAGATTTATGAAAGAATCCAGCTAATACATTGGTATTTGCAAGATAGTCTCTTTTTTAAAGATAAGTTTTCTCATTGTTTGAAATACTACTAGGAAGAATCACAGTCATAAAATCCTCAATTCTTAGAACTGATCAGAAGATACTCTCAAAACTAGATTTAAAGCTAGCTGGTGGCTTCTGATGTTATGTCACAAATTAACACCTCTCTCAGCTGGGAAAAGAATGGCAGACTTATGTGGCTAAGGGTCTATGCTCAGGACATGTGATGTGGCTTCCTGGGGAGTGGTAGCAGCCCTCCCTATTAAGGAGGCAGTTTGGGGCTCCAAGGGACAGCTGACTAGAAGCCAGGGAAGCCTCCACAGTTAGTCCCTCAGTTTTACTAGTAGTCTGAGATTAGAACACGTACGTGTTACTTTTGCTCATGTTCCAGTGAGCTGCCCTCAATGTTTAACATTCCCACCAGCCTGAACCACCAGTGGCACATGCATGCCTGTCCAACCAGGTGATTTGAACTGTCCCATACCTCCCCATGGGATAGTCATGCATACTCTGCCAGACTGCCTTATCCTTTCTGCAAGTGAGTGCTAACCAGTAATGTAACTTAAAAATTATAGCCCTGTTGAGGAACCTGCTTGCCTCTCTGGTAAGCACCCATGGCTCGAGCAAGCAGCAAGGGACCCAGGGAGAGAACCCACGAGACAGCATCTACTGAGATCCACGTCATGTTGAACGTTAGGGCTCTGGGCAACAAAGAACCCATTGCTTCCCTGGTAAGCAGCTGTGAGCTTACTGGGCTGAGAATCAAACATCCCATCCCCTTAGCAAATGAGAGCCAGAGATCTGAGCATCTCTTGGGAGGATGATTGTACACAATGTAGCAAATATGGGGGATTTCCTTCTATCATCTTTTTGAAGATAAATTATCATTATAACTGTTTTGCTTTGTTCAGATTAACTGTATTGCTCTTCAATACTCTTGTTTTGATAGGTTATATGATGGTTTGTATTAGGTTTGACTTTGCCATACCAGATTGAAAGGACAGCTATTGTGAAGATAACAAGATATCCTATGGTACCTGTTACCATTATCCTGGTAAACTGCTATGAATTTCTGTACCAGTTTCATTGTATTGTCTTGATTGGTTTTGTTCTGCTGTATTATACTACCTTCAAAAAAAAAAAATTATAGCCCTTGTGGGAAGCCGCCTATGAATGGCGCCCATTTCCTGCTTCCAGGTTCTTCCCGGCCTGAACAAGCCCGCCAAATTGTCATATCTGCCCAGTTACCCGTGACGCTAGCCTATCAGCTTGTTAGGCGCGCTTCTCTGTGATTGGATACTGCTTCCCCTTATAAGAGGTTGTTCCTGCCCCCAACGGCGGAAGAGGAATCAACACCGAGGGTGGCGGACCTTGTCAGGTCCGGTTCGTTGTACGTAATAAAGTTTGAGAGCTGATCCTGCTCGAGTTTGGTCTCCTGTCTCCCGCGGCTCCGGTCATCTGGTGGCCCGCACGGGGAAGGTTCAGCGACGCGCGGGCGCGACTGCTGTCACCTGCGGTACGACGGAGAACCCGGCTCAATAACAACGGAAGGCCCCGAGCACCTCTTCTCTTCACCCTGATCAGCTACGTGAGATACAGCGGTTCCCGGGACAGGTGAGTACTGAATCGCCTGGGTTGGGTGGACGCACCTAACAGATTTTGAGCGCCACACGGGTGGACGCCGGTCTTTTTTTTCTTTCCCCTTGCATTTGTTTCGCTTTCGCTTTGCCATTATGGGCAACGCTGCTCGCAAACCCCTCGCTGACTCCCTAAGAGTCCTGCTGCGGACCCGAGGCATCTACATAAACCGGGTCACCCTTTCGAGGTTTCTGGATAGTGTTAATGAGATTGCCCCCTGGTTTTGGCCCACGGGCTCTCTAACCCTCCCGTCATGGGAGAAGTTAGGAGGGGATCTTAGATGCGCCCGAGAAGAGGGACGCTTGGATCCCATGGTTTTACCCCTGTGGGAACTGATTAGGGCTTGTCTGACGGATAAACAAACCCCCGGGCTTTGCTCAGCCCGACAGGCTCTTGACAAAGCTCGATCCGAGTGCTCGGAGGAGCCCAAAGTCACACCTGACTTTGGGCCTCCAGAGAAACACAAGGGCTCCGATTCTGATTCGGATTCGGAGGGCTCAGAAGAGGAGGTCGTCTTTGCTAAGCATGACCCTCCTACACCGTTAAAAAAGGAACTTAGGGCTCGGGAAGATAAAAAGGGGAACCAAACACCACCCTGCCCGAGCTACTCTGCTTCGCGGGAGGAACTTAAGCCCTTCCGCTCCTTGGCAAGCTCGCGACCCATGGTCGCCCCCTTTAGGACACCAGGCCCTACTGCACCGCCGTGGCCAGAAGAGGAGTTGCTCCCTGGGCTGCCACCTCCACCCGTGGCCGCCGGAGGGCGCCCACAATCCATGGCACCGCCCTGGTTAGAGGGAGAGCTATTTCCTGGGTTACCTCCTGCGCCCCCTTCTGGGGGAGGAGGAGAACGTTCCTTCCACCAGAGGGTATGGTCGCGGCTTCCCTTTGAGTGTCCCGGTCTCCATGCATTCCCGGTACAAGTAGGAGGCAGGGGAGGAGGAGGATATTATGAGCCCTTAGAAATTAAAGCTATCAAGGATGCAGTTTCAGCTTATGGGCCCAATGCACCATTTACCATGGCGCTTTTAGAGGCATTGGCTGGCCTGTATTTAACTCCGGGAGATTGGACTCAGCTGGCGCGTGCCTGCCTTTCCCCCGGACAGTATTTAGATTGGAAGTCTTGGAATGAGGAATTCTGCGTAGAGCAGGCGGCGGCTAACCGGGAACATGGCCAAAGAGATTGGAACAGAGACATGTTATTAGGGCGAGGAGCTTTCAAGGAAGATCAGACCCAGTACCCTCGCCAGGTTTATGAACAAATCAGTCGCTGTGGCCTTCAGGCCTGGAGACGGCTGGCTGGAAAGGGAGAGCATACGGGCCACCTCACAAAAATTTTACAACAGCAGGGGGAGCCCTTTTCCGATTTCGTGGCCCGCATGCTTGAGGCCACTAACAGAATTTTTCCAGACGCTGAGGCGGCTCACCCTCTCATAAAACAACTGATTTTCGAACAGTGCACTAAAGAGTGTCGTGATGTCCTAAGGTCCAACAAAAATAGGTCTTTAGAAGAGTGGACACGCCTGTGCCGTGAACTGGGCGGCCCGGTAACTAATCACGGGCTCGTTGCCGCCATGGTCGCTGCCCTTCAAGGCGCTGCCAATGGAGGCAAGCCTCAGGTAGGGGGCAATAGAAATAAAAATAGAAACAACACTTCTTGCTTTGGCTGTGGCCAACTAGGACACATTAAGCGTAATTGCCCCAACAAACAGATCGGGCAGGGAGGAGCCCCTGGCCCTGGATTATGCCCAAGATGCCAAAAAGGTAATCATTCAGCAGCCGAGTGCCGGTCAATATTCGATAAAGATGGCAATAGGCTTTCAGGACGTCCAGACAATCAGCCAAAAAACGGCCGAAGGGGGCCCCTCCTGCAGGCGGGGCCCCCTCTGGCCCAAACCTTCCTTCAGTTCCAGCCCCAGCAACCACAAACACCCCAGGTCCCTTTAGGCGGGCAACCCCAGGCTCAGCAGGGCTGGACCTCAGTGCCACCTCCGACCTCCTATTAACACCCGAGATGGGAGTACAATTAGTTGAAACCTCCCTGCCAAATCCCCTTCCGCCAGACACGGTCGGACTTCTATTGGGGAGGTCCTCGGTGGCACTCAGGGGCCTTACAATCATCCCAGGTGTAATTGACTCAGATTTCACTGGCACCATCAAAATTATGGTTCAAGCCCTACAAGGCACGATTATCATTAATAAAGGAGATAAAATAGCCCAGCTGTTGGTTCTACCAAGCCTTCATAAAAACTTCCCCGCGAGAAACCTAACCCGAGGCGCTCAGGGCTTCGGCTCTTCCGGGGATACCTTTGAAGGCTTACATTTGACGTTGCAAGAACGTCCTATGCTAACCATTGACATCAATGGCAGACCCATTAAAGGCTTGCTTGACACAGGAGCAGATCGCTCAATCATTTCACAAAAAGATTGGCCTAGCTCTTGGCCCACAGATGTGGCATCCCAGAGCCTACAGGGGCTTGGGTTTGTCCACGCCCCTAAGGTGAGTGCTTCGCTCCTGACATGGCGCGACAAGGAAGGTCATTCTGGTCACTTCCGTCCCTTCGTACTCCAGCTTCCCGTATCTCTATGGGGAAGAGATATTTTGACAGACATGGGCATCACCTTAACTAACATCTACTCCCAAAAAGCTCACTCCATGTTGCTAAAACAAGGGTATATCCCTGGAAAGGGCCTAGGTGTTCACCTACAAGGCCGAACCTCGCCTATTCAAGGCAGCCCCAAACAAGACAAAAAAGGACTGGGTTTTTCCTAGGGGTCACTGAAAGCCTTCTCACACCTGAACCCATAAAAATTACTTGGAAAACTGACACCCCTGTGTGGGTTCAACAGTGGCCCCTACCAAAGGAGAAGGCAGAAGCCGCTCTGGAGCTAATTCAGGACCAACTCCAGGCGGGACATATCAGACCATCAACCTCCCCTTGGAATACCCCTATTTTTGTCATTAAAAAGCGCTCAGGAAAATGGCGGCTCCTCCATGACCTGAGGGCAGTCAATGCTCAGATGCAACCCCTGGGTGCAGTTCAGAGAGGCATGCCTGCACTATCAGCGCTCCCACAAAATTGGCCGGTCTATGTCATCGATCTTAAAGATTGCTTTTTCTCCATCCCTCTTCACCCAGATGATTCACCTCGCTTCGCTTTTACCTTGCCCACTATCAATCAGGAAAAGCCAGACCTTAGATATGAGTGGATAATGTTACCCCAAGGGATGACCAACAGTCCCACTATGTGCCAATTGTTTGTCGACGCTGTCATAGAGCCCATAAGACATAAATTCCCAAAAAATAGATGCCTCCATTATATGGACGACATCCTAATATCAGGAAAGGACCTCCCGAGCTTAGAGCAAATGCTTAGACAGCTGGTCTCTACTCTTAGAGCCGCTAATCTGCACATTGCCCCAGACAAGATCCAGCGGTCAGAGATAGCCCAATATTTAGGGACAAAAATTACTTCCTCTCAGGTATCACCATTAAAATTGGTTATCCGGCGTGATACGATCCTAAGTTTACATGACATGCAAAAATTAGTTGGGGATATCAATTGGATCAGGCCGTACTTGGCCTTACCTAACAGCAAATTAAAACCCCTGTTTGACTTACTTAAGGGAGACCCTGACTTAAATTCATCCCGAGAACTTACGCCGGAGGCAGAAGTGGCACTACAAGCAGTAGAGCGGGCTCTGACCACGGCCGCATTAAGGCGTATTAATCCAGAAAAGACCTTCGCCTTGTGCGTTCTCAAAACAGCTAGACAACCTACGGCTGTCATTTGGCAGCAAGGACCCTTGCTTTGGGTCCACCCAAAAATGTCTCCTGCTAAGGCTATTGACCATTATCCAGACGCGGTCGCTTCCCTTTCTCTAGAGGGCATCTCACGAGCCATACAACACTTTGGGGTGCCTCCTTCCTCCCTACATGTACCATACACAAGAGAACAAATTGAGACCTTAACAACATGTCTAGATTCCTGGGCGATTCTCCGGTGTACATTTCAAGGGACCATAGATAATTCCCAAAAGACCCACTACTTCAGTTTATTACAGTACACCCTGTGATTTTTCCCAAGGTTACATCCGCATACCCCATAACTGGAGCTCCAATAATCTTCACGGATGGCTCCAAATCAGGCATAGGCGCATATGTGGTTATGGGTCAAGAGCCAAAAACTATCCAATTCACTCCAGACCAACCCCAGGTGGTCGAGCTCCAGATAATACAGGAAGTCTTACGTCGCTTCCCAGGCGACGTTAACCTCCTGTCAGACTCCAAGTATGTGGTAAATGCTCTCCAAGTTCTGGAGACGGCGGGTCCCATTAAACCCTCTTCAACGGTAGCCTCCATATTCCTAGGTATTCAACATCAGCTATGGAATAGAACCTCAAAAGTGTTCATCTCACATATCAGAGCCCATACTAATTTACCTGGGCCCTTGGCGGAGGGCAATGCCTTGGCAGACTCGGCCACGTGCCCGATATGGGTCTTCACCTTTCCCAACCCTCTGGAAGCAGCCCAAAAATTCCACTCTCAGTTCCATGTTAATGCCCGCACCCTCATGGCGCGCTTCAACATCACGAGAGCACAAGCACGAGAGATTGTACGGTATTGCCCAGCTTGTGTGATCTCTTCACCCCAACAATCTATTGGCATTAACCCAAGAGGACTTCGCCCAAATCATATTTGGCAAATGGATGTTACACACATCCCAGAATTCGGAAAACTTAAATATGTTCATGTTTCGGTAGATACCGCCTCCCAGGTTATGTTTGCCTCGGCAGAACCCGGAGAAAGGGCCACCCACGTTATTAATCATTGCCTGGCAGCCTGGGCTGCTTGGGGAAAGCCCAATATACTAAAAACAGACAATGGTCCTGCCTATACCAGCAAAATTTTTATGACATTTTGTCAACAAATGGAAGTCACTCTTAAACATGGCATTCCTTACAACCCCCAAGGACAAGGCATCATTGAGCGATCCCATCGGACACTCAAAGATGTCTTACAAAAACAAAAGGAGGGAATAGGCCATGGCCTAACGCCCAAAGGAAGAATATCATTGGCACTCTTTACCATAAATTTTTAAAATCTTAATCACAATAATCATTCCCCTGCCATGGAGCACAATAACCCGTCCCCGGCTGACAAAGGGCTGGTGAGATGGAAAGATGTCCTTACAGGACAATGGATGGGCCCGGATCCAGTGATTAGCTGGACCCGAGGTGCGGTTTGTGTCTTCCCACAGGAACCAGGCTGTGAACCGCTGTGGGTCCCGGAAAGATTGACGCGAGCAGTAAACTCCCCACCAGTTCCTGATAAAGCACAGGAGGATAAGCCCGCGGACACAAGTCAACTCGACCCTTCTGGGACCGACGCTCAGCACCCGAGACCATCTACAAACTAAAATGTCTGGTTTGGAGCCTTTTCTATTCTGTGGGTTCCTATTAATCACCCCTGTTCGCACAAATTTGACCAACACTGTTAAAAATATGACAGCTTGGCTGCAAGACACCTACCTACCTAAGTTTCACAATTTGTCCCTCATAGTCGGTCAGGAACTTGACAATATGGACGGTATCCAACTAGGTCCAGTCAGGTTCGATTTATCAACTTTAGGCAGTGTTATAGCCAGTTTGTGGGAACGCGTCACCTCCTGGTTCTCCTGGCCCAACCTGACTATTTGGATCCTGATTGCCGTGGCCTTCCTAGTGGGGCTTGTGGTTATTAAATGCTTGTTAGATCACCTCATACAAACTCAGCAGCAGGTTAAGATCACAGCTATGGCAGCCATGCAAATGGCAGCAGGTGGCCCATCAGGCCAGCAGGCCGCCGCATATCTCCTTCACATTGCAGAACATCAGCTATAAGAGCTGAGTGGGCAAGCCAATGACGGGTAAGACGGGAAAAGCCCTCCCGGTCAACCTAAGACAGGCTCCACTCAGATATACATGGCCTATAAGGCCAGGGGTCCCTTCTGGAGTCAAATTATTGGCATTGAGATGCGAGACCAAGGGTACTGCAGTGCCATCCGCCTCAAAGGTTGGGGGGAAGGCAGGAATGAATGTCTATATGCATCCAGGTTCGGTTCACAAAAGCCTGGCCCTGCGAAAAAATGAACCACTCACCTTGAGCATGGTCCTGGCGCAAGGATATGCACAAAACAGGGTGATGCACAGCAGGGTATAGACCTCTACATTCTCTCATGCCTCGGCCTACAAGGTAGGCCCACTCCTAGGTGTCTAACAGCAACAAGGTCATAGACACCTTGGAGGGACCCACAGACCATCCTATTTTAATAAATAAAAAAGGGGGAGATGTGGGAAGCCGCCTATGAATGGCGCCCATTTCCTGCTTCCGGGTTCTTCCCGGCCTGAACAAGCCCGCCAAATTGTCATATCTGCCCAGTTACCCGTGACGCTAGCCTATCAGCTTGTTAGGCGCGCTTCTCTGTGATTGGATACTGCTTCCCCTTATAAGAGGTTGTTCCTGCCCCCAACGGCGGAAGAGGAATCAACACCGAGGGTGGCGGACCTTGTCAGGTCCGGTTCGCTGTACGTAATAAAGTTTGAGAGCTGATCCTGCTCGAGTTTGGTCTCCTGTCTCCCGCGGCTCCGGTCAAGCCCTGTCATGGAAATGTGTTAAACTATGTCTCCCTATAGCCAGCTGGAGACCCCTAAGGGAGGGATATAGCTCACCAGGCCAGGGTGTCTCCTGGTGGAAACTAGGGCAGCATTTACAAAAACTGTGCTGGACTGAATAGTATTCATCAACTTGGCCAAGCCTAGGTGAGGCAAAACAGATTGCAGGCTTTAGAGGTGGTTGAGCCATGTTTGAATCATGGCTATGCCATTGCTTGTCATCCTACTGACATTAAATAAAGAACTTTGCAACTCTTAAGTCTTTTTCTTCATTTGTGAGGGCAGAGGCATGTGACAGCAGTGGCCTATAAGGGAATTTGATTTAGAGTATTCAGTAAGTGGCCTTGTTTCAGGTACTGAGGGACAAAGAGGTAAAGCTGATGTCTTTCCTGCCTCAAGGAGACAGAGTGTCAGGGGAGATTACAGGTGTCATACAGAAAGCTCTGGCTATATATGCTGGGTAACGAGGGGCAGTGGATAAGGAAGGGGCAAAATGAGAGTGGGCTACTCATGTAGGGTATCAGGTATGCCAAGGCAGATAGCAGGAAGAAAAAGCATCTCCACCAAAGAGCACTGAGGACTGAGATAGTCAGCAGAGGGGAAATGGGGCAGTCAGCCTGGTACACACAAGTGTCCAGCCCAGATGAGATGCCCATGTCCTTGAGAAAAGCGTGCCTTGAATGTACCCCACCTTTTTCTCATGTAGGAAATATGGTGCCTATTTGCTTTGTCCTGCATGCTACCCATGGAGTGAGCTAGGTGGGTTCAGTGGGGTTGGGCCTCCACTCACCCCCTCCCCCTGCTGTAATTATCAGCTGTGTCCAGATGGTCACAGGCTCCCTAATCTAGGATAATCGGTGGGTTGTAGCTCAGCTGGGACTTGGGCCTTTGTGCCTGGCTGAGATGGGCCAGCCCCAGCTGGAGAGACCATGTGGACAGGGCCCTGGGGCTTTGCAAGATGGGGAAGGCCATGGTGCTGGCCTTGGGTTGGAGAGATGCCAGGAACAGATGAGACTGCTCTTCAAAAGGCAATCTGAGTGCAAATGAGCGGGTGCCTGCAGATGGGCTAGGCCAAAGCCTTCGGGCCAGAGGCAGACCTGAATGGCTCAACCTCAGAATCTGGGGCAGGCATTTTGTTCCCTTTCTTCTGAACTCACCCTTTCCTATACAGTTCTGTCACAGCCCCTAGTGCCTGAGGCTATACCCAATATTTATAATGGCATCTCTGGCTTATTACCCACATAGATGTTGGAGATCTGGCTGTTCAGGTACATAGCCAGAGTGGCTGAGTTCTTAGTGGCTTATGCTTCTATCACATGCCACCCTGCATAAAATGCTTGTTTTTAAAAGAAAGTGTCTGTATTGCTATTATGGAAGTAAGTGAGGTATGAGTGTGCTATGGCTGAATGTTGGTGTCCCTCCAAAGTGTGTGTTGGAACCTAGCACAGTGTGGTAGTGTAAAGAGGTGGGCCTTTGTGAGGCAGCGATTAAGTCATTTCAGAAATGAGGACAGAGCCCTCATAAATAAGATTTATACTCATAGGGCCGGGGATATAGCTCAGCAGCACAAGTGCCTGCCTGGCAAGCACAAGGTCGTGAGTTTGATCCCTGGTACTGGAAAAAAAAAAAAAAAAAGATTTATACTCTCACCAGAGGTCAAAGGGAAATGCCTCGCCCTCTTCTGCAAGAGGGGGACACAGCAAGAAAGTGCCGATCACAAAGTAGAGCTGTTAGACACTAATTTGGGGCTGTCACACTCCAGAATTGTAAAAAAGTACATTTTTGTGGTTCACAAATGACTCAGTCTAAAGCATTTTTTACAGCAGCCTTCACAGACTGATGGTAGGGAAGAGCTCTGTGAACATTAAAAGCTGGGAGCAAACACTGAGGATTGTTTCTCCAGGCAAAGTGGAACACAGACCCAAAGTTTGAACAAGACTTTATTTTTACAAGAAAAGGGGGCAATAAGTTAAGGCGCTATTTGCATGGAGGGAACAGGAGGAGGGGAACAGAATGGTGTGCTTGAGTTCTTCCTACTTCCTGGCTCTGCATCTCCCTGACTTAGTCACCTGCCCAGGCTCTGGACGATGGTGACACAGCCATGGGAACTGGTGCAGCGCTGCAGGGATGGCTGGGCCTCCACCTGCCCACTGCTGGGGTCAAAGGTGAAGACCCTATTGGTGCTTTCCCCATGGTCATCCCGCCCACCAAGGATATGGACCTTCCCGTCACACACAGTCATTCCGCAGCTCTCCTAGGGGACAAACAGAAAGACAAATCAATTCTGGGGTCCAGTGTGAGGCCTACCTGGCCAGACCAGACAGCAGAATCTTGTCTTACAGACTACAGCCAGGGAGTCTGGATAGCAAAGAGGCAGAGATTGTACGGATCTGAGCTAAACTGTAGTTTGACCCTTGATAAATGGTCAGATGGCCTAGAAGTCACTCATATGCTCTGGGCTGTAAGTGTCTTCATCTGGAATTATGAAGGATAGCAACCTCTTCATCATAGGGTTCTCATCACAGTCAGTGGGGTTAAGTATGGAAAATATTGTTCACAGTGCCCGAAATAGACTACACTTGGTCTTAGCTAAAAGGCTGCATCTGTAAAGCCTGGAATGTTGTCAACATACAGTTAACAATAATGGTCCCACCATCATCTTAGGAGCTCAGACTCAAGCCAGAAACCTCAGGCCCTTAGGATCACTGAATAGTCCACTGATCACCTCCAGTCCAACCACACCTATACATAGTCTCTCTGGAGTCAGAGTAGGGAAGGAAAGGAACTATAGGGACCAGAGATTCAAGAACCGGGGTTTCCTGTTCTTCCCTTACT
Source organism: Cavia porcellus (assembly GCF_034190915.1). Lineage (NCBI taxonomy): Eukaryota > Metazoa > Chordata > Mammalia > Rodentia > Caviidae > Cavia > Cavia porcellus. Next base: position 59,961,097 of record NW_026947492.1, on the reverse strand, counting down.
GGGTGGGGCTGAAAAATTTAGCAAGGCCCATCCACTGCACAATAGGCTACCAGATAGTGGACGTTAGGGTAGGGGAAACCACAAATTCCTACTCAAGCATACAGCACTTGGGATTCTAGGTTCTTCCTTAATACGGCCTAACTGGTGGCCTTGGGCCAACCTCTCTTAAGGCCAGATATCATTGAAGACAAAGCTGGAGAACTATGTGAAGTCTGCCAGAATGGAGTCTTTATGCAAGACTTACTGCTTCCAAGACAAAGGGCCTTTGAGTGGGTTCACTGTCCTGGATGGACAAGTGCCAGGACTGTACCCTGAGCCTCCACTTACCACAGGGCTGGGGAGGACAGCTGCTTCCCCCCAGACATCTGTGCCAGGGTCATAGGTGAAGATTTTGTCCATGAGGCCTCCCACCACATAAATGGTGTCCTCTAAGGAGACAGCCTCGAGACACCGCTGTGAGAAGGGTGCTGGTGAACGCAGGCTCCAGTGGTCCTCCTTGGGGTCAAAGCACTGCACCTGGGGGCAGGAAGGCAGTAGTGGTGAAGCCGGACCCCCCACTGGCCTGCTGCCATGTCCTGCCACCTCCTTCTCTTGGGACATCCAACACAACACCACCAGTATTTACCAGGCCTGAGCTAGTGTCTCAGAGAGAGACCAACTGTCCCTGCCCTGCAGTGCTCTCAACCTAGTTCTGTTTTTTTGTTTTTTTGTTTCCAACCTCTGGATGCCCTTTGTAAAAAGGCTCCTCAGTTTTCAAGGTCCAGCTCAAATGCTGCCCCATCTTAAATCCTTTCCTGGTGTTTCTATCCCTCCCTCCCCACTACAAGAATAGTCTTCTTTGATGGAGGATGTAGAGTCACCTCACATGAAATTAATCATTGGAGCACATCATAGCAATCTGGGAGAGAGATATGACCCGGGATATGGAGGTGATGTCTGAATGTCCCCCCACCAAGATGCGTTCCTGGCTGTGTGCAGTGTCAGTGCTCTTCTTCCCTGGGGCTGTGGGGTCACGACTCCATTCCAGCTGGGATGTAGATACCACAGCTGTCCACAGGCCTCTGGGCTCGTGGGTGCCAATGATGCCCTGAACCCTTTTTGGGGTGCTTGCCTTGCTTGGCTGCCTGCCTCAGGTATTTCCTTGGAGATGCCCTCCTCCCAGAATGGCCCGCAACAGAACAATCGATATGAGATGATGGGAAATGGGGTCCCCTACCACTGGTGGCTCCCTCCAGCTCCAGGAAGGTTGGCTGGAGGTACGGGATCAGGGAATAAGGAGAGCTGAGGGAAAAATTTAGGTCCCAGAACCACAGACAGGGAAGAAGGAAGGAGCTGTTATGAAGATTAATGTTTATTATTTATGATAGATCTGATAGAACTGAAAAGATTAAGTATAAAATATAAGTAACCTTTATTTCAGGAATGCGGGGAGAGACCCCCCAGGGCGTGGCATCTCCACCCCAGGGCTGGCGATCTCTCTCTTTCGGACATGTGGCGTGGGGGAATATAAGTAGCCTGAGCTTAGGGCAGTGCCCTAAGGCCATTAGAGATGCACAGGTATTTCATTGGCACAGATTTGGGGCCAGGGGCAGGTTTCTAAGGGTGGGGGTATAGGGTTACAGGTAAATCTCTAGGGGTGGGGGAGGCAGGAGCTCCCTAATTCTGGCTGAGGCTTTTTTGGCTACAGTGTCCAGTCTGGGCCAGCAACCCTTTCAATTTATTATATTTTTTTTTTTTTTTTTGGTGCTGGGGACTGAACCTAGGACCTCCTGCATGTAAAGCAAGAACTCTACCACTGAGCTACATCACTAGCTCCTAATTTTTATTCATAAAAGCTTATCTGACCACAGATTAGTAGACTACAGTTCGTCTACCCAGTGGAATATTACAGATGCTAAAATGATGGTGGTGAAGTTCTAAATATGTGGGAAGTGCTTATTAATGAGGATAGAAAGTAGAATACAATTTTAAAAGCAAGAACATAAAATTAAAATAGAAAACGAAGTAGAATCCTGGAGGGTAATGCACCAAAATGTTTATATAGTTATCCTTAGTGAGAGAATAGGGTGACCTTTTTTTTTTTCCATTCTAAATTTTCAAAAACAAGCATTTTTAAAATGCAGAAAAAACTTTAATCCTACCCCTTCCCCTCTTAATTTTAAATCTGTGACACCCGTATGGATGGCACCAGCCCAAACACGGGAGTCCAGAAGGGCTGCTGGCCCACTGTGTGAACCTGAAGCTGTTTCTCTGAACTCAGTCCTTTGCCTGAAACCAGGAGATGACCCCTGGACGCTGGTGATGAGAACAAGTTAACAACAAAAAAAGCAAACCCCGGAAGTGGCTCAAGTCTGTACCTGGCATACAACGAGCGCCGCTGTTTCTCAGCGGCCTCCAGTGCTCCTTCCATACCCCCAGACCCGCGCCTACCTTGTTGGTGTTGCCACCGTCCTGCCTTGCGCCCCCGATCACAAAGAGCTGGCCCACACAGGGCGCCACCGCCGCAGAGCTCACGGCCTCCAGCAGAGGCGCAGTAACAGCCCAGGTGTTGGAGAAGGGATCGTAGCGCTCCACACTGCTCAGGCGCCTCAGGCCATCGAAGCCCCCCACCGCGAACAGCTGTGGGTGAGGACATGAGCAGGGCACTGGGAATCCAGACCACAGGCAACTCCTTGGCCCCTTCCTTTGGAGACATGCTACCTTCAGAACCAAACCCAAACAGGAGCATCCCTGCATTGCCACCGCTTGGCTCTGCCCAACTATAGGATCTCTGTCAGCTGCTTCCCCTATTCATCCAGGGAGAAAGGCGGGCTTCTAAAATGGGTACTGAATGTGGATTAAATCTGCAAATACTATCATCAAGCTGATGGTTACTGACAGCAAATAGTTTTAAGGGTTTACTACCCCACTTAATCGATTCTAAGAAACACTTTGTGTTGCTGAATTCAGGATATAGTTCACAAAGATTATCGGCAGAATTCTTTTTTCTAAGTGGCACTCAGGATTTAAACCCAGACTGTTTGACCCTGGAACCCATACCATTAACCACTACTAGGTTGTACTAGGCCATGACAGTAATTGCTACTGTTGTTAGTATTAGCATTCTGATGTCATCTTGGGAAAGTCCTTCTCCTCTTTTTGGATCTCAGATCACTTCCTCCATAGACAGGGTCTCAGAGGGACTGCCCTCAGGACAGATATGCCATAGACCTGTGCATATCTGTCCTGGGCAGTGACTGTAGAGTGTGCCTACCTGGCCCTGCACTGCTGCCATCTTGTGTCTCCACCTGCCTTTGTGCAGCGAGGCTACCTTGATCCAGGTGTGCAGATGGGAGCTAAACATCCACACATCCCGGCTGTTGATGTGGCCTCCTAGAGAGAGAGAGAGGCAGCTGTTGGCCCGGAACCCTTTTGCTATCACCAGCACACCCGAAGCCAGAAACACGGGCCTCGGATGCATAGGTGGGGTTAAGAACAAACGATTTTCCCTGGGCCGGTGTAAGACTCTGTACCTGTGACCCAGCCACTGCTCTGAATGAGAGGAGAAAGGTCTGAATTAAGGGGTTTAAGGGACAGGGCTGACAGTTTCAGGAAGCAGTCTTTGTTGGGTGTTTGCAGTGGGACGGCAGTTCTGTGCTCAGGAAGTGTATCTGTGTTGAGGGTTGTCTACTATGATACACGTGCAAAAGGTTCCCCAGACAAGCATCAGGAATGTTCTGGGGTTAAAGAAAAACAAAGCCATGATCTGCGTGGGGATGGGGCAGGGACACAGAGTGACCAGTAATCCTTCAGTTCTCCCATCTTCATGATTTCATTCCTTGCCCACCCCTTCATGAAGTATTGGATTTACTATCGCCAGGTGGTGCACACTTGTAATCCTAGCACTAGGTAGGCCGAGGCAGGAGGGTCACTGCTATGTCAAGGCCAGACTGGGCTACATAGTGAGTTCAAGGCCACCCTGAACTATGTAGTGAGACCCTGTCTCAAAAATCAAAAATAAATAGCGAATATGGGGGATTTCCTTCTATATTCTGTTTGAAGGTAAAGATTATTTTCACTGTTAAGTTTTGTAATGAATGTTTTGCACTATTCAGTATTCTCCTTCAATTGGTTTTACAATGTTCTGTTTGATTTCAGTATACCTAATTGACTGGTATTGTGAAGATAATGAGACATACTGTAGTACCTAGTACTACTATCCCAGTATCCTGCTTTGAAGTTCTGTACCAATGTCTCTATATTGTCTCGATTGGCTTTGTTCTGTCTTGTTCTGTCGTATTTTTACTACATTCAAAATAAAATTTAAAAAAATCAAAAATAAAAATTTTAAAAAATGAAGTATTGGGATTACTATACCCACGTTTCATATAGGAAAGCCGAGAGGATTAATGACCTCCTAAAGACCACATGGTCTTTTTTTTTTTTTTGTCTTTTTCTCTTTATCAGTACCAGGGATTGATACCACGTGGTCTGTCAGAACAAAGACCAGAACTTTTTTTTCTTTAAAGACCAGAATTTTACTTTCTGAAGTCCAATACTGATATTGCCTAAAGATACTACCTACCACACCAGTGATTGGCTCTGCAGCACTACATACCACTTCAACCAATTACTGTGGGTTCCCAGAGGCTCCACCCCATCTCCTGATTGCAGGGAAAAATAAACAGTGCCCTAGGCCTGGCGGTAATGTGTCAATCCCATTGGGTTCCTGCTGCAGCCCCACTCTCACCAGAAACGTAGATGTCATTGCGAAGAGCACAGGCAGCGAACTCGGAGCGTGTGTAACCAGGTAGGCTGGGCAGAGAGGTCCAGCGCTGGCTCTCTGGGTGGTAGGCATCGGCGAATGGCAGCTTCAAGAGACCTTTGCGGTCACAACCACCAATGACCACGATCACTTCAGCAAGATCCATGAATCTGATGTGAGGATAAACCCAATGCCCATTGATCCACACCATAATTGTGATCCTTTCTCACCCTCTTGCTGACTACAGTACACGATCTTGATGCCCCTCCACAGCCTTCTGCCCTTCCACACCTTCCTGCCCAGCTACCCCCAACTCTGCCACTTCCCTCTGATTACTTATAAGGTCATTAATTCTTACTGCATCCTATGTACCTCTAACAAAGGCCTTGCCTAGAAAAATCACCTAGTTTAATCCTTATGAACATTCTATTAGGTCATATTACCCCTTTACAGAGGTGAAAATCGAGGCTCCCCGATTATGGCTAGCCCAGAATCATACCCAAGCTTTCTCCCGCTTTTTAGTCCTCATGAGCAAGCCCTTTATCACTAAGACACATGCCCTAACTCCCCTTTTGTTTTTAATTTTCATTTTGGGACAAGATTTTGCTAAATCAACCAGCCTGCCATGAACTTTTGATCCTCCTGCCTCAGCCTTCCCACTAGCTAGGATTACAGATGCATGCCACTCCAGTTGGCCATGCTCAGTTTGATCTGACAAATCAAACCTCTTCCTGGCATTTTTCTTATTTTTTGGTACTGGGGATTGAACGCATGATCCCGCGAGTGCAAGGCAGGCACTTATGCCACTGAGCTAAACCCCGAGGCCCATTTATGGCATTTTTCTGACTTTCATCACCAATTGCTAATTCTGCTACATCTCTTCTATATCTATTTCCGAAAGCTATCCCTTAATTAGTAATTCCTTCATACATTCCCTACAGCCTCCAGGCTTCTGATCTCACCAGATTTTCTAAACCTTTTAGCCAGTTTCCTAGTTTCTTCGATAAATACATACTTTTTTGTCTTACGCCCTGTGCTTAGTGTCAGAGATAAGTGGTCATTACAGTTTCTCTCGTTTTGTGTCTCTGTGGGGAGATGATCAATTTGGACTATTCCACCCATAGTCTGCAGTCTCTAATTCAGGAGAGGAATAATAGCCTCATTTCTCTTCAATACCCCTTGCAGATTTTATCCCTTACTGGTCTGCGAGCTCCCAGAGAGCACGTGTATCCAAATCACTCGCTCTAGCACCTGCGTAGAGTAAGCACTTAAATTATATATAATAGCGAGAGGGACCCTGTGTCAGGTGTGGAATACTCTCTCCAGGGCAGGAAGGTCTCCCAGGACTAAGTTTACACAATATTGAACAGATGACTTTATCTAGAAGTGCGACTATGAGAATTAAGGGGTGGTGATGGGATGGTTGGGTGGTTGAAGAACTGTAAGGCTGGTGGAGGGCGGCTGTACCTCCGTGGCCGGGCCCGTAGTTCGCTGGCTTCTCGGCCCAGGATGAAGCAGGCGCGGGCCTCGAGCAGCAGGGGCCGGCATTCGCCGCAGGCCTGCAGCAGCTCGTCAGCCTCCACCTTCTCCAGGAAGTAAGCCGGTGCCAGCAGGGGCAGGCGCACGTGCTCCAGCAGGCGCCTAAGCTGGCCGCGGCGGGCCGGCGCGTCGTGGCGCACCCAGCGCATGGCCGCTTCGAACACGGCCTCCTCCCGCGCCACGCCCAGGGCGGGGTCGGCCAGCAGCGCCGCCACCTCCTCCGGGGCCAGCTCCAGAAAGTCAGCGTGGTGCGCCACCTCGGCGAAGGCCTGGCGCAGCACGCGGCCGCAGCGCTCGGCCAGCGAGGCGAGCGAGAAGGCGGCGGCCACGCGCCGCAGCGCCAAGCTGTTGGCGACGCGCAGACGGCCCTCGAGGAAGCGCGCGCAGACGCCGCGCAGGCCCGCCACGCCCAGCCGCTCGGCCAGCGCCAGCACCGCGGCCGCCTCGTCCTCGGCGCGCAGTCGCACGCCCGCGCCGTAAACGTAGTCGAGCACCACGGCGAGCGCCGCCGCAGCCGCAGTCCCGGCTTGGTCGGTGCCGGGCGTCTCGGGCGCCACCGTCACCACTGGCGGTCCAGTCAGCCCGCGCTCTGGCCGGCTTGCGGCGAACAGGCTGCGGAAGTAGGCGCTGCCAGCGCTCAGCGCGGCGCGGTGGCATGGGAAGTCGCGGCCGCCGGCGCGCAGCACCACGTCGGTGAGGGTGCCGCTCCGCCGGTAAGCGTTGAGGGTCTGCAGGACGCGCTGCGCGTGGCAGGACGCCGCGCACGGCACCTCGCAGCCTGGCTCTGGCTCCTCCGGTTCCGGTTCCGGGGCGTCCCACATCCTGCCAGGTAGAGAATACAAATAGCGCCGGGAGATCCACCTAACGGGACTGGTTTAGGAGATCGGAGGCGTAGCTCCTGGCACACCTCTCCCTGTATTCCCTATTTAGTTTGCGTTTGCATTCGTTCACCTACTGTTTCTTCCATTTGTCCATCCAAAAGCTTTCTGCTGTGTTCTAGCGCATGCCTTATCTGTACCACCTTCCTGCCCAATTACCTACTTCAGTTGTATTGGTTTTTTCTTTTCTCCAGGCTTGCTAAGCTATTCTTCATCCATCTCTGCAAGAGACAGATGGTAGTCTTTCAAATAGGGTAATTTGAGGAGAGTCTAATAAAGGCATGGTTTACTACAGCTTAGGTAATATTTAGGGACTCCTAATAGCACAGAGCCACATGGGTCAACCACAGAAAGTGTTTACCTCAAAAGCTTTGAGCAGAAAAGCAGGGAGATTACTGGAGCCTGCACAAAGTACCAGTATAGGGAGTGTGACATGCATCCATTGTGTCATGCATGCATGTAATAATTACTTCCTCTCTATTCTGTCTTTTTCAGATCTCCTTTAGTTCTTCCCATAATCAACCCGATTCTATCCTACTGTACTGTATTCTGTTCATCTGTCCCCTCCATGCCATGCTATAGTAAGTGCTCAATATCTATTCAAGGTCGAATGGATATTAAATATTAATTGTGATTTACAGCATTTCTGTTCCAGGCAGTGATCAAGACAAGCATAGTCCTTAAGAGCTTCCCAGGGCTCACAGCCTGTTGGGGGGATTTTATGGAGGATTAGGGGAACTCATAGAAAGGGCAATAAACCCAGTTGGAGAGGAATCAGGGAAGAGGTTCCTAAGATTGGAGCTTCAAATAGAGAAGGATGAGGAGAATTAGCTAGGTGAAGGCAAGGACATGGAAGGAGAATGTTTCCTGCTCCAGGAAAGTGGAAAGGATCAACCTCTTAAGGATCAATGAGGTTCTGATTCTCCACTTGGCTCTGTGTGACTTCCTCTAGACAAGTCACTTCCCCCTTCCCTAGTCTTCTCTGAAGTAGAAACATAATGCCTCTTCTCCAGAGTTGTGAATGACATGAATGAAGTTTACCTTGTGTTTACTCCCGCAAAAGTGTGATGGTTGCTTTTTTTTTTTTGTTTACATAATTTGACCCTTACAACCCTGAGAAGTATCTTTAGTCACACACACTTAAGCTTTGCTCTGTGGAAACAAGTACACAGAGGAAGCTGCCTTTCAGAAGTTTGCTGGGAGGATCAAAGGAAGAGGTGTTTGTAGAGCATTCCACAGACCCTAAAGGGCTGTTCCAGTGATGGTTAGGATTAGGCCCCCATGAACCTGTGGCCTCTGTTTTCAGGATTCTGGGGACAGGGAGTTCTATGTGGCAATTCACTCCAGGGCAACTCAGCTCAGCCCATTGCCTCTTTCTCCATTTTGCTTCTCAGCGCTTTCCATATCATTCTGGTCTTCTCAGCTCATTCTGACCTCTGGAAGTCAGATCCTGCCCAGTGTTAGCCTGGCTCTCGACACTTGTTGTGAGTCATCCTGGGCAGCGGATTTCCTGTCTCGGCATCAGGATAAAAGAGTTCCTCAGTAGCCAAGGAGGTCAATTAATTTTGGCCAAGTAGAGGAGTTGGGTGTTGAACCCAGCAGCCATCTCCAGTCTCTGCATGCCTAGCCACTCTGCCACACCTGCTACGGTGAAGCATGTCCTCAAGGAGCAGGCAGACCTAAGGAGGGAGGTGAGACAGGCCATCTGTGGACTCAGGCCAGCCCAGGACACAGCCACACTTGGAGCTGAGGTGCAAGAGGGGAGATCTCATCAGCATAAAGAGGACTTCTCTCACCAAGATGCAGCAGGGCAGGGTGGGACTTCCTGTGGGGAAGAAGGGAGACTTCTCCTGGGAAGTGTACCTGTACTTATTTATTCTAGTGCTGTCTACAACTCTAGGCATTTCGAACTGTGGACATGCAGGGACAAGGACCTGAGACTCAGTTTCCTCCCTGCAGATTCCCAGACTGAAGGTCACCCAGTGCCAACATAGAAGGGAGGGGATTCCCAGGTGGAACTGCATAAAGCACGCTCCCTAACGCCCTCAATCCAGTGGTCATGATGAAGACAGATACCCAGCTTGTGAATGTTGGCTTAACATGTCACCCACCCCTTTCTGTCTTTCATCAGCACTCACATGTTTATACGCTAAGACTTTCGGACATCACACAGCCTACAGCCTGCATTCCAAGCCCTGCCCCCAAGTACCTGACGCTTACCTGGCCACGCCCCCTCGCAGGGCCTCCAGCGCCGCAGCTCTGCTGTGTTTCAAGGAACTGCTTCGCTTTGGTCGGTGCCTGCTGCCTGCGCCGCCCAGCCCGTCTCTAACAATGTCCCTGCTGCTTTGCCCAGGCTCCCGCTAGGGCTCAACTGAGAGAGGACAAAGGGGCTGGACGCCAGGAGGAGGAGAGAAGAGGGAAAGGGAGGGGGAGGGGTGGACGCTGGGCTTTTGTTCCATTCTTGGACCAGTCTCTATGAGGAAGGGGGCGGTAGTAACAGTGGGATTGACTGTGTATGCAAATCTGCGGTCTGCAGCCCTTGGGACTGGGGGCGGGCGACCTGGTGCTAGCCTTGTTCCTAAATGAAACACAGAGTGTGTGGGACTGTGTCTGCCTTAGGTAAATGGGGTGGTTTTCAGCTTAACTGTCCCAGGATACCTACTTGTGAATGTGAGATTGCATGGGACATAGTGACTGTGTAGCACTGGGGTGGTGTGGACATGTGGTTGTGTCACTGTGAGGCTAGAGAAAGGATCCAAAAGGTGACTGCCACAGTTATGGATAGAGGTTTCCCTCGTTCTGCCCCTGTTGGGCTGCTGTGTCTGTGCCCGTGTTCGTGTTCCTGCTTGACAACAGACATGTCATTCTGAGACTTTGGGTAACCCTGTCCTTTTGTGTCTCTAGGTTCATTTTGTGTCAGGGCTTCATGTCTCCATGGCTTGTGTATTAATGCACTCTACATGCATGTGTATATGACAGGTGTCTATATACCTGCAAACAGCCTGTGGCCTTGTGTCTGAGGTATGGTATGCATGAGGGGTGTGCACCATGGATGGGTCATAGTGGGACAGGGTGTGAGCAGAATGAGTCAGGTGGAGGAATGAGCTCTGTGCTGGCCTGGCCTCATGGATCTGGAGAAGGGTATTCCGTGAGCTGGTGCTGGATCATTTGCTCCCTCTAGAAGCTGACACAGGGCCTGGTAACCATGGATGAGTGAGAAATTTACCCTTATGGAAGGGAGCAATGCTTTGGAGAGGAGGTTGTCTTGCTAAGAGCCTGGTTGGCCTGGCTCTTCATCTTGTCATTTTAGCAGGGTGGATAATGAGGACCTTGGTCCTGTTCATCACTTTGGGTTGCTGAGATATTCAGAAGTAAGTGGGAGGGGCTTGGGATTTAGCTCAGTGGCATAAGCACCTGCCTTGCAAGCAGGCGGTCATGAGTTTGATCCCCGGTACTAATAAAAAAAAAAAAAAAAAAAAAGTGGGTACAAGCCACATGTCATGTGGAGTCACCCTCATGGAAGCCAGGTGTGGTAGGGGCCTGCCCTGGCTAAGCTTAGGCAGGGCCAGAGTTTCTAGGAGCTATTGGGAGGGCTCATGGTGATCTTGGCTAGACATGTGTCCTGAAATCTGGCTTGTCTGTCCCACAAGCCTTGTTCCAGAAATGAATTTACATCCAAAGTTTTCTGTGTAGCTGCTTGTTAAAGGATGTGAGAGATTTGGGCACCTTCATATCTGTTCATGGGCAGGAGGGACTGTGGAGTCATGGAGGGACCTGGAGGAGGTAGAAGATGGGCTGAGCCAGAAGGCCTCATCCTCTGAGGACAGAGGGAAGTGTTTACTGGGGTGGAGGGTTTCTCTGTGACGAGGGCAGTGTACTGTCCTCTGCAGACAGGGGCATTTCGGAGGGCAGCAGGAAGGGTTTTTAGTAATCCCTCAGGTCATGGGAAAGGAGCTTGGGTACATCATGGGTTGCAAGTCAGTTGAGGATGGTGACAGGCTTGCCAAGGGTGACCAGGAGCCATGGGTACCCTGGCTGGTGGGCCCAGCGCAGCTGGTTATACTGAGAGGCACTGGCATGAAAGGTCTGTCCTCTTCCTTGTGTGGGCTGCCAGGGGCTGGAAGGAAGGTCTTTTGGGCATTTCAGAAAGGGCAATGCCTGCCCCCTGCCCATTCTGACCTAGCAGTTCTGGGCTTCAGCTGACCTCTGCTTGAGAGATGTTCAGTGGCTAGGGAAAGTATGAATGAATGCCCTCAGCCCCAAGGGGCTGTCCTAGGGGTTAATGAAGGTGGGACTGTAGAGGGGCCAATGTTTGGAAGAGTCTTTGCCTTTCACCCAAGAAGGTGTCAGGGATCTCTTGCACTTCAAGAATTCTATCAAGAGGACCCTGGTTTGGAGAAGAAACAGACCCTTCACTACCAGGGAGCATGGTATATATTTAGCCTCCTGCTTTTCCCTTAGGACACACCCAAGACACACAGGCTTTTGGGACAAAGTCAACCACTGTGCCCTAGAAATAGGCATCTCTGGGCTGGCTGTGAGGACCTGCTGGTCCTGTTCGTTAGTCCTGCATCAACTCAGGAGCCCTTCCTATCCACGGTGCTGTTACTGGCTGGTTATGGAAGACATGCAGAGGCTACAGTCAGAATCCAGATAGGATCCTGGCTTTATCAATGCTGTGTGGCCCTGGATAGTCACTTTACCTCTCCAAGAATGTTCTCTGCACCCTAGACTGTTAAGAGAACCTCTGGCATCCTGGCTGACACAGCGTAGAGGCTGTGCCATCCAACCATTGCCCCAGTCTGTTCTAAGAGTATTTTCTTCTCCAATCATGGGGCCAGAACTAACCTCAAATGCAACATGCTCTGTCCCCGTCTTCCTGCTGACAATTCAGACAACACACATCAAGATGGCAGCTTTAATCATTCTGGCTAAGGCCCTCAGGCTTCCTCTATTGCAGGCCAACTTAGCCACATGCCCATGCTTGACTGTACCCAGAACATTTCCTAGGTGGCCCCATCTTGTGCCTGCTGATGTGGGCACCTGAGGTCTATCAGTCTGTGGATCTCCTAGGCCCCAGGGCCACTTCTACCCAGAGGTCTGCTGAATATTTGGGTGTGAGACAGAGCAGCCTGGGCCTGCACTTTTGGCCATCTTCAGCTGCTCTTAGGGGACATGGCTCGAGTCCTCTGCTGGGGTAGGAGTCAGTGGTGCTGAGAGGCTGGTCAGGGAGGAGTTGTCTCCACCATGGCTGCTGGCTTTCCTCCTGGGTTGAACCTCCTTGTGCTTTGAGACTGATGTGGGAAGCAGAGCTGCCAGGGGCTGGGGCAAAGGCCCAGCCCAGGTCTTCAAGGTCAGGATAAAACAGAGAAGTTTGCCTCATGGCATGGGTAGGTGGGCAGACACATGTGCAAGGGTGAGCATCCACATCTTCCACTGCCACAAGGGACATGGCATGGCCCAGTGACTCATCAGAGCTTCCAGGTGCAAATATGAGGGCCGTGAGGACAGAACCCGAAGGACCAGGCTTTGCACTTCCCAGAAGGAGCCCCAGGCCTGCAGGGGCATCTGGGAGGTTGGAGTCCTGGCCCAGCTGGGCCTCGGGACAGGCGATTCCTTAAGAGGGAGGACATGGCTAAAAGGGCCTGGAGCCTGCAAGGAGGCTGTGGAGCCAGCTCCCAGAGCACTCCAAGGGCAGACACACTTCTGCCAGCCTCCTGGGTGCCCCATGTTTCTACATTAGGTATAGGCTGGGGCCAGACAGGTCTTCGGCTAATGCCCAACCCGGTCCGTGAAAGTCTTGGCTTGGCTGCTGCCCCCTTGGGGGCCCCCTGGGGTGGCAGTGCTGTTGGCGTATGTGTCGTAACTGCTGTCTGAACACATGGAGAACTCATCCGAGACCTCCACACCATTGCTGATCTCTGTAGGCCAAAGGGAAATAGAACGTGAGTCGGGAGAATGGGGCCACTGGGATAGGTGACAGGTGGGGTGGGCAGTCTCCTGCAGGGCATTGGGGACTGGTGTACCCGCTGGCTGGCTGGCATGGGGCCTGGAATTCCAGGCTCTTCTTGGACTCTGCTGAATCCTCTGTCTGGCCCATTCTCTTGTCCCTTGAAACTCTATCTTGCAGTCACAGAAAACCATGTGCACACCGTGAGCTTGGCTCCCAGTGTTTACTCTCTTTAAGGGCCTTTGCATATATTGGTCCCTCTTGGGAGTGAGCTCCCCATCAATGCCTCCTTGGCCTCAAATCTGGTCATGTCTTCTCATCTGTAATGGCAGTTCCCAGCCTGGGATGGGCCTCCCCCAAGCCACATCCATCAGGGAAACCTCCGCTTAGGTCACATTCTGTGTGGGTGCTGGCCCCACTGAATGGAGCACCTTCAGGACATCTGTGCTCTCACGCTGCCAGTGCTGGGCTGGAGCAGGGGCTCAGGAAAGATCTGTGGAGTGGACTCAGCCTGTAGACGCTGTGTGATTCCAGTGCCCTAACAGTGTTCCCTCACTGCCTCTGAGAACAGCTGTCCCTCCTTTGCCAAGCCCACACCCCAGCCATTACCCAGGAACCTCTTACCACCCTCCACTTCCCAGCCATCATTGCCCTAGTCCTTCCTCACTGCCCCAGGGAGTCTGACCACACTCTCAGCACCCCATGGTGAGGATTCTAGGGACACCTGTTTTCCATGCTCTCGTCTCCACAGCTCGCTCCTGCATCAGACTAGGAATGTTGGCAGGGACTGGCAATGAGCAGGATGAAAATCATTATTTATGGGATCTGTATATGACCAGGCAAAGGGGGATGGATTTCCAAACAGATTTCTTTCCCACCTGCATGTCATCCTGGCCCAACAACTATGGCACTGACACTAAGCCACAGGATCTGAAGTTGACTCTATATGGGTGCGTTTCTATGAGTACCTGTGTCTCCCCGTGGTGGAACCTATAGGGCTGTCAATTCCCCACCTGCACATACTGTGTGTGAATGTATGTGGGTGCAGAGCCCTAAGGCTGCGACTGCCCTGGCCTGCTCACCTGAGAATATAAGCTTCTCCTTCATGATGCTAACATCCCGGCTGGTTCGGCGTACTGCAGCGCTCAGCATGATCTGCTCAGGATTGTAGCTCCGAATGCCACCCAAGCGCCACCTGTAGAAGTGACCCCGTGGGCATCAGGTCCTTCCCCACCCACTCCTGGAGTAGGGACCCTGGCCACTTCCAGAACCTCTCTGGATATGGCCTGAGAGACCAATAGGACTTATGTCCACAATATAAATGAGGAAACTGAAGCCTAGATACTATCGGAATGGGGACTGGAACCTGAGTCTACTGATTCTCAGCCTGGGCTTTCCTGTCTCCTGTTTAGCACCAAAGCCCGAAATTCACAATCAGAAAAATGGCTTGGTTAGTTCTGTCTCAAGTGTTCCCAGTTTTGTATATGGCTGTCTTTGGATGTACAAATCTGTGTATGTTTTTGTGTTTGTTTGAGACCGGGTCTTGCTATGAAGTAAGCTGGCTTCGAACTCATGGCAATCCTTCTGCATCAGCCTCCAAGTGCTGGGATTACAGGTGTGTGCCACCATGCCTGGCTGGATGGCACAAATTTGGAGGAGGATGGAGCTCAGCAGGCAGGACTCAAATGGCTTGTACTGGGGTAGGCCCAATCTTGGAAGTCCTCACTGATGCTCCTGAGGCCTCACCACCATGACAGGCTGGGTAGAGCCAGAGGGGAACCCCCGAGGAGAAGGGAAGGGAAGCAGGCAAAGGCAGGTGGCAGTGGAGCTGTGCTCAGAACTGAGCCTCACAAGTCCATGAGGCGGGGGTGTTAGAGTGACTTGGGGGTGAGACTGTCTGCTCTTCTATTCTAGCAGCCTTAATGGGGTGGGATGGATGAAGCATTAATTCCCATGTTGTCGGAGAAGGCAGCAGGGAGGGGGATAAAATGAATTGGAATAGTCTGGGAGATGGGCATGCACAGGGCATATGGGTCAGGACAAAGCAGTGAGGATTCAGGTTCCCAGCTTGGGCATTGGTTTTGCAGTTCTTCCAAACTAGCCCCAAATCCCTGGCCTCTGGACTTAAGACTTTTCCTAGGGCCAAGGCAGAAAGTTGGTGGTCGTTCCCACACCCCTGTCCCACCAAGGGTAACAAATGGGCACCTTGGAACCATTCCCACCCCGGCCCCAGGTAGAGAATGGGATTCCCAGATTCCAGAGAATCAACTGTGAGTTTCTAGATGGGGTCAGCAGAGCAGAAATGGACAGATGGATGGACAGAGCAAACAGACAAGGAAAAAGCAGGATGCTGAGGTGAAGCCCCTATGTCCTGGCTGGGCTGGCTGCCCTGTGAATCCTTGAGGGTAGGGATTCTGCCTCCTAGTCATTGCCTGGCCCCAGCACCAACCTCAGTGCCTGCCATGGTGTATGTGCTGGACATGTATTTGTTGAGCGAATAAATGTAAGAATGAGGCCTGCGGGGACATGACCCCCCTACTTGTCTCCCAGGTCTCTTCCTCCAAAGAGCTGCTCCTGATCCTCAGCAGACAGCCCTGGTTGTATCTGATGGGCCCAGCACCACAGGCAGCACTTGTGGATGTCTGCCAACTGTGGATGGACTGATGGCTAAATGTCCCTTCACTAAGCTCATCCAGTCACTGGAGAGCAGGTTCCTGTGCCACTAGTTGGCCAATGCAGCTGCTGACTTGGGGACTTGGGTCTAAGTCTCATCTAGGAAATTAACACTGAAACCCAGCTGGAAGGTGTCAGCCAGGCACATCCGGGACAGGAAGCCCTAAAGGATGGGGAAAAGGATGTGCATGATTAGGGGGTGGGAATCAGAGACAAAAATAGAAAAAGGGAAGAAATAGGAGAGACACAGAAAGGGATGGATGATGGAAGAGGAAAAAGAGGCAAGAACTCAACAGAGGGAGAGAGTGTGCGCTCCAGAAACTTGGGGACTGCACCGTGCAGGTGGGGAGCGCCCCCATGAGTGCTGGACTTAGGGACTGGGCTGCTCAGCCAGGGTCCTTCTTCCTGAGGGAGGCCAGGCCAGGGACCTGTCAAGGAAACGCTGGTGCTCACCTGTGGAAACTGCAGTAGGAACAAAGTAGAGAGTGGCAGCAAAATGGGAAGAGCAGAGAGGAGGCTGAAAGGGGAGGAGGAGTACAGACCTTCAGGCCAGGGGGCTTTCCTCCAGGGTGACCCAGCACGGGGCTTGGTGCACAGCAGGTTTTCAGACAGAACTGGAGAAGGGGATGGTGAGATGGGAGAAAGAGGAGCAGGAGGAGGAGGAGGACCACACCAGAATTACCTGATCAAGTGATAGCTGTGAGATGCCAGAGTGCAGCAGAAAGGGGGAGGGGAGAGAGGGACATGCGCAGGATCAGAGTGGGATGGGACAGAGAAAGAACGTCAGTTAAGAATCAAACCCCCTCCCCTCACTTCCTGGTGGGTGGGTCCCTAGGCTGGCCCTAAACCCTCCCCTGGACCACCCCTCTCACTCTACAACCACATCCCAGCTGCTGCGCTGAGGGTGGGGAGAATTTTAGTCTGGCACAGGGAGCGCTAAGTGCTGCCTGGAACCTCTTCCCACAGAGGGGCCAGAATTTGCCAGGGTCCACACAGTGTGTAGGACCAGAGCTTGGCTATGGGCTTCCAGCTGGGTGTTTACTCCAGAAGCTTGTGGCTGAGGGAGGAGGGCCTATGGTCCCTGGACTCCTTTCTCTTCTCATCAGGCCTTGTCTTGGCCAAGGGCTTAGGGCTCAGAGGAAGGTTTGCCCAGCTGGAGTGGGGACTGGGCCTGCCAAGGGTGGGGAAAACTGTGGAAGTGTCAGAGCTTACTCACTTCTGGAACACGAAGATGCCAACGATGAGGGTGAAGGAGATCAGGTCGGCAGTTACCCACATGAGACAGTACTCGTCCGGGGGCTGTAGACAGATGGCCCGAGGCCAGCTTCCAGTCATGGCCCATTCCAGGTAGAGGGTCCATGGGCTGGAGGACCCCATGTGACCATCAAGGAAGGGGAAGGGAGGGTCTGAAGGCTTGAGGGTCTAAGATTTCACCTTGCAGGAGTGAGCTCTGGGCACTGTGGGCCTAGGAATGGGGCATGTGTGTGCATGCACATGCGTGTACACACACAGTGGAAGGCTTGTGTTAAGCCTGAAGGTTTATGTGCT
This sequence comes from Cavia porcellus, assembly GCF_034190915.1. Taxonomy (NCBI): domain Eukaryota; kingdom Metazoa; phylum Chordata; class Mammalia; order Rodentia; family Caviidae; genus Cavia; species Cavia porcellus. The sequence continues at coordinate 59,943,765 of NW_026947492.1, read as the reverse complement.
TAAGTGAGTGCCAAGCAAGAGGTGAAAGACGAAACATGGGTGCTGTATCTGAATGTGAGGGCGTGACATGACCAGCAGGTGGGTGTGTGACCTGTGAAGAGCTGCATGTGGCATCTGTGTGGGGAGGTACATGTCACTGCATAGTGACCCCAGGGTTTGGTGCCTCTCCGTGGACACCGAGGATGGGGAGGGCAAAACCCCAGGTGCAGTCCTAGCCTCCTTGGTCTCAGGCGGGCCTGGCAGGGGTGGGAGGAAGGGGCTCTTGTTGCTGTTAGTCTCCGTCCTGTGGTGGAATGCTCCTGCCTGCTTGCCACCACTGCCAGCAAGTGTGTTACTTTCTGTCATCCTGCTGGACACTTGGCTGGTTTTTAAAGAATGACAGGCAGGCGAGGGCTGAACAGCCAGGCAGTGACGGATTCCAGCAGCCAAAGCCCATGGCCCACATGCTCACTCTTTCTCTCTCTTAGAGACTCCTGACTTTGCCTTTCTCAAGTTCTCCTTCCTGTCAGTCTCACTTGGGTTCCCCGAGTGTGAACTTCTACACTGCACTTGCTCTCCTCCTCCATGAAAGCATCCACAACGCACATCTGACTCTCTGACACTGCTGACCTCAGCCACACAAGTTCTCTGTCTGCCTTCCGTGTCCTCAGGGAAAAAAGGAGGCCCAGGGCTGCACAAGACCAGAACTTTGTCTGCAGATGCCTGGTTGACCAGTTCAAACATAGTTTGATTCACTGTTCTCCAAGCAGACTTTGACATTCCCTGTCTTGTCCTGTTGTTACCATCCTCTTTTCCTTTAAAATAAAATATAAACATCCCAAACCAAAAACTCCAAGCAGCTGTTTACTTGACAAGGGCTCCTAAGAGATGTGTTCTTCCCTGTGGATCAGGCCCAGGGGCCTTCTAGCACCTTGGTACAACCCCAGAGGCTGTGAAGATCTTTATGCCCCTAATCTGCACCCTCAGCATGACCCCACCACCACCCAGACCTCCCCAGGAAGCAATGCACATAGAGCTCACCAAGGATTGGGGCAGCCACAGGCAGCTTCCTGCCCTGTCCACTCCCCACCACCCCAGGTGCTCTCTGCCCTCAACAGTCTCCAACTCACCATGATCCAGAGAGGGGAAGGCACCTGGGACAAGATGTGGGAGTTGTCAGAGGTGACAGATGGGACCCCAGTGCACCAAAGCAGGGAGAAGAGCCACGGTGCGTTGACAGTGTAGAGGTTCACACTCAGGTTCCAGGATGCGTAGTCCCTGGGCAGGGCACAGAGGCTGGTTGGCCCAGGCTTTGGCTGCTCCCCAGAATAGGAAGGAATGCATTTCCTTCATAGTCTTCTGCCATCCTCACAATCTTCTTTGGAGGAAGGGCTTACTCAGAGGGCCAGGCTCACAGGAAAAGTCAGCTGTACCCCAGCTGGCATCTCTCATCTTTGAATCATACTCAAGGTGAGTCCCCAGTGTGCCCCTGCCCTCTGCCTGCACAGGGATGACAGGAGGCTTACCCCACCCTCCCTACCCTGGGAGTTGGGGGGCGCTGAGCAGGTAGACACCTGAGCTCCTGGCTGGACACCTGAGTGTAGCGCAGGTTCAGCCGCTGGATATGGCCTCTCCGCAGGCTGGCCAATGCCTCCTTCGAGCCTGCCGTCTGTTGGAAGCCAGGAGCCACCTTCCGCACGAAGGGCCTCTGCCTGTTAGGCAGCCACATGACCTGCAGGTGGGGTGGGTGCAGATGTGTGTGTGTATGCTTTAGGTTTCTCTTTCGCAAAACTGGTATGTGCAGTGTTAAAAGGGGTGGGGGCTTGCCCACAGTGAACATTGACTGCTTAGGTGGGATCACTGTCACAAGACGGCTTGTCTTGGCCAGAGTTGTGGCAATGATTCAAGAAGCTTTCCTTTTGGATGGTTGTCACAGGATAGATGAGCCAGGAAACTTATTCTGCATGTGGCCACCAGCATCAAGATTGGTGTTGGGTCCCTGTGGTCCCAAATCCTGCACCACTGTGATATGGGCAGCACGCTGCTAAGTAATCAGAGAACCCAAATCTGGTCCTGCCCTTTAAAGCCTGAAAGATCTGTCTTATTCTTCATGGCTGCCACCATGACTGCATCAGGGAGGCAAGGGGCATCTACCCCTATTTGACAGATGTGGCCAGGTTTGTGCAGAAGCTGGCTCAAGTCTGGGCTCACCTGGTGCTGCGGGAAGCCAGAGCGCAGCAGGGTCTCCAGCGTGACATTAATAAAGCTGCTTCGAAAGGGATGGTCTCGGGGTGGTTCCCGCAGGTTGAGCAGCAGCGTGGCGTTGCCCTTAGCCAGCTCCAGCAGCTCATCCAGGCTACAAATGGATTGGTTCTGGGCCTCCCTGTGGTCGGAGGGTGACAGGGAGCTGGCCGTCCAGAAGGGATCCGTCTGGCAGAGACAGGGACACATGCTGTGTCACTGGCCCTTTGGGGTGTTCACATGTCTTGTTGGCAACCAGGTGTGGAGACCCTGGGCTGCCAGTGTCCACTGGTGTGTGTCAGGTGAATGCTTGTGGCCCTGTGGGGCCCTAGGAGCTCCTGACCCTCACCTCTCTACCCCATACCTGCTTCCAGAGACAAGGACCCGACAGGAGTGCCTCCCAGACCCCAGCATGGTCTTCCATTAGCAGCAGGTCAGACCATAAAAGCCCCTCCCTCTCATCACAGTTAATCCCAGCTCCTGTCAGCCTTTCCACTCGCCTTTCCTGGTGAGGGAGACAGTCCCAGGACAAGCAGTGACAGAATGAAGTCTGCAGGCGGCAGTGGCAGAGCCCAAAGGGGGCCACTAACCAGCCTGTTGGAGCCCCCGAGCTGGTGGGCACCTGCCTATATCACTGCTTGGGGTCCCTGCTATGTTCTCCAGGCCCAGGCCCAGGCCCAGGTGCAGCCAGACCTTCAGGAACCACTGGCCAGCATTGAGCCTCTGCAGGACGGTCCAGTTGAGCATGGAGGCGGGCCTTCGGGCAAGCTCCGGGAACGCCTGCTCCACGTTGGTGGTTCGTCGCAGGGTAGCATCATGCATGAGGAAAGGCACACCATCCAGGCTGTGGGGAGGAGCTGCCATCACTACCCAGCCAGGGCTCTCACCTGCCCAGCCCTCACACACACTTCCCCACTACTGCAGGGCCTGGGTAGCCTACCCTTCCCTGGGCTTTGGGCTCCTTACCCGTAGGGGGTTCTTTGTTGGGGTAGGGATGCCAAGAGGGAGGACTGGGAAAAGGCTGGGCCTGATCTTAACCACTGTGGAGGCTAGATGCCATCTCATTTGGCAGTGGGGAAACTGAGGCTAGGGGAGGGAAGTATCTAGCTCAAGGTCCATAGCTAGTAAGTGGTGGAATCTGGCTAGGAACCTGATCTGTGTGATGCCATGATGAAAATGGTGCAGATACGGGTCTCTTTGACAAGTTCTACCCTTACTTCCACTCTTATCTATCCCACCAGGGCTGCCAGTCACTCTTACGGTGCCTTTGTGGGAAACAGTAAAAGACTCTCATTCCTCAGGGCATCTTCCCACCACCCACTAGAAACTATCACACACACACAATTGTATGACATCTATACTGGGCACAGTGATCTTGTTTTATGCCCTTATTTTATGATGTGATGGCCTTATTCTGTGCACAGCCTGTGCAATTAACTATACATGGCCCCCCCAATCCTCTCTCCTTCCCAGAAATAACCACTGATAAGAGATTGGGATGAATTTCTCCTGCCATCTATACTAATTCAGATTTATAAGTATACAGATAGGAAATGTGTTATCCCTTTAGTGTGGTCTTTTAAAGCGTAACCAGCATCACAACTACTCTGTCACTTGTTTATCTCACTCATCCACGTGGCTGAGCTCTGTCCTGCAGACACACATGGATCTAGTCTTCCTTCAAGTGCCTCTGTGACGAGGCGCCGGGTCCCCAGGATGAACCAAGCAAAGTCTGGTCTTGCCTCTATTTTATATCCTAGAGCAGTGAGGGTGAATCTTTTAGAGACCAAATGTCCAAGCCTCAACCCCCAAACCACTTATTTATCACAAGTGCCAACACTGCAATTAAACCTGAATACATAGGTTTTAGTTTAAAGATAACAACTCAAGCATTAAAACAAAAATACCATAATATAAAGAGCCTAGTGGTGGCATGTGTTCCATGGCTTTGCCATCACTGTCCTGCAGTGTGAAAGATTCATTTGTGTAAAAGGGTACTTGCCCTGTTGTGGATGATCTGAACCTTTACTATCCCACCTCCAAAGCTCCAGGACTGGAAGTTCCACCCACTGAGACCTAGGTCCTCCCCTACGCCTACCTGATGGTGACGTCAGCCTGGATCCCATATAGCTTCTGCTCTAGAGCCTTCCGGAAGGACATCAGAGTGTGCTCTGGAGCCAGCTAGGGAGCAGGTATGGGAGGAGAGGGCCAGCATTCAGTGCATATAGCCTCCCCAGCCAGGGGAAGGTTGTCCATGCTGGAAGGACAACCTTCCCCAGCTTCTCCATCAAGTAGCTATCTCACCCTGCTTCCCCACTGAGCTTCTCTAAAGTTCAATTTCCCCAACCATTAAATCATGTCTATCTCAAAGGTTTTAGGGGAAGGGGCAGGCAGGGGTGCAGGGGGCAGGCAGGGTGTGGACAAATACAAATGTCTGACATAAAGATAGCACTTGCTATCTTTGCTAACTATCACCATTATGTCACCCTTGGTACATCCCAGGATCAGAGCTAGACCCTGGTAGCAGGAAATCTTTGCATAGTCTGGTGGCTCTATGGAAGCCTTGGGCAGAGCTAAGTGAGACAAGTGCCTCTTGGTTATATCCTGAGCTCAGTCCAGGAGGAGATGCTGGAGGGAGCAGGGACTGGGATGGAGTTTCCCTGGGGTGATAAGAGCCCTCATCCATACCAACAGGACAGTACTTTCCCCACTGGAGGTCACTGGATTAAAAATCCCTAGCACAGTGCCTATTCAGAGAAAGTAGTAAATGGCTCATGAATCAGAGGAACCTAGTTCAGTCTTGTCTCTGTGTTAACTAGCTTTGAGACCTGGATGCACTCTCCCTCCTGTGGACCTGTTTGCCCACCTGCTCTTAGGGACGTGTGCTCACTGTTCCCTGAGTACAGTCGGGTTGGAGGCCTACCTTTTGGTTCCATGTGGTCTGAGAATACTGCTATACTCGCTGCTGCCACTGGGGGCCAGCACCGAACTAGAGATTGGTTAAGACCAGGACTAAACTGGATATGATAGAGAAGTAGGACTCCTCACTAGCGAAAGAATGGGGTGGAAGGGGTCCAAAGGCTGATTTCATTCCCATCTTCTCTCGCTCTGCTCATGCTCAATACACCCCCTCCTCTGGGAAGCAGCTGGGAACCAGGAAGGGCTTTGAAGTTGACTAAGAAATAAACCACTCTCCACAGGGTCACCTGGTCTTAGTTTCTTCAGCTGTGAAGTGGGCTCAGGCTATCTACTTGCTAGGTGAGAAAACAGGTGTCAGAGACCCCATGCCAGAGCCTGGCACACAGTTAAGGGTTCTGAAACTTGAGCCCCTTTCTCTTTCCCTGGAGCGCAGTAGCCTTGGGAATATGTCATCTGTCCCCCAGGTCCAATGAGCAGTGTGAGATCTGAGTCCATAGAGAAGTGGGACCCCACGCCAACCTCCCACATCTCCCTGACAAGCGACTTCTAAGAGGTGCCAATACCCCTTCCTATGGGAATGGCACCTGCAAAAGGCCACCTGGAAGCAGCATGGAGGGGCTACAAAGACTCAGGGGCAGAGAAAGTGTTTGGGAGGGGAATGTCTCTTTTATAGAAGCTTCTCTACATTGCTAAGGTCTGGCTGGGTTATGTGTTGGTCTCTAGAGCTGTGGAATCCTGGCCCTCCCTTGCCAGTTCCAGGGTTCTAGGCAGGTCCTAGAAACACGTAGCAGTTCTGGGATGAATTCTGTCCCAGAGCTCCCATCCATCTCAGGCAGTCCAAGCAGTGGGTTTTGCTGTTAGGAGGCTGTGCACAGGTATGTGGATAGAACTCAGTGAGCGGGACACCATGGTTATAACAATCCACTGTGGATTTAGTCCCACTAAATATGAAAGTGTATATAGGAGCAACCCACTCGGGGGCCACAGACACAGTCCCCAACTCAGGATGCGTCTCAGACTTGCTGCAGACCTGGAACCCACTGGGGGACCCATGTGCAGATACACACAGAGTGGACTAGACGTGTGTTCACGGGAACACAGGAAGGGGATGACATCTCTAAAGCCTCCGCTAAAGAATCGCCTTTACAGGAGTAAAGAATGGAACAGAGGTTAACAGAGGCTGGGGAGGGCAGGGGCAGGAGAATGGGAGAGGCTGGTGAATAGATGCAAAGTTGCAGTCAGATAAAAGGAACAGTTATGGGTGGTGTCATATGGACAAAGGGTGACTAAGGTAATCTATAGTTTACTGTATATTTCAAAATAGCCAGAAGAAAGAAAACCATTTTTTGTATGGTATTGGGAACTGAACCCAGGTCCTTCACACTGAGCTATACCTTCAGCCCTTTCTTTTATTTGGAGACAGGTCTCACTAAGATGCTAAGTTGCCCAGGCTGGGCTCAAACTTTCCACCTTCCTACCTCGGCTTCTCAGAGAAGAGAGAATTTTGAATGTTCCCAGTGCAATGAAATGATAAATGTCTGAGATAATGCTAATTACTATGATTTGATCATTATTTATCAAATACATGTGTGGAAATACATTGTGGTCCATAAATATGTTATATATATTTAAGCAAATAAATTAATTCTAAAATAAGTGCCATAAAGATGCAACAAGCCAGATGCATGATATGAGAAAGTCTACCAGACAAATGAAACAGTTGATTCAACAAAAAGCAAAGAGGACAACTAAAAGATCCTTAAGCAACAGGCATCAATCAGACATTGTGGAGACAGTGTGTGGATCCTGATTCTTAACAACTCAACAACTGAGCTATAAAAGGTATTTTTGAGACAACACAAGAAAATTAAACATAGATTTGATGTTAGATATTATTAATGTGGGTGAGTATATATAACAGCATTGTGGTCATGTTTTGAGGAAAACACTCATGGCTAAGGATACAGTCTGAAGCATGTAAGATGAAATGATATGTAATCTTGGGTTTTCTTTTCTACATCAGGAAAAATACAAAAGTAGGGGGACCGAGGAAGCAAGAATTGCAAAATGTCGATAAATGTTGCAGATATATTGCATTCTTTCTATGGTGCTTCATGGTATAATATGCTGAATTCTTTTCACTCCTGTGTATGTTTCAAATTTTTCTACTAAAGAAAACAGTCTTTGCAGGGGCCAATTCCTTCTCCTTTCTGCTCTTTCTCCTGCTCTGGCTGTCCCCGGCCTCCAGAGTGAGATGGGTTGCCCACCCCCAATGTTGCCCTGCCTACCTGGGAAGCCCTTCCTCTCAGTTCTCACAGTAGCCAGCAACATAGGGGTCCCTAAAACTCAGGCTCAGAGGGCACTGGTGACTCCCCAAGACATACAGGCAAAAGTGGACCCCTAATCCAGATTTCAGTTGGCTAACTGGTAGATAGATGCTGGGGCCAAGATGGAGTTTGATGGGAGGGTACCAGGGTCCAGTGTAAGATGAGAGGACTTTGAGTCTTATGTAGAAAATAATGTCCCCTCATGCAATAGAGAAGGACCTACAGCCCCATCAGAAACATCCTCCTTCCACCCCTGCTTGGTGCCAATGATCAAACCCAGAGCGTCACAAATGCTAAGCAAGCACTGAGCTACATCCCAGCTCTGAGCTCAAACATATGCTTTTAGAGCAGTGTCTCTGTGTCGCCCTTGCCCTTCCTGAACTCTAGGCACCATGGAAATCCCAACAGATGCTGAGCTCTCAGGAAGTCTCCAAGCATCCCCTGAGGGCGGGGATGGGTAGGTACTGCCCCTGTTGAGAAGCAAGGGTTTGAGGCTTTTGAGGTACTATGCATGGGCACCTTGCCTGTGCTAACTCTTGCTTCTCACGCCCTATAGCAGGTACTCTTGCTCTTCCCATGGCACAGGATGAGGGAAATAGGCACAGGGAGGATAGCAACTGCCTGTTCCCCCACAGTGATGAAAGCCCGGCTGCCTCTGCCTAGGCAGCAGAACTCTGCAGCCTGTCCCCTCCACCTCAGCTCTGTCTGCCACAGAACGCAGGGCACCTTGGTGTTAGAACAGGGTGAGCAGTTGCCCTGCTACTGGTCACCATGATCTGATTGCCTCCTGCCCATGATCTGATTGTCACAGCCCCAGACCCCATAGCCAGCAGCTGTCTCCTTGTCTGCTTACCCCAAGAGCTGGTGTCAGGCTAAAATCCTCCTGCATTTTCTTAGGACACCTATAGAGTTCTTTAGGCTCTGGTTCCATACAGCCTCTCCAGGCCTTTGCACCAATCCTTCTCATATACCTCCCCAGAGAGCTAACAATCCTTCTTCTTCTTCTTTTTTTTATAATAATATGTCATCCCCAGTTGCCCACAGATTCCTCCCCTAGAATGGCAGATGCACCCACCCCACCCTGTCTGTTAGGATCATCAGGTGGCACTCACCATGGGCGCCCCACGATGGCCGATGAGGACGGGCTTTGGCCCCAGGTTCTTTTTCTCCATGATGCAGGGAGAAGAGATGGTGAGAGGGACCAGGTAGAGGGCAAAAACCACGGTGAAGAAGATGCCCAGCATGGTCACCTGAGAGGCTGCAGACAGGGATTGTGAGCACCTCCTGCGATCCATTTGGCACCTACCAGGCCCAACCACAAGCATGAGATGGCCGGGTGGTCTGTACCACTCTTGCTAGGAAGGCAGATTTGTCTTCAGTTCACACACGTGTGCACACACAGAGATGGACATTCGGAGGAAGAGTCTAGTTCAAGGCCAGCAGAGGCTGCAAATTTCAGTGGCATCTGTGGCCACTCTGAGCCAGACCCCATGCTGAACTCATCCCCAAGCCACCCAGGTAAAGTCCCAGTGGGAGCAATCCAAGCCAAGTACAGGGTGAGGACGGCAGGCCCTACCCAGTGGTACTCACAGGACCGCTCTGCACGGGCAAACTGTCCTGCCACAATCCAGGAGAGCATCGTGACAGCGGCCAGGCCTCCCAAGTGTAGGAATGGTGATGTGCCCTGTATAGGGAAGGATTCAGGAAGGTCATGGGGCTCCCATCTCTGCCCAAATCAGGTCACCAGCATACCCACAGTCCACCCCTCCCCACAGGCTGGTAACCTCATCTCCATTCATGAGCTGAGGATGCCGGAAATCCAGTGACCCTGGGTTGTAGTATCTTCCCTGCCTCTCACATGCTGTATGGCCTTGGGCCCTTCTCTTCCCCTTTCTAGGCCTTGGTGTGGAGAGGCAGGAGTAATAAAAGACTGCTTGTTGCAGAGGTCCTGGGGTCTCCCCACCTCCATCCCTACTCACCTGAAGGGAGATCAGCAGCACCTCCCACTCGTCCTCCCACAGCTGGGCCACTGCTGACATGGCCACTACTGTGGAGCCCAGGATGACCACCAGCCCAATCTGGAAGGGGGAAACAGGAGAGAAAGGGTCAGAGCAGATGTGAGGGGTGCCCTTCTATCTGAGAGAGAGGACAAGGTGGAGTCTAGGAGTTAGACACAGGGAGAGATGGAGCAGGAAAGGTGGATGAAGCAGGGTAGAGGGAGGAAGGAAAGAGATTGGCATGGGCTAAAGGACGGCCAGGGACGGGGAGGGCAGCCAGAGGCAAAGGGGCAGGCTGAACCTGAGAGGAGCGATGGAGCTGAAGAGAAGGAAAGGTAGAAGAGGTGAGGCTGGAAAGGTGGTATCTCCTGGCCACCCAGTACACTTCCCACAGAAGCAAGGGATGAAGGGGGACTCTTCCCTCTGGCCCTGTCTACAAGGCTCACCAATCCCAGCCTCTGGCATGCAGCTTCTGATGTGTTATGGGCTGCGTCCTGCAGCTCCTGCATAAAACCAGGGGCACATCTCTGACAAGACCCAGAGGAATCTTCAGGGGGATAGATTTCTTTGGGGAGAAATAGCATCTGAAATCTCTTCGTAAAATTAAGCTCAGGTTTCCTACTATCCAGCTTCTAGCACATTCCCCTTGGAGTCCTGGATCTGCCTGCCTATCCTCCCCATCTCCTCAGAAGGCCCACCAAAACCACACACAGGACCCTCTGGTTTCTCAGACTCATCCCCCAGGGAACTGCTCCCCTCGCTGCCTCACACCCCCGTCCTCTCCCACAAAGCCTCTTCCCGGCAGCAGCATTCTGAGAGCCTCCACTAATGAAGCGAGGGGCTGAGTAGACTTTATAAACAGGAGGGCAGAGATTAGCCTATCTGTCTTCGTTCCCCACCAGGCAGGGAGGATGAATTCTTTTTTTTTTTTTTTTTTTTTTTTTTAATTTTAAAAAGAAAAAAGAAAAACAAAAAGCAAAATAGATCAAAAACAACAAACCCAAAACAATAATAATATAGGTTTTCAAAACAGAATGAAAGAAATTTAACAATGGTTGTTATAGTGCATATTATTCTTTTTTTTTCAAAGAAAAGAAAATTTTAAAAAAATAGAAAAAACAGTGGTTAGATGCCATGAAGTAGGAGGCAGTGCCTTAACTTTATGCATGTTGTCAGGCCCAAGGGTCCCTTCCATCCTTGTCAAGGGGAGTGCTAACCTTCTCTCCTTTCACACAACACAACCTCATCCTTTTGAATACCATCTGTACGCTGCCCCCTATTATGATAAAATGTTTAATCTAACCCTGAAACACTCTTGACAGATCCAGACTTCCTCTAATCCAACTAGTTTCCGAAATATTGCATATTAAACTGAGTTAAACATATCCACAAAAATACTGTTGATATTTTCTAGCAGTTTCTACTTAAATCAGTGGCACTGTCATCTACCTGTCTGCTGAATAATCTTAAGAGTTGTGACTTCAAGTAAAATATCCAAAATCCAATCTGTTAATTTTTTTTTAAAAAGAGCAGAATCTATTTATTGAGAGAAAGAAAGCTTCTGTCCCATAAACAGACAGACGGGGTTCTGAGGACTCCGCCTTTTCTAGGATTCTTTTTTTAATTTTAAAGAGGATAAAATTAAACAAAACAGAATAAAACAGATCATAAGAAAACAATTTAAGAAACACAGATTTCAAAGCAAGACCACTGGAGATCTTCACTGTCTATCATATTATCTCTTGCTTTCTTCCAAACAGTTGTCCAAATCTTCACACACAGTGAATACATACCGAACAGTATAGCACTAAACTGATCAGAACAGGGTGATGAAGGCATTTTAGATCTGAAGACCAGACAGTAGGGGAGTCAACAATGGCTGCCATAATGTCTCTTGTTCTCTTGGAAATAGCTGTCCATCTCTTTATGTGTGTTGAAATTAAACAAAAGAAAATAGACTAATATCACTTTGAACAGTGAATAATAGTATTGCTAGATTTTATATCATAATGCTACAGAGTTAGCACTGGGTATCTTAGTGTCTCTTCTTCTTCAGAGTATCTGTTCATTTCATCATGTATTATATAATCTATTCTTGTAAACTGTTTAGAAGTTCCATACATTTCGTGAATCTCTACATGTATACCTATCCATTCTGTACAGGAAGGATGAATTCTTGCCTGGGATTAAGTTTTCCTTTGGAGATTTGCATGGAAACAAGGGCCCCCTTAAGAAACCGTTAACAAGGCTGGGAAAAGTAAGGGCCGTGACAAGGCAATGCAGTGTGTGTGCCTGGGCATATATGCGGGCACTTCAGGGTGGTCGTCAGCTGTATCCTCCTGACAGCTCTCATGAGGTCCTATCATCTTCATTTTATACCCAGAAACATGGGCCCTGATTACCTGGCTACGTGGATTAGAAGGGGCAGATCTAGAAACCAAAAGCCTCTGCCTGCCTTAGGGGTCAGGCCACACTCCGGGAAGCAGGAGTCTCTGGCAGGCTCCTCCCAATCCTGAGAAGCCCTTTCTCCTCCAGGCTGCATCTCCTCTCACTTCCCTTCCAGGCATCTTCCCTCTGTGGCCAGAGAGACTGTGGACATCCCTGAAGGGTCGCTTCTGAGTGCATAACTGCCAGGGGAAATACTTGCAGTAAAACCAATTCCTCACAAACCTAATACAATTAAAATTTCATTGCCTCTGAGTTTTATAGTTGCTGCAGTGGTAACCATAGTGCTAAGCGGCACCACTGAATGTTCAGTGTGGGATTTCCTTCCTCCACTGTGTCAAGAAACCACAGTGATAGCATTGACTTGGTGGTGATAGCATTGACTTGCAGCAACGTGCCCCTGTTGTTTCCTATATCTGACCGAGGAGGATGAACCCCACAATAGAGCCCTGGAGACAGACCATGGTCCTTCTCTGAGTTAGTGGTCATTTGGTTTTCTGTCCTACTGGGGCTATGTTTTCTGATAGCAATAGGATGGGCAGAGAGGGCAGAGGGATCTTCCTTCCTTCCTTCCTTCCTTCCTTCCTTCCATCCATCCATCCATCTTGCCTGGGGGTTGGGACCAGGCAGCAGTTAGAACCTGGGCTTACAATAGTGACACAGGATGGCTTCTTGGGAGTACCTGGCCACCTCCTGGTCCAGACCTGGCTCCATGCAGACAGGGGAGGGGAGTTTCTCTAGGGAGCTTCCCTAAGCTGGGATGTGGGGATAGTAAGTGCCTACCTGGAAGGGATTTGGGGAAGGTAAATGAAAAAATGCACAAAGTGCTTAGCACAGAGGCTATAACAACAAGAAATGCTTGCTACATGGAGGCACCCTCAGCTGAACAGGGTTACATGCAGAGAGGATGGAGAAGAGCGATGACTGTGCCTTTCTTAACTGCTGCTGGAGGGAGAGAGCCTGGAACCCAGGAAGAACTGTGGACCCCAGGTCACCAAGTCTTGGTTCACTAGAAGGGCTGATGAAGTGGACGGAGTGTGGCAGTGGGCAGAGGTATGGATCAAGCCCACCCTGGAGGCACAAGGACCAGGCCAGTTCAATCTGGCTGGTCCTGGGGCCCTCTCTGGCCTCTGGCTGGGCCACCGACAGACCCTCCTCTGCACATGCTTCAGTGGCCACTGCTGCCTCTGTAGCAGGAAAGGCAGGAAATGACAGGAACAGTTCAGGCTGGTTTCATTACAACAGGATGTCGGGGAGCTGAGAACTGTGACCAGCAACCCCAGAAGGTGGCATCTGAGCTGATTCTAGGTGGTGGGTGTGGCCAGAAGGGACAACTTGAGTGGGATCTCCTGTTTACCTTCCAAAAGCCTTAATTTCCCCCTCATTCCTGGCTCTGAACTTCTCCTGGAAGCTTACTTTGGTTGGGAAGGGGGTAGATTTCTGGGAGATAGGAGCTTTGCGTGATTAGGAGTTTGAGGAATGTCCCCAGTGGAGATCTCAGACCCACCCACAGCCGCAGGCCCAGCCTAGAGGGCTCCCTACCTGCTCCTCTACTCTGAGCCTCTCCATGCCCAGTTCCTCAGGACTCAGGGAAACCAGGGACTTAAAATACAGGTCATGGTTACAATAGACCATAAATCTGCAGTTTTTGGGCAGGGGATATAGCTCAGCAGCATAGCACTTGCCTGGCAAGCCTGAGATGGTGAATTTGATCCTCAGTATCACCCCCTCCCCCTGAAAACAAAACAACAACAAAAACTGCAGTCTTCAAAGCGACATGATACTGGTATGAGACCAGAGAGATAAATGACAGTAAGTAAAAAGTTTAGAAATAGCTCTGCATATATTAAAATATATAGTATGTGATCAAAGTGGCATCTCTGGAAAGGCTGGCTTACTCAGTGGAGATAGCTAGGAACGCTGGGAAGTTGTCTACCAGCAACTAAGAAAGATCACACTATACCCCAAAAATAACTTCTAAGAAACATAAAAAATTTCAGTGTTAAAAAAGTAAAAACATAATTACCAAGTAATGCCACAGAGAAATTTTATATAAACTTAGAGTGGGAAAGACTTTCAAGTTTGATTAAAAAAAAAACAAATAGGGGCCATTAAAAGAGGTGAGAGATTCAAAAACTTAGTAATTTGTTAAACTCTCTATGCCACAAATACAACAAGCAAAGTCAAAAGATGAATGACAAAAAACTGCCTTCAGTTCATCAGCCAAAAGGCCCATTTCCAAATCTATAAACAGCGCCTGCAAATTAATAAGCAAAAAGCAAATCCCACAGCAAAAAGGTATGAAGAGACAGTTGCTAAAGAAGAAAATACAAATGACTCAGTCCTATGCCAAATGCCAAATGTAACTCATCATAAGGGAAATGCAAATTAAAAATATAGTGAGGAAACACCATCGTTAGTGCCAAAGGTGAAGACATCAACTGATGTCATATGGATGGGGAAGTCTTTATAGGCACGACTACACATTTCCAAGAGAGTGTGCCTTGGTGACAGTTGACAGAGAAGCCATTTGGCAAGATCCAAATGATAAAAGTACATGTTCTTTACTCAGAAACACCTCTCCAAGGTCTCTGCCACACTGCTCTGGTTAAGGACTGAAAACAACTGGACTGTTGATTGGGGTTATCCACAGGGGACTAGCCGGACACCTCAATACCCAGGGACTGTCCAGAGCAGGGAGCAGGAGCAAGTGATAGCATCTGTGTGGTGCTCTCAGTATCGCAAGGAGGAGAGACCCAAAGCATTTGCTAAGAAGGAAGAGCACAGGGTGGGCTGGGCTGTTTGTGTTTAAAGAGAAAAGAAATGTTTTATGTATATTTTTTGAATGGGCTTCAAGACAATAGGGGGGCTTTTGTGTATACTTTTTTTTCTGTCTTTTGAGTTTTGAGCCTTATCAGGGTATTACATGGTCAAAATGAATTAGACAAACAAAGCATAAAGATTCCTTAGTATCTTAGAATACAGTAACAGAAGTTTGGAAACAGAATGCAACTATAGAACTTCCAAGTCCTCAGTAAGGTATTCATAGAGCCCTAGACAGCCTTCCCTCCTGCTATGGTCAGCTTTTCTGCTGAGATCTCCAAGAGGTGCTAGAGCAGAGGAAAGCATGCCTGGCCCCCAAGAGCTGGCAGTGGGGAGAGGAAGGGATGTGACTCCCTGCATTGATCCACCACCTCCGGCTGGCTCAGTGGCTCTACAGGCCCCTCCAATAGGATCAAGCAGGTGTGACCTGGCCTGCTGAGAGCTGAGCATGGCCCCAGGAGGTGACCATAGCATGTGCTAGTCCCACCTAGAGTGCCATCTGGTGCAGTTCTTTCAAGTGTCAGCTTTGCAACCATGAAAAGAAAGTACCTCACTGAGGGAAGTGTGGAAGTTAACAGGAGACCTCAAGGTAAAGTGCCCAGCAGGAGAAAGGTGGGATAAGACCAGGGGCTGCTTACTGCTCCTTACCTCCTGCAAGACTTTAGTCACCTGGGTCTGGCTCCTGAGTTCCAGACCTATGACTCAAAGCCTGCCCTGGTCTCCTGTACCCCCAGCCATTCATGGGCACCTCCTCTGTCACACAGTCCAGCCTGAGCTCACCAGTCCCTCTTCCTCTTCCTAATGCCTGCCCTACTTCAGGCTGGAGTGAGTACTTTCCTTTGGAGTCACTCTGACCCCATCTCATGGGCTAATGATCATTTCTGGACATTTCTGCCCATTCCTAAATGGCACATCTACCCTGGGCCCAGCTTTGGGAACAGATGACTCAGCCCTCTGCCATGGCTCAGTGCTTTTGGGAGTGAGGTGCTGTCATGGTCAGATTGGCACCATCTCTGTGCCCCTTACCAAAGAGAGCAGGCACTAGAGACCCACACTCAGCACCACTGTATGGTAAGGAATTGCCATGTACAAAGCCTGCTCTGGGCATGGGTCTGGCCCTGGGGAGGTGCTGGGACAGGAGAGTGTCAGGGCCAGTTCTAACCTGTGAGGAGTACCAGACCAGAATAGGCTGCATTTGGGGAGCCAGCTGGACATTAAAAACACAGATGCTCAGAAATATAGCAGGAGAGGCTGCAGGGGCTGGGAGCCTGGGGAGAGAAGGTTGTGCAGACACAGGGGAGGAGCAACAAGGAAGGAGTCCACAGAGAGAGTGCACACAAGAGCCAGGGACTCAAAGCAGAGAAGAAGCAGGCCCACTGGGTGGGCTGGAGATGTCTCATTCTGCGGAAGTGGAGGGTGACGCTTCCATGACAGGAGCAGGGAGATCTTGGCAGAACCAGATAATGGGTGGAGAATGGGGTTGGGGGGGGGGGCAGGTCACCCTGGGAGCCATGAGAAGAAGCTTTAAGGAAATGATGGGACTGAATCAGGGTTTTATAAAGAGCTCACTGAAGAACAAAGGGCAAAGCGAGATGTGAGGCCCTAGTAAGCCAAGGCTACAAGATGAGCTGTGAACTGTCTCAGTTCAGCATGTGGGTAGGCAGCTAGAATCCCAGACCTTCCATTGACAAACTGGGAGACCTGGCACAAGTTACTTAACCTCTCTGTACCTCAGTTTTTACAAAACATGATGGTAACAGTGCCTATGCCACATGGCTGCTGTGACAGGGACAAGAGTGAATACAGGTCAAGTGGTGAGGACAGTGTCTAGTACACAGGAAGTGTGCAATGTAAGCCACCAGGACAGCTGCAGACAGGACCACAGGACTAGGGAGGATGATGAGTTCCAGCTCTTTCTCCACTGCATGGCTTCCAGCCCCAGCAGCAGCCCTTACCTTGTGCAGCCAGTGCAGATTCATCTGTTGCCCCACAACGATGTGACATAGTGCCAGCACCTGTGGAGAGGTCCCAGAGTGGCAGTCAGACCCCAGCCTGATGCAAAACAGAGTCAGGAAGTGATGGGATGGGAATGCCCAGCTCAGTCTGCTCCAGCCCAGCCTAAGCCTGGCCTCCTTATAGGTTATACCAGGCTTCCGGACTCCTCTGATATCTGTTCCTCAAGAGGTCACTGGACCTGCTGCACTTGGAATGTCCAGCTTAATTCATCAAGTGTTGGAATTCTAAAACAGATCTAATCCCTGGCTCTAGAGTACCATTCTAGAATGGGGTGGGTCTGAGTCTCCATGAGGAGAATATCTGGAGCAGAGCTCCCAGAAGAGGCAATAGGCAGAGGGACGCAGGAGCTGGGATGCCTCTTGCAGGGCTGAGGAGGTTGCTGAGGAGATTGGCAAAACAGGTAACCTCCCACCTTGGAGGGCCCAGGCCTAAAAGGTACACCAATGCTAGTTTTCTATTTAGGCCAGCGCAGGTCCCTCCAATAGCCTGTCATTGGCCAAGTTTCCCTCCCCACAGGAGCAAGGCCACTTGACCTCTTGGACAACCCCACATACCAAGAGGCCTGCAATGTATGTGAAGGCAGTGGCTGTGGTCACAAGAATGGGCACAGACCAGTCACTCCAGTAGCCCACGCGATTGTAGAGGTACCTGCGGGAGGAGAAGAACAGAGGTCACATCTCCCCTGAGGTCACTTTGCTAGTCCAGGAGCCTGGATGGTTTCAGCTTTCACATAGCTGCAGCTAGGCAGACCACAGACTGGGCACAGGGCTGGGGCTTTGACCATTCCATAATGGCACTCAGCAGTCCTGCATCATCAGTCCTGCCTATGCCAGCCAGACACCTGGGGTCTAAGAAATTTCAAGAGAAAAACAACAATTCTGGAAAACAGTTGTTGGAATTCCAACAATTCCCCAGAAGTAAATGCTATCAAGACCCACACTGGGTTGTCTTCCCATGGGTCCCCCAAGCCTACTCTAGTTGTGTGAACAACAAAGTTGAGACCCCACTGCACACAGAAGAGGGGGCAGAAGCACGGCTTTGGGGGAGACATTCACCCTGGTCTTGGGTCCCACTCTGCCTCTTACTGGCTTACAGGGCCTTGCAGAGGTGACAGGATTCACCAAATCCAAGATGAGGTCATGACACTCATCTTGATTTCAGTGTGAAATGTGAAAACACAGGGTCTTGGGATGGATAAAATGTAACACTGTCCTACTGTCCTCCTCTGTAGGATGGGGATAAAAAGAGAATGCCCTTCAGAGGGTTTTAAGAGGATGGGAGGGGTTAAGGCACAGGGTGCACACTCCAGAAACTCTCAACACAAGTTTTTACTGATGTCAGTAAAAGTGCTGAGGAAATGTGACTTTTAAAAAACAGCCACGTGGTATATTGACTTCATGTACCTTACGCAATCAATTTCCTATTAATGGTGCTTCAATATTTCTATTCATTCTCTTATGACAATGCGAAACTGAAAAATCTGTACATACCTTTTTATATTTCTGAGTATTCCCTTAGGCTAGATTCCCTATAAGCAGAGTTATACAATTCCTATAAATAGAACTGAGTTCAAAGGGGACAAACTTTTGAAGGCTCCTGGCAGATACACTTCGCTGCTCTCCACAAAGACAGAACCACTCATCTCCCACTAGGAAGATGGAGGCTCAGAAGGGGCAGTGACTTGCTCAAGGCCATGAAAGAATTAGAGCCAGCACTGGACCATATCATCCTGCTACCGTCCTGGGCCTTGGGAGGGGACACCAGGAGAACCCCATGGGGCATCTGCCTCCCCCCACCTACCCCACCCTGGCCCTCACATTCAGAGTCCAGGGTACGATCACTGAGTATGCGCTCACCTTACTGCATAGTTAGGAAAACCATAACCCACAAAGGAGCAAAACTTATAACTACTTGTGAAAGATGCTCTGGTCCTGGTCCCAAATGTCTCTTAAATGCAATTCCTTTAGCAAGGAGCCCTTGAGGAAAGCAACAGCCAGACACCTTCCCTGTCTTCCTCCGTCCCAATGACTCCTGGGTCTTGCTCACATCTTTCTACTGTGTGGACTAATCCTAGATGCTCTTGAGACCATGAAGGCCAAGGTAGGCCCTTCTGAATCCCAAGACTAAGTCCTCTGGAAACTGAGGTGACAGGCCACAGAGCTACAGGTCCCAGACATCCCTAGGTCCCCAGGTAGGCCTTTCCTTGCAGCCTCCCTGACAAAGCAGGCACCTGTCCTCTGATGAGTCTCTCAGTGACAGGGAGCTCCCTCTGGGAGCATGGGGTAGCTGTGTGGACAACACGATACATTCAGCCAGGCTCAAGTCCCTGGCCCAGATCTGTCTGCATCTCATTGTGTGACTGTGTGAAAGCTGTTCAGCCTCCCTGAGCTTTGTTCTTTCCAGATTGACCTCAATATTCGTTTTTGGCTCTGACTGAACATATGGCCATGGATGAATCCTGTCCCTTTTTTGGGTCTCAATTTTCCCATCAGTACCATATTATCTTCCAGTTCAGCAGAACTATCCAGAGTCTGTCATCGAAAAACAGTAGGAATATTCCCATTACAAGCAATAGTACCTGAGCTTTGAATACCTGCAGGAATGAATAATTGATTTATGGTAGTTAATAAAGACCAGAAGCCATCTCTGGGACTTGGCTGGGCTGCAGCTCATTTTGCTATGGAGCAGGAGTAGGACAGCAGGACATCTTTACTGTGCTTGTTAATGATGCCAGCACAGCCTGATGCTGTAGACCAGAGTCTTAGGATTCCCACAGAATCTGGAACCATGCTCTATCAGGATTCGAGTCCTAGGAACCCTATACCCATCTATCATAGCCACCTTCCCACTGGAGACCTGCTCTCCCACGAAGCAGCCATCCCACGTGGGTGCAACTCTGAGCCCTCCCATGTCCCTCATTCCACTTTCCCCTCAGAATGACTTGGTGAGGTCAGAGCATCCCATTTTATAGAGGAAAAGAGAGGCTCAGAGCATACTGATGTACTTCTGATCAGCACAGGATAGGGAGGAGCAGGCCTCGCTTCTAAGCTCCAACTGCTCGCACCTGGCTGGGTGACCTGGGACTCAGTCTCCAAAGCTGTCAAAGGAAGGATTCCCACTAGCATATATAGTCCTTCCCTTCATCCCATGATTTTTCATTGTTTAATGAAAGGCAGGCAATGGAAAGGAAAAAAAAGAGACAATGCCCTCCTGTCCCAGGGACCTGCTGGGAAAACCCTGGGAAAACTGCCCATAAAGTGGCTGAATTGTCCTAGACTGTGGCATCTACCAGCCCTGCCAGGAGGCTTACGATTAGGAGTCACTCCTTTGCTAAGGCTTTGGTCTTTCTGGGTCCTGCAGGTTTTTTGTTTGTTTTGCTTTCTTTTTGTTATGAGACAGTTTTGCTATGTAGTTCAGGCTGGCCTCAAGCTCACAATAATGTGCCACCATGCCCAGCTTTGGAGTTCTGGTCTACAAAGTAAGCGAGAAGTCCCAGTCCTACTGAGTGCAGCCCTATCTCTCACTCTTCTTTTCCATGGTGCAGCACTAGGGAGATGCTCCTGCATCTCTTCAGCGCTTCTGCGCCTACCTCTTCAGACCACATGGCAGAACTGAGTCACCTTGCAAACATTCAGGGACAGGGGACCTAGGTCCCACAGGTCCAACTCAGCCATCTTTTACAGCTCATTCCCAAGCTGACTCCTCTGAGAAGTCTCCTAAACCCTGTGAGCAGGTAGGACAGAAACTCAGGGTGGCCTTGCTCAGGCTGCAGAGAGAGACAGTAGCAGAGCCCCACTGGTCAACCTGGGGAAGAGGCCAAATGAGTCCCCATGTCTTGTCCCCTGGATGCTGGGGAGCCGTGGCCCACTTACCAATTGAATTCATCGTAGTCATTATGGACATCCCACCAGAAGTAGAGCCAGGTGAGTGTGAGGCCGAAGGTGAAGGTGAGCAGCAGGAACCAGAGACGCTCCCACTGGAAGAACAGAGGGCCAGAGGGGTCAAGGTGGTCAGGGATGTTGCTCAGGTCATTGCCAACCGTAACCAGCCCCCTTCTCCCTCTTTGTCCCCAGACTTGCCAGGCAGGGATACTGCCCTTTTTGTACTAACAAGGAACTAAGGTGCAGAGTGGAGAAGTAACTTGTCCAACATCACAGAGCCCAAGTCACAAAACAGTGGGGAACCCAGAAACAGAATCAGGAGTCCACTCCGGAGATGTGCTTTTCCAGCTACAGCCTGAGGCCTTTTCAGTGTGTGTTAGTTCCCCCACTCTGACGATGGTTCCCATCAGGGTGGGGACTGAGCCTCCTTTTACTCCATTAGTGGATATGACTGTGAGCGGAAGGAGCAAGATGAGGAGGAAAAATTCTCTTACTGCTCAGAACCCTTCCATCCCACATGGTTCAGACACCTCTGTGGAGAGATTAGACATGGTGTCTGCAGCCAGACTGCCTGGAAATGTAGTCCCTTTCCCCCGTTTAAGAGTATGTACCCTTGAAATCAGCTTGAAAAAAACTAAGGATTGATTATCCAAACTGGAGGACAATTTTGCAATGGGGGAGTATGAAAGGGAAAACTTTTTAAAAATAACAAGGAAACAAACAGTAAAAATACAAAGACTAGAAGATGACAAAAGGATCTATAACTTGAGAATAAAGAATGTGAATGAAAAGCTGGGGCACTAAGGGGTACTAAGAAGCAAAGGAACTACAAAGGTTATTCACAGAAATAATTAAGGAAAACTTCCCAAACATAGGAAAAGGAAATGATATTCTGATATATGAGGCACACAGAACTCCAGCCACCTACAACCAAAACAGAGCTACACCCAGGCATATAATAATCAAGATCCCAGAAATTCAATATAAGAACAAAATATTAAAAGCTGTTAGAGACAAGAAACATAACCTATAGAGGAATGCCCATCAGAATAATGGCAGACTTCTCAACACAAACCATCAAGTCAAGAAGAGCCTGGAGTGAAATATTCCAAACCCTGAAAGAAAATAACCTCCATCCTGGATTGATATGCCCTGCAAAACTGTCTCTAGAAATTAATGGAGAAACAAGATGCTTCCAAGACAAAGAGGAACTTGGGAAATTTGCAACCACCAATCCAAGTCTACAGAGAATACTGTAGGGCATTCTAGAGAGAGAGAAAAGTACTAGGATTCCAGGAACAGTGGCAGAGAGCCCTCAATGAATGAAGCAGAAAACAGAATGAAGAAAATAAGCAAACAACTGATGGCAAACAAGAGCATAACAGAAATGAGGCAGAGAAGATTTTATTCAAAACTGATATGATTGATAGTATCAAGTCTGAGAGTATAAGCAACTACACTGAAGATGACAAGACTCTATGATACACATTCTGGTTTGATAACTGCTGGTGTTTGAAGTTCTATATACAAAGTTGTGTTTTTATTAATAGTTATGTACTGATATATTCAATTATACTATGTCTGGTGATATAGCCAATTCTATTGGCAATAACAAGAGACAACACAGGAACCATGGTAGAACTCTTTGTACAACAGTCTTATATGTTTATTTCGTTTCATGTGTTTATAGAAATATGTTTTGTTTTGCCATGCTTTGTTTTGTTTTTCTCTCTCTCTAATATAGAAAGGATAGAAATACATGTTAAGACTCATGCATGTGTAGAATCTATAAACATTTTATGAGAACTGATCTTATGACACATGATGAAATGAACAGATACTTGGAAGAAAAAGAGACACTAAAATACCCAATGCTGATCCTGGAGTGTCATAATGTGAAACCCAGCAATAGTATTATTCTTTGTTCAGAGTGATATTAGCCTGCTTGGGTTTATTCAATCTCAACATGATTGAAGATATGGATAACAGGCGTGTACATTTAAATATATAGGATTGATAACCATATTTCTAAGTTTTTGTTGGATAGTTGAACAGAACTGGTTGCAATCTCACTGTTTGAATCTCCACTTTAGTATCTTGAATAACTATTTGTAAGAAGACAATCTGTAATCATCAACTAGTGATTTCTTATTGTTTATTTTTTCTTTGAAATTATGTATTATTTCTACCCATTTTCTGTTTTGTTTAGTCTTTCTTTAAATTAAATTTTAAAAAAGGCACCACAGTACCCAGTGCTGATCACATAGTGTCATGATATGAAATCCAGCAATACTATTATTCTTTGTTCAGAATGATTTTAACCTGCTTTAGTTTGTTTAATTTAAACATAAATGAAGATATGGACAACTGCATGTATGTTTAATCCTATGATTGACAACCATGTTACTAAGTTTTTGTTGGACAGTTGAACAGAACTGTTTGCAGTCTCACTGTTTAAATTCCCACTTTACATATTCCACTCTTGTACTTTGAAAACTATTTGTAAAACGACAATATGTAAACATCAAAAAAAAAAAAAAGTTATGTAGGCAGGTTATTCAACCTCTCTGTACCTGTTTTCTCCTCTGTGAAATGAATCCAATAGCACTTACACTTTGAGGTTGTCCCAAGAACTAAAGGAGATGATACAAGCCAGGTGCTCAGGAGGATGCCTGGGAAGCAGCACATCCACAAGCATCCCGTTTCTCTCCAGCACACAGGAGAGGGACTCAACCCTGCCCTTCTGCCTAGCTGCCACTACTCACTGTCACATGCAGAGCAAGGCCCACCTTGGACCTAAGCAGAGATGCAAAACAACAGTTCTTGGAAGCTCAGGCTTCCCAGCAGGTTAGAGGTGGGAATGGTTTCTTGGAGAGGAGGCCACTTGAGTCTGACCCACCTGGACACAGACTGGAACAAGTTTTAGCTCTTGGCCCATAAGCCCATGTTGGTCAGGAGTTGAGAAACAGGGACTTGGAGCAGGGAAGGCCTGTACCTGTCAGGAGGGACTGAACCCTGGATGACATCAGAGAATGGTGGGGACTTTTGGGGGTGCAACTGCCTCCTATGCTCAGGCCACAGAGCGAGCCCACACCGCCAAGTCAGAGGCAGCACCTTTCCTCAACTACCCCCAGTCCCAACTTGGCTGGTCTTGTATCCCAGATCTAGTGCTTCACAGAGTCTCTTCTGTTATGTCCAATTTTTTGTTTTTGTTTTTTGAGACAGGGTCTCACTATGTAATTCAGGCTAGCTTTGAAGTCACTATGTTGTCTAGGCTGGCCTTGTACTCACAGTGATTTCCCTGCCTCAGCCTCCCAAGTGCTGGGATTAGAGGTGTGCACCACCACATCCAACTCATCCAATTCTTTTTTTTTTTTGGTACCAGGGATCAAACTCAGGACTGCATGCTTGCAAGGCAGGCGCTTATGCCACTGAGCTAAACCCCCGACCCTAACTCATCCAATTCTTATGTGCTCCCAATATGTTTACTGCAGTCTACCAGGAAAGATTCCAGAGCAACTTTATTATCTGGGTCTCCCAATGAGTGAGCTGTGCTCCTACAGTGACTTACTTCTGGTCACGTCATGACTGTGAATTCCCAATGGCCTGAGCTCCTTGGCAGACCCCAGAGCCCACTTTGATCTGGCCCAATCTCTGCATTTGTAGCCCCCACCTGCACCATACCTGCAGCTCTCAAACAGCTCCATCAAGCCTGGGCCTTTGCACCATCATCTGGCCCCTCAGGCAATTCCTCCTCCATGCAGAGGCCCCTTCTCCCTGAGGCCATCCCGGAGTCAAACTCATCTCTTCTTGCACCTCTCAGGCCTGGCACAGTGTCCACATTTCCAGGACTAACTCTACAGGGCAATCTCCCTGTAGACACAGCACATTGAAATAGCTGGGCAGCTCCATATTCCCAGAAGGCACAGGAAATCAAGAGTTGGTAATGAACTGGTGGGCGGGGACATGCCCTTTCTCCTACTCTGGCATGAGTACGTTAACCCACGGATTTCACCACAGGCCACCCCTCTGGAGTGTGTGGTCCTTCGGGGACAGAGGTACCATGCTGGATGGCCACCTGCCCACAAGAATGATTGTCTCAGCAGATATGGGGTTTCTGTCATCTGTCCAGAAGACAAGGTTGTGCAAGGGCCCAGTGAGGCAGAGACTCAACCAGGATGAGGGGTTCCCAGACAAGTAGCTGGAGGTCAAGAGGAATAGAGAGAAGTTGCTGCAGGTTATGTGAAGATGTCCTGCAGCAAGGTATGATGTAGGACACGGGCAGTGCTGACCGGTGGCCGGGAAGAGTGCAGGTATCCTAGATGTGGGAGGTCCCATAGCAGCCAGGAGTCCTGGGCTCCATGGGCCATTATCTTCCCTTGGCCAGAGCCTTACAGTGGGGCAGGACAAGGCAAGAATGAGAGGTTCTGCTAGATGTGGTGCTGCACTGCTGTAATCCCAGCATTCTGGAGGCTGAGGCAGAAAGCAGTCTAGGCTACATTGTGAGTTCAAGGGCAGTGTGAACTGCACAGTGAGACCCTGTCTCAAAAAAAAAGAATGAAAGGCCTCTGGCAATTGCCAGGGTAACAAATTGGACTCACCAAATGGGTGAGACACCCAGGCATAACAGGGAAGGGACAAGGGCTTTCACAACAGGGAGCCAGGAACTCCACATCCAGAATTTGACCATGAGCTGGGGCTGGGGACCCAGGGATTATCATTTTGGGAGTTGGAAGCCAGAGGCCACAGCCACACGGAACCTGTGCATGGGGGTGAGAAGGAGGGAGGCAGCAGTTCTTACACTAAGAACAGAGGAAGAGTCTGAATGGTGGGGCTGGAAGAAAGGGGAAGTTGAGGAACCATGGGGGGAAGTGGCCTGCAAGCAGCTCCACTGATAAAGAGGCTCCCAGTGGCATGCATGGTCCCATCACGGTTTATTACAGTAGCAAAAGGCCGGTGTCCACCCCTCCCACTCACCTGCTAACCTGTCCCTACTCCTGGGAAATGTGGCCTGACCACCACATCAGAGGGATCTCTGCTTCCCCAACTCTCACGGTCAGCACAGTGCTAGCAGCAGCTTTCTTAGGGTATGTGTGCTCAGCACCCCGAGCTCAGGGTAAGATTATTATGTATGCCTAAGCAAGGTGTGTATCACACCACACTGCACTAAGAAGTGTCACATCATGGTTACTATCTGTGCACAGATTTATAATAACAATTCCGGCAGATGGCACTCAAGTGACAGGAGCAATTTTTGTTCATTTGCAAAAGGCTCATCATGGGTGAATGGGGGTCACCAAGTGGGAGAAGGGTAGGGAGACTAGGAATCCTGACCAGAGGCAGCTCTGAACTGACCCTCTTGAAAAGACCTTTGGCCTTTGTGGCTCCATAGGACTATCTGAGGCCCAGTTTGGATTCACCTTTCTTTTTCTCAGGGTCCATCCCAGGCCAAACCTCTAGCTCCTCTTGGAAACCTTTTTATTCCTCCACCCCGCCCTGAGTACCCTGCACTGATTCGTGGTACCCACCAACTTGACCTTCAGGTCCCACTCAGTTGTGAGGATGGAAAGACAATGAACTCCAAAAACCTTGCTGCGTCACTGCAGTAAATCATTTAGCTTCGAGCCTTAGATTTCCTAAATCTAAGTGTAAAGTGGGAAGAGTAACTCCTGGCCCTGAGAGATGCTGTTGAGTGAGCTGATGTGCTTTGCAGCATACAGTAGGTGCACAATGAAGGGATAATCAGTGGGCTGTGGACTCTTTTAGGGCAGGGATGCCTGAGATATTTCTGGGTCCTCTGGGTCAGCATCCTGCTGGGACACAAAGTGGTGCTGGAATGTGGTGTGAAGGACAGAAACACAGGGGAAGGGATGGGTATGTGACTGTGATACAGGGATGCTTCAGGGCTACAAGTGGACATGGTCAGGCCAGGGGTCCTAGGGGCCACAGGAAGGACATTTCACGGCACCCAAACCTCCTTCCTTGCATAGCTCTGGCAGCTTCCAGACAGCAGGATAAAGTCTGAGCCAGGCCTGGGCTGAGGGTGCTGTCGCTGGTGGGACTGAGTGCTTCTTGTGTGCATCCAGTGGCAGCTGGCAGCAGGAGGAGCATGCTGGAGACTACTGCCAGAGGCGCTGACACAGGGAAAGCAGCTGGGCCAGGAGAGGCCTTGGCTGTGGCTGCATAGGGTACAGCATCCCAGGAAATGGAGGCTGAATGCTCAGAGGCTGTGATGGAAAACCCCAGAGGCTACACCCTTCAGCTTTGTGACCTCTGTCTCACCTTCTCCCCATCCCTGCCCTAACTGAGCCTGCACTCTAACTGAGCCAATTCTACCGCAGGTGGACGTTCCTCTTTCCTGCTTCCTGAAGATGGTCACACCCTCTCCTTATTCCTTCCTGCCTCTGTCCTGCCCTTCTAACTTCAGAGCTCTCTTATTAGCAGTGGGGCTCACACTCACAAAACAGGACTGCGGCCACAAACTCCAGCTCTACATAGGAAGTGTGGGCACTGCTGCCAGGGTACTGACACCCTGCTAGCATGGCTGCCATTCACTACCTGCTCTTGCCCCCCTCTAGATTGTTGCCCCAAGCCAGGATGCACACAGCCACTTGCTGTTCCTGGCGTCCCTGCAGGGCATGAAGCATAGCCCCTCGGTCCTGAAACAGATGGTGTAGACTGAACTGTGGGGTCAGGACAGCACCTGGGCAGGAGCTGCCAGCCCCACCCCACTCTCAGAATCATAGATACTTGGCATTAGAGCTGTCCCATTCAACTCCTGTCCCACTGCCTGTCACCTAGGCCAGAGACTTCAGTAGCTCTGGGGACAAAGTTCCCTCAAGAGATAGCCTGATACTCTACCACAAAGCTCTTCCAAGATCCCCAGCCAGGTGGGCAGGTGGATATGGAAGCTTAGCAACAGTGGGTTTGAATCTTAGGTTGGCTGCTGCTGAGTGACCTTGGGGAAAACATTTCTTCTCTGAGCCCTGGCATCCTACTCTTGGGCTGGAGATGGCAGTACTGGCATACTGTGCTGAGCGCTAACATCCATGTGTCTGGCATTGGCCGAGCAAGGGAATCACTGTTCTATCCTTCTCCCTTCTCAAGTGCATCTGAAGTCCAACTCCTCCAGTGCCGTCCCATAGCTAATTCTCTGACAACACACAGATCAAATCCAGCCCAAAGAGCAGGCAACATGGGGTCACATGGCTAGGGAGAAGAGCTGGGCCTTGTTTAGTCTGGGCCCTTCAACCCACTGGCTGCATGGCTGGGGGCCAAGTACTCAGCATGTAGACCTCGGCTTCCTTTCTTTTCACAGGGATGACGTCACCACCACCTCATAGTTGGGCTGCCAAGCTCAACTTGATTACAGATGTAAGCTGTGAGTCTCCAGATCCACCATCATTCCTATAATTATCATTTGCGTCTGACAGCCCTTTAATTATGTGAAGACAGTGATCAAGTCGTCTTCCTCTCCTTTTTCTACATTAAACTTTTCTCTGGCTGCTGAGGACAGCAAACATGATCACCTGTCCCGGCCCAGGGTGGGTGCCTTGGGCAGCCCGACACAGAGCTCAGGTCTAATTCTGCAGCCTGTGACCCCCAGGAGCTGGCACTGAGGAAGGAGGAAGGCCCTGGTATGTAGCTCCTCCATGCTCCTCCGAGGTTGCACCTGGCTATGAGGTCAGGGTCTTGTACAAGCACTTCATAGAATGGGGTAGGGAATGCTCCATCTTGTCTTCCACCAGAGAGCTGCACAGCAGGAATATAATCTGAGGAAACTGAGACCCAGAGATTGGAAGTGACTGACCTGAGATCATGAAGGGCAAACATAATGGGTGCAGCCAGGATTTACAGATGGTCTGCGTGCCTTCCCCATCTCCAACTGGCTCAAAGAAGCAAGGAGCGGGACATGTAATTATCTTTGTCTGGTCACAGAAGAAACAGGCTCAGAGGGTCAAGGTCTTATTGTGAGTGCCAGGCAATACTAGGGCACCATTAGAATTTTAGTCAGACAAGATTTCAGAAGGTTGTATCATCTTGCCTCCTCCTCTAAAGGTCTGATAAGAAATAGAGAAACTGAGGTCCAAAGTACAAGAGCCTAGAGACATGGACACAGGATTAGTCCATCAGCAAATTAATGCAGAAATGATAAGAGAATTTAGCAGACAGTGTTGGGACGCGTGGCCAGCCATGGGTGAAAAATACAAGTAGATTCCGACCTCATACCCCATATCAAACTAAATACCAGCATCTCTCCTCCACATCCTCTAGTCATGCCAGTCTCTCCACACAGGTATGCTAAGCCCTTTTTCAACACTGCTGGGCCTTGGCCACCTGGAGATAAATCAAGCCACCCTGAGCAACCCGGTTTCTGAGTGGCAGACAGGTGACTTCAGTCCTAGAGATGAGGGGGAGTGGTGCACACTTCACTTCCCTTAACAGTTCTGACTTTGCTATTGGCTTTAAGGAAGGTGGCTAAGATCAGAACTCACACCAGTGGAGCGAGTGCTTGACCTCTTCCTCCACCCTTAGCTCTGAGGCTGCTGCCTCTGCCCCCAGAGCTGCATCTGCATCTAGGTCAGGTGCATGGAGCAGGCATTGAAAGCCTGATCTCTAAAGCACAAAAACCATACCATCCCAAGATGTTTGAATCCTTTCAATAAATATGTGCTTTCTAAGTACAGAAAATGTTTAAAAATAGCAAAAAAAAAAAAAAAAACAAAAAAAAAACAAAAAAAAAACACCAAAAAAAAAAAAAAAACCTTCATCCATCTGGAATTTATTTTGGTCCGAGGTAAGCGGCAGAGCCTAATTTTACTTTTGCCACATGGATGCTTCAGTTATCCCTACACCGATGACACTTGCAATACTGTCCCCATCAGTTTACCAGCCCTCAGATGTCTGCAGCTTCCTTTCCAGGATTCCAGTCTGTGCCGAGGCGGCCCTTGCCCTGTGTGTGGGCTCTGCCTGGTGCCAGCCCCCAGTGCCTCCTTTGTGGTCTCAGCCTTGCTTTGGGGCTCCCAGAGCCCAGCTGTGCCCTTGGCACAGCCTGGCTGGGCAGAGACTGGCAGGGAGGTCTGAGGGGTGCTGACACAGGCAGTCTGCCACCTCCGGGCTGAATCTGAGACACTCCAGCTCCAACTGTCAGCCTGACCCTTGCTCACCAAGTTCCAAATGGAGGAGCAGATGTAAAAGAAAGGCCGAAGAAATGTGGGCTGGGAAGGGTGTGGAAGGCAGTGATAGGCAGGCCCTGAGAAGATTACCCTGGCCCTGATTCAGGAGATTTGGGGGAGGGGATGGCCTAGGCAGGTTTGAGATATATTGTAGCATTAGGGCCAAGCCAGAAAACGGATTATTAGAATCCCTGCCCCAGCCAGCTCCTGGCAGCCTAAGAGGCTGGATTTATTTCTCTGGGCTACAGAATGCCCAGCAATTAGGCCTCTGTCTGCCCTTCCTCCTGCAGGGGTGCACTCAGGGTGGCTCATTAGGGAGGAGGATGAAATCAGGAGCAGCCTGGAACTGCCTGTCTCCACCCATTCCTTAGGGAGACATGCAAGGAAGAGCTGAGGGGCCCTAGGAAGAACCATCCAGAACCCCTTGGTGGGTCTCTCCAGCTCCCAAGGTGGAGGTGCAGTCTCTTCGGATGCTCATGAAGGCTCCCTAACTGATGCTCTAAGTCAACAATGAGCCTGGGTGTGCCAAGTCCATGCCAGGTGCTGTCACTGCCATTCTGAGAAGAGTTAAGTGGGATGTGGAGTTCCAAAGGCCAGCCACAGCCTAGCTTTATTGTAACAAATCCTTTGCTGCCTGTGCTGCCACTAGTGGCTCCACAACCATCTCATGGCAAGGGAGGATCACCTCCACCTTTTCCTCTCTCAGCAACCCTGCCAGGCCAGACCTCCATATTTCAGAAGGGGAAGTAAAGCCCACAGGCTCCTCCCTCTCCCCAGTGGTTCTCTTCTCCCTAAGCACCTAAGAAAGCTGGTCAGGGAAGGCAAGTTTCTCCCAAAAGTTGGGACAATGGTCTCTTCTTATGTAAGACCATCCTTGTCAGTTATCTCCTAGGGCTCTCAGAACACAGATTTGTATCTCCCCTTACTAAGAAAGTAAGCTAAGACCATAGGCTCTGGGCTTGCCTACACTGCACATCAGCCCTGGGAATGCAGGGCTTAGTTCAGGCTGCAGCTTTCTTGGCCAGCAGTACCCAGTTGCATCTGGCTGAATCCAGTCTCACCACTCAAAGGTGGCTTTATCACCAAGCCTGGCCCAATTCATAAGAACATCTACTCTTTTCTGCCCTACATCTCACTCACAAGCTGGTAGGACAGGAAGTAAGGGGCTGACTGGGAAATTCATACCTCCCTGTCTACCTGCAAGCCCTATCCCAGCTCCAAGAGCAGCCGGGGTAGCTCCCATCAGCTGAGTCAGCGCCTCCCCTGCCAACTGCAGCCAGGGGCCCAGCATGCACCCATCTACACAGCTACACATATGCCTGCCTTTTCCAGACCACCACACTCCAAAGCTTGTGGGGCCCTGTCTCCCCATTGTAGTGGGCTCAATGGCAGGCATTTTCTCTGACCAGCCACTCAGGCACTCTGTCAGCCTTTGATCATGTGGCCTACTCAGCAAACCTGGCTGAGTAGCCTCAAAATACTTCTGAGTCTAATGGAGACATAAACAATCCCAGCCCTTGTGGCCAGCACAGGCCCAAGGAGCTGTAAGAGCCAGGGTAGAGGAAGGGCAAAGTGGGCTAGGGAAGGGTAAGGAAAGAGAGTTGGCCTGTTTTGGGCAGAGAGTCAGGGGCATGGCCTTCGAAGTGAGAGGCAGAGAGGAGAGAGGTGCAGTCCAGGCAGGGGGACCAGTGTGGGTGCTGCTGGGAAGAGTGCATAATCCTGGATGAGGAGAAGCTCGGTGTAGCTAGCATGGAGGGGTGGAGAGGCATCCTCTATGGCAGAGACTCCCATGTAATCCCATCATGGGAGGGAGGCACAGGGTGGTTTGCTCTGTCTGTTCTGCCCACTCTGCTGTGTGCTCTTCCAAGACAAGAGGCCACTCATTCTTGGGCACAGTATGGGTTTCCATCTCCAGGATGGCCTCCAGCTATGCAGGCTGTAATTCTGGGCTGACAGGTATCAGTCTGGGAGACTTCTTCCTCTCATCTCCATCCCCAGTCAGTCTGTTGATTATAGCTTCTAGGTGTCTCTGCATCCCTCCCCTTGCCTACACTCTGGGTAACTCCCCACCTTGAGGCTTCAGCCTCTCTCATCTGGCTCCCTGGCCCTCCCCACTGCCATACAGGGGCCCTCAGAGGACTCTCCACCATGTTATCACTGCTTCCTGCAAGTTCAAGACTGACAAGTGCCATGGCCAGGCTGAAGCCCAGCCTGCTCAGCACTGCACCAAGGCTCAGCTCTCCTCCACTGCCCCCCACACCTGCAGCACACCCATCCCCCTCCTTGAGCCTGGCCACTGGAGCTCAATTACTTCCAGTTCCCAAACACAAGCCACTCCCACACACACAGAGCTGCCCCTCCCTTCACAATTCCCACTCCTGTGAGATGAGGTTCCCTCTTAACCATAAGCTTCCCTAGGATGATCATCCTGGGTGGTCTGCATACATCAGTTCCTGTCTGTACTCCACCATCCTGGGAGCAAACACTAGGTCTGAGACACCTGTGACCCCTGAGCAGGTGCCAGGAGAGATTTTTTGATGGCTGAGGTAACCAGAGCATCTCAGACAAGACCAGAAGAGAGCACACAGGCTGGGGTATGAACAGAGGGAGCGCAGGATGTGCCTTCAGCCCCTCTTGGGTTGAATACATCACTCTTCTTAGAGGCCCATCTGTAAGATGGAGAGGCTCATTTAAGCTTGTAGCAGCCTCTGAAAGACGAATGTACCAACAAACAAAAGAAACTGAGGAGAGTCCACCGCCTCAGTCTGCTGCTTCAGTGTCTCTGGCTGGGAAGTTCCTCCAGGCATCTAACCTCTGTTCCTCCCTCCATGCTGCCTCCCGCAGACCCAGTCTTCAGGGGGCCCTGTGGGGACAGCCTGAGAACAGCCTGAGAACAGCCTTCTGTCCCATCAAGGCCTTAATTGGCAGTATTAGAGTAATGAGTCACAGACATCAACCAATTAATTATCTGTAGTTATAAAAAGCCTCGCTTCCCCTTGCTTGCTGATGAGTGAGCCAGCCTCCTGCTGCTGGCTCCCCACTCCCTCAGCACTGGGGTGGGAGAAGAGGTCACCCTACCTCTGCTCCCCAGTTTCTGGTTCCAGAGGGGTCCCGTGTTCCTTCTGGGGAAGAGTGGTGCTGTGTGGCAGTATTTGCAGCTTGAAGGAGAGGGGCCTGAGGGAAGGGGTACCTTCCGAGCACTGCTCCCTTCCTGGCTCCCTAGAGTCCACTTTGGGCCCCAAGCTGGATCCTACCCAGGGTCCTGCTGAGGGACCCAGCCTGACATCCTAGCACACCCCTACCATGCCCCAGTTTCTCTGCAAAGAACTTCCCGAGCTCCTTTCCAGTGCCTTTCTTCCCCTTCAGCCAGGTCTCCCTGGCTCACACCATCTTCACAGTACACGAAGCTCTCCCAGCCTCCATCCTCCGGAGGCTCCAGCTACAGATCTGTCAGGACTGCCCAAGCATCACATGCAACGGCTCTGAGCCTGGATTTCTCCATTCAGGAAGTGGGCACACAATTCACCCCGCCCAGAGCAATTCCTGCACTCAGTGCGTACCCGGTTACCTACTTCCACTGCCTCTCCCGGCCTCTGTGACTCGACATACTCCTCAGCCCTGTTCCACAGGCGAGGGCCAGAGAGGGGAAGGTAGGTAGCAAAGAGGAGAGGCCAAGGTGGCCTCTCCCTACCAGGACTCCCCAGCTCACAGTGGCCTCTGTCTGCTCGGCAGGAGTCATGGGGCCCCCATGCTGTCACTCTGTCCTTGAGACATGGGTGGCTGTTGCTATGCCCTTCTCTGTGCCTGGCCACAGAGCCCAGCAGCACCGGCTCCTGTCCTGGCCCAGCTGTGGCAGGGGAAGGGAGAGAAGAGGAGAAAGGAGCAAGTGAGGGGAGGAGGAGGGAGGGTGCGCCGAGGATGCTTGTGCTCAGCTGTGAGCTGGGTCGGCTGAGGTGAGCTCAGCCCCATCTGTAGAGGGGTGCCACACTCTCTTTCCCAGCCTGCCTGGCTTCTGGGCCCTACTACTCCTGCAGCCTTGGCCCCATACTGGGCACCCCAGCCTCTGGCATCCTGAGTCTGTTCCCAGTCACAGCCCACACACTTCCTCTACTACCCAAAGCCCTGAACTAGCCACTGCCAAGACCTGTCTACCTCCACGTCTCTGAAAGGCTGGCCTAGACCCACCAAGGAACATGCCAACCATGACATGCATTTCCCTCCTTCAAGGATCTAACAGGCCACAGGCTTTCTGCCTGGGTGCTCAATCACCTCTCTCCCCCTCTGCCTCAGTTGTCATCCCATCCCCATCCATTCCAAAAGTGGTTGGACCACACCCTGGGGCCAATCTGTGCTCTGTCCCTCATGACTCGGTGACCCTGCCCTAGTCACTGACCTTCCCTGGTCTCTGTCTCTTCATGGATGGTGGGCCTGCTGGGGTGAGCAGCAACATATGTCAGCTTGGCACTGGCTCCTAGGACACACAGATGCCAGTCACAGCCAGATTCCTGCCTGTCCAGACATAAAGAGGGCCAGGCCAAGCAGGCGTGCTGCCTGCTCTCAGCCCCTGGGCAGAAGCTGCAGGAAGCAAAAGTGGCTCCAGGATTCTGAAGTCATTAACTTAGCACACTGCCACTTCAGAGAAGCAGAAGCTGAGGCTCAGGCAGCTAAAATGACTCATCCTGATGGCTAGCCATGGCTGGCACAGTGCTGGTCACTTCACAGGGTGAGGTGTCACCCTGGAAGCCATCCCAGGCTGGGGCCAGGGTGGGGAGACTGGACTTCTGCCTTAACTAAGTTTGGCCATGTTGCTGCCTCTGTGCTGAGAATGACATGGCAAGGAATCCAGCCTGGTGCCTACTGTGGTGTTCTCTGCTCCTTGTTTGGGGCTCATGAACCCCAGCTCCTGACTCAGTCTAGTGCTTTACCCCTCACCAGCCCAGACAGAAGAGAGTGGTCAGGCAGACAAGCTACCCTGATGTCCTGCCCCAGAGATCCTGGCCTACTTAGCTTCTGACCTCAGTCGTGCCTTCCCTTGACCACTCTGGCTTATTTGGGAGATGGTTGAATTGGGAGGCTGGCTTCTTTGTTCAGACAAGCAGGTAGGAGGAGGACAGTTGTTCTCCAGGCAGCAAAGCTTTTAGATAAACACTACACAGGAATTGGGTTCCTCCAGAGAAGAAACTAGATCTACCAGCTAATGGTACCCTAGGGATGGGAGTACAGCTCAGTCCTGGCCAGCGAGTCCAGCACTGAAGGTGGCCTTCTTTATCCCACTCACACCTGCTGCCAGCTCTGGCAGGCTGGTAGCTCAGATGACTGGGCCCTGTTGCCAGACCATGGCCCTGCCAGGTCCCAGGCTCCAGGATGGCCAGGCCCCCACCTTGCCCTCTTGCCACCACCTGCCTGCCTTTCCAGGTATGCCAAGCCTAGAAGCTGGGAGCTTCTGCTCACTTTGGGGTGACCCTTTCCTCCTGCAGAGCCCCAGATCTCACAGAAGCATCCCAGGCCCCACACTGTCAGAGGAGTCAAAACCAGTTATATCCTTGATGGGATGGGCTCTTCCCCTGCACACCTAGCCAAGCAGATTCAGGAAATAGCATAGCTCTGTTTTGAAAAGGAAGAGATTAAAATCCAGAAAGGCCATCAGCCCATCCAGAGCCACCCAGTAGAGTCTTGCTGGCCTGTGGGTTTGCTGGGGCCCAAAGGGTCCCTCAGACTCCATCCCTGGGTAGCTCACCGGTGTGGTATCATCATGTGAGCGCTGGTAGCGCTTCCAGCGGCAGCCGTAGATGCCTGTGAGGCAGGAAAGGCACAGCTGTGGCTCATAGTACTGCAGAGGCTGGTGTCTCACCATACTCGTCCCCGCAGCCTTGGTGCCTGGCTCTCAAGCACCCATGGAGGCCCCCAGCTGGTCCTGTGGGAGGAAGAACAGAGCTATAAGGGAGGGGAAGGGCTAGGGGTCAGACCCAGTACTGCCCGTGCTACTGCAGCTTAAGTCCATGAGCGTCATCATCTGTCCAAAGGCCTGGAGTGATCCGGTCTCACCTGGCGCCAGGGCCACCCTTGCAGGTCCCCTGCCATCCGCACATGACCTTATCCTCCCTGCTTTTCCCTTTGAGTTGCATGGTCTCTTCCATGCTCCTCACACTTGCCCAGCATGCTGCTGTGCTTCCCCGACCTGGGTCGCCCCTTTCTTAGAAACCAGCATGGCTCCCTCCTTCCCCTCTTTTCAGGTATTTGCTCAAATGTCCTTTCTCCAACGAATCCAGTATCTTCTATAAAATGAACCCCTTTCCACACTCTCTAAGCTCCCTCACACATTCTGTTTTATTTTCTCAACCATGTTTTTAAGCACAATTTACTTTGCTTATTTTGTTTCTTGTCTGCCTATCCTATTATGTATTATAAAGGAAAAGATTTTGTCTATTTGATTTTCTGCCATATCCCCATAACTAAAGCAGAACCCAGCGATAGAGTAAGCTTTCAAAATAAATATTTTAAAATATATTATCTTAAAGCTGATATGCACTGAGCTCTTAACATACAGCAAGCACTGGGCAAATGCTTTATGTCCTGTCACTGTCCTACCTCATGTCTCAACCACCTGACATGGCAGGTATGGTGTCCCAAATCCATCTGATAGCTGAACAAACTGAGGCTCAGAGAAGAAAGAGCAATGCTTGGTCTGCTGTCACATACACACAGGCAGTGTTTCCGTCTCCAGGCCTGGGGCGCCCCACCAGGTGGGCCATCGGGGGCTAAGGGAGCAGTAGGAGATGTCTAATGGTTGAATTGCTGCTGTTTCTGCCCCCGTGTGACCTCTCCTGAGACCAGCAAGGTGACTTGGTCCTGTGACCAGGAGGAATCATATCCTATTTAAAGGACTCACATCTGGTTTTTGTTGTTGTTAGGTTTTTTGTTTGTTTATTTATTTGTTTGTTTTTTTGATACAGGGTCTCACCACTACACAGTTCAGGTTGGCCTTGAGCTCACTTTGTAGCCCAGGCTGGTTTTGAATTTGCAACAATTCTCTTAGCTCAGCTTCCCAAATGCTGGGTAGTTACGGAGAAAATTCCATGTTGTAGATGAGGAGCTCAAGCCCTAGTCTATGGGACTCCAGAACTCAAAGTCAGGTCCTATCCTAGACCCTGGTGACAATGGAAAGAGGGTAGACTTGGTGGTTTTCCAGGACAGTAAGGAGGTGATGAGCACTGCTCCAAGTGCTTTCCCTGCACCAGTGTTACCAACAACCTTAGGAAGGAAACAATATCAGTATCTTTTATTGAAATATAACTCATATGCCAGAA
The DNA here is from genome assembly GCF_034190915.1 of Cavia porcellus. Taxonomy (NCBI): domain Eukaryota; kingdom Metazoa; phylum Chordata; class Mammalia; order Rodentia; family Caviidae; genus Cavia; species Cavia porcellus. The sequence goes on along the minus strand of NW_026947492.1, from coordinate 59,906,654 downwards.
AGTTTACCCTTTTAGAATTCAGTTTTTGAGATATTCAATTTTTAGTACATTCACAAAGTCATACACCATTACCACTACTTAATTCCAAAATATCTCCATCAGCCCAACAAAGGTCCCATACCCCTCTCAGCAGTCCTGCCTCTCCTGGCCAGCCTACCCCTCAAGCTCTACAACTCTGAGCCACTTTCTGTCTTTACAGACGGGCCTAGTCTAGCAATTTCATATAAATGGAATCATGCACTATGTGGCCTTCTGTGTACTGCTTCTTCTTTTTTTGTCTTTTTCGTTTTTATTGGTACCAGGGATCGAACTCATGACTGCCTGCTTGCAAGGCAGGCGCTTATGCCGCTGAGCTAAATCCCCAGCCCCTGTGTACTGCTTCTTTCACTTAGTATTATGTTTTCAAAGCTCCAGGTTGCAGCATGTGTCAGGACTTCATTCATTTTATGGCCAAATAGTTTTCGGTTGTAAGGATATTCCTCATTTTGTTTATTCTTTCATCAGCTGAGAGACATTTTAGGTTGTTACCACTTTTTGGTTGTTATGAATAAGACTACTGCAAATGTGCTTTTGTGTAGACATATCTTTTCATTTCTCCTGGATATATTCTTTGTGGTAGATTTGTGGGGTCCTATGGTAACTCTTATATTTGACATTTTGAAGAAGTAACAAACTATTTTCCAAAGTGGGCACACCATTTTACATTTCCAAAGTATGCTCATTACCATCTTCATTTGACAGATGAAAAGTCTGAAGCCCAAGTTGGGCACAGTCGATTAAGACTGCAGTCCCAGCACTGAGGAAGGCTGAGGCAGGGAGGACTGAAGTTTGAGTCCTACTTGGGCAACTTAGTGACTCTGTCTCCAAGTAAAAAATAGAAAAGGGTACTGTTATAGCTCACTCCTGGTGTTAAACTTAATCCTTAGTACCACGTACACACACACACACACACACACACACACACACACACACACGCACACAAGCTGAAGCACCAAAAGATTTAGCCACTTACGAAAGGTTGCCTGGCAGAGCCAGAATTCACACCCAGGGACCTTGCTCTAATGCAGGGGTTGGGAAACTATAACCCATGGGTTTGCAAATCTGACCTCCAGCCTATATTTTTATACAGCTTGAAAGCTAAAAATGGTTTTTACATTTTTAAATAGCTGGGAGACAAAATCAAAACAAGGATATCTACAACACAGGGAAATGGTATGAAATCTCAGTGGCCATAAATAACGCTTTATTGGACACACAGCCACAGCCAGTCATCTATGTCTTGTCTGCTTTAACTATAACTGCAGAGTTGAGTAGCTGCCACACAGACCATATGGCACACAAAGCCCAAAATACTCACTGTCTGGCCCTTTATAGGAGATGCTTGTCTCCTCTTGAAGCCAGTAGGCTCCAATGCTGCTGAGCTAGGGTGGTGACAGACACAGGAAAGGGAGCCTGAGGACAGCTCTGTGGTGTCAGGAGGGGGAGGACCTGCTTCCTGGAGGCAAAATGTCTTAAGCTGAGGCCTGGGAGCTGAGTTCTTGAGATGCCACGCTCTCAGGGCCCAAGCCACACCATATGAGCCTGCTGGGCTACAGGCCTGCTCACTACGCCCACCTCTGGGACTCATCCAGAACATCTGCTTATCTCCCACTCCCTCCCCTAATAACCCCACCAAATGCCCACCTCAGCCACAGATTACAGCCTCTAGGCCAGGAAGAAAGTACGTTAGGGGCTTGCTGGGAATACAGAATGACCAGGAGCCTGCTAATTGCTGAGAACTGTCTAGTGCAGTCTGCCCCAGTGGCTCCCCAGGGAGGCATGTACAGTACAGTTTCTGGGGGGCCTAGGGCTAGACCAAGCCAGGGCCCACGACAGTACAGAACAGGGACGCTGTTGCACTCAGCTTAGCTCCCACAGGGGCAGCATGATGGGGGTGCTGCCGCTGTGTGTGTGACACTCAGCTTTCTAAACTCCACAAACCCCAGGGAGCTTTGCATGCCTGTGTATGTATTCCTATATTCTCAGCCTTGCAGAGAGGGCAGAAGGCCAGAGCCCAAAGCCAATCAGCCATATCTCACTCTGCACCTCCAAGACTGGAGCTTCTACAGTCCCATCAGCCACCGCATCTGCCCCCACATCCCCAGGCAAAAAGGAGAAACCTGGATTCATTCTGCCCTGGCCACTAATTTGCTTTGTAGCAGGGCCACTCTGGGCTCTCCTGTGGGCCTCGGTCTTAGAGTCTTTCAAAGGAAATTACAACTTTGCTGCACCATGTATGGAACAACATAAAGTATATCACCACAAGGACCCCAGCTCAACAGGTGTAGGTTCTGGGACTAGAAACCCCCAGCCAGGCCACCTCATCTTCACATTCCTCTCCCAGGACTCCCTGACTCTGGCATAGATCCCCTTGTGTCCTCTGACACTGCCCCTCCCCCCGCAACCCCATCATCTCATCACACCAACCAGTAATGGAAATGCCACTTCAGTCTGAAAAGAGGGAAATGAAACTGCGAGTCACCCCTCAGCCAAGACTGGCTGGTTCTGGCTCTGGACACGTCTTCCTCCCAGCTGGATGCTCATCCTAGCCCTAACTCTTGGAGTTCCCATGGGAGGCAAACCTCTTTCTGTGTTCTCCCAGGGAGCACACCTCTTTCACTCTCAGGGAGCTGCCAAGGCACCCAGTCTCTGCCTCTGATGGAGACAACCAGACGCTCCTGCCCATCTCCAGGGAGTGTCAGCCAGGCTGGACAGACTCAGCTCCACCAGACTGACCCCCTCACCAGCCTAACCTGCATTAATACTCCTCCAGGTCCCTTATGGCTTTGCCCCCAGTCCCGCTCCCTGCCCTCCTGCAGCTGGCTTCTCTCCTCTATCACACACCCTTCCCTGGCAGCTGAAAGGAATATCTCTTTCTCCTCTCCCCTCCCTTTCCTTCCTTCTCTCATTTTGTTTTCTCTCTGTACTGGAAATAGAACCCAGAATCTTCCTATGGAGCTATATGTCCAATCCTTTTTATTTTGAGACAAGGTCTCCCTAAGTTGCTAAACTGATCAAGCTGGCAAGTTGGGCTCACACATGTGATCCTCCTGCCTCACCCTCCCACAGTGTGCTGGGATTACAGACATGTGCCACTGTGCCTGTCTTGGAGTAAACTTTTTACCAGCCACAGACCAGGATTGTCCCCTACCATTCCTCCCATCTGGCCATTTCAGAACTTGCTATCCCTTATCTGGTTAAATCCTCCTGATCCCACCCCTGCCCCTAATAACCTCTCTTGTGTCGCAGGTTGGTAGAGTCTTCCCAGCCTCCTGTAGCCCAACATGTGCCCTTGCACAGGAACACTATGTGTGCCCTGTTGACATTCCTGTGTTCCCCATGGGACAGCCTAATTATCACCATATCCACAGGGGCCAGCACAGGGCAGAAAGACTAGGTGCTACTAGGGGGCTGCTGGATGTTCTTTAGAGGAGGACCCAGGCGTCCTGTGAGCAGCTGTGTGGCTCAGACACTGGGCAGCTGACACTCAGAAATGACTCTGTACAACCTCCCTAGGCAACTTCCAGCCCTCTACTCCCTCCTCACTAATGGCATTACTTAACATCAATTGATTTCTCTAAGCCACCCCTCAGGGCTGCTGATACCAACTAAGTTCCTGAGAAATCCCTGCCAAGAACTCCTGCTGGCTCTGAGACAAAGGAAAGCCCGTCCCGGCTCAAAGTCCTGTTTTCAGTCTGAATTCTTAGCTCCCACCCTGAACTTGCACAGCCTCCTGTTGGCAGGGGAAAGGCTTTGAGGGGCCCATGCCAGAAAACAGCACAGGCAGGGTTGGGGGGAGGTGCTCCCATGTGGAGTTATCAGCCATTCACACCACTGGGATGTACCTGACCTACACCCCTCCTTCCTGTGACCACCACGCTGGGGGCCCTCATTGCCCCACTCTCTTTCCTGGGTGTGGAAAGAGTTTCAGGCCAGGTAAGAGGGGCTGAGTTTGTCTGGTCTTCCTCAGCTGTCTTGCCACGTGACTGTAGACCACTAATGCTGAGCCTATTTCATTCATCAAAGAATGGGCTGGATGGGGTGGCTCAAGTCTGGGCTGGGGTGCAGCTCAGTGGAAGTGTGTTTGCCTAGTATGCTAGAGGCCCTGCATTCAATTCCCAGCACAGCAAAAACAAAAACAAAAAACACAAAGTGCCAGAACCTGCAATAACAGGAATAAAAACTGATACTAGTTACAACATGAATGAATCTTGCAAACATTATACCAAGTGAAGGAAGCCAGTCATAGAAGGTTACGCATTAAATGGCTCCATTTATAGGAAATGTCCAGAATAGGCAAATATACCAGAAAATAATTAGTGAATGCCAGGGATGGGAGACTTAGGAAGTAGGGGTGACTTAATAGATATGGATCTTCTTCATGGAGTTATAAAAATGTTCTGGAATTATGGGGCTGGGGATTTAGCTCAGCGGCATAAGCGCCTGCCTTGCAAGCAGGCAGTCGTGAGTTCGATCCCTGGTACCGATAAAAACAAAAAAGACAAAAAAAAAAAAAAAAAAAAAGTTCTGGAATTACATTGTGGTGACATTTGTACAATTCAGTGAACATACTGAAAACCACTGAGTTGTGCAACTAAATTTTTTGCTCAATTTAAATTTTTTTCAATTTTTATTTTTTATTAGGACATGTTTGCAGTGTATAATGATTGCCTGCCTTGCCGGGAGTTGGTAATGCACATAACACAGCTCAGCTTTCTTCATCCCTTCCTTTCCTCCACCTTCCTCCATCTTTTTGTCCTCTTCCCATTTGTAAAAGATCTCTCCCTGTTTCCTATTACCTATTTTATTTTGCTCTTTATATTTTGGGTTTCTCATATAAGAGAAATCATGCGATATTTAAGCCTAAATGTCTGAATTATTTCACTTAACGTTAACCATAATGCATTCATTTTCCTACAAATTGCTCAAGTTTAACTTTCTTTATGGCACAGAAGTACTCCATCATGTATAGATACCACATTTTCTTTATCCATTCATCTGTTGATGGACATATACACTGTTCCCAAAATTTAGTGCTACTAAAATATGGGTATGAATGTATTACTGTAATATGGTATCTTTAAATCTTTTGTGCGTTTGTTTGTTTTTGGTACTGGGGATTGAACTCACAACCTCATGCTTGCCAGACAAGTGCTTATGCTGCTGAGCTAAGTCTCCAGCCCAGATGTCTTTATTTTTATTTTAGTTATTTATTTTTTGGTACCAGGTATAAATGCACAACCTTGCACTTGCCAGGCAAGTGAGCTATCCCCAGCCCCCTGATGTCTTTAATTCTTTCAGAAAGATACCCAGAGGGGAATTAGCTGGATTAAATGAAATTCAGTTTTAGTTTTCTGAGGCATCTCTGTACTGATTTACATAGTGGTTATACTAGTTTACATTCCTACCAATAATGTTCTTTTTCCCCTGCAACCTTAGTAGCATTTGTTATTGTTTTCTTGATGAAAATCATTTTTTCCGGAGTAAGACAGAAGAATTTCAGTATTGTTTTGACTTGCATGTCTCTAGTAGCTAGAGATGCTGAACATTTTTTCATGTACTTATTGGCCATCTGTATTTCTTCTGAGAAATGTCTATTCATGTCAGTTCACCATTTTTGATTGGGATTTTTATTTGGGGAGGGTCTAATTTTTTTTTGCATTCTTTGTATATTATAGATAGTACTTCTCTGCTAGATGAGTTGCTGGCAAAATTTCTTCCCCTCATTCTTCAGGATTATTTTGTTAGTTGGTTCTTGGCTGTGCAAAAAACCCTTTTAATCTGATATGATCCCATTTGTTTATCTTCAATACATTCTTGCAACTGAGGTTTTGTTTGGAAAGTCTTTGCCTATAACTAAGTCTTGAGAGTTTTGCCTATTTTATCTTCTGTTTTTTCTTTTCTGTTTTAGTCTTTAGATCCTTGACCTATCTTGATTTTAGTTTAGCACATAGTGATTTATATGGCTCCAGAGTCAGTCTTCTGTATGTGGATAGCTAGTTTCCCCAGCACATTTATTAAGGAGTATAGCTTTCCTCCAGTATATATTTTTGGTACTTTTGTCAAAAATCAGATACCTGAATTGCCTGGGGTTGTTTCTGCACCCTGTATTCTAATTCACAGTACCATACTGTTTTTACTGCTGTAATTTTGTAAACAGTATAATTTAAAATATCACATTGCAATACCTGTTGCTTTGGTCTTATTACCCAGGACTGCTTTTGCTATTCTGGGTTTCTTCTGGCTCTATGAGAATTTTAGGATTGTTTTCTCTAGTTCTGTGAGGAATGCTGCTGGTATTTTTTACTAGAATTACATCAAATCAGCTTTGGAAATATGACCATATTTGGTTCTACCTCTTCAGAAACAGGGGACATCTTTTCTTTTTCTAATGTCCTCTTTAATCTTCTTTCTCAGAGTGTACTGCAGTTTTTGTTGTAAAAGGTCTTTTGCGTTTTTGGTCAGGTTAATTCCAATGTATTTAACTTTTTCATTGATGCTATTGTGAGTGGCATTGTTTTCCTAATTTTTTCTCAGTGAGTTCATTATTAGTGTATGGGAATGCTACAGATTTTTGTTTGTTGATTTTGTATCCTGCTACATTACTGAATTTGGTTATTAATTCTAGGAGTCTTTTGGTGGTTGATGTTGTTTGCAAATAATGATAACTTACCTTCTCTCTTCTACATTTATGTCTTTCTCTTGCCTGACTGTCCAGACTAATGTTCCAACTTCTATATTCAACAGGCATGGTGATAGTAGACACCCCAGTCCTATTTCTGATTTTAGAGGGAAAGCTTTCAATTTTGCGACATTTAATATGATGTTGGTAGTAGGTTTGTCATAAGTGGTTTTTATCAGTTTGAGATAAGGTCCTTCTGTACCTATTTTCTGCAGGTTTTTAATCACAAACAGATATTGGGCTTTGTCAAAGGCTTTTTCTGCATTTATTAGAGATGATCGTGTCACTTTTGTAATATATTTACTGATTTACATGTTGAACCATCACTGCATCCCTGGGATGAAACCTACTTGGTTATGATGTATGATCTTTTTGATGGTTTGTTGCATTTTGTTTGCCAGTATCTTGTTGAGAACTTTTCCATCTGTGTTCATTAAAGAGATAGGTTTATAGCTCTCTGTCTCTCTCTGTTGTTGAGGCAGTCACTATGTAATTGAGGCTTGCCTTGAACTCATGGAGATTCTTTTGCCTCAGTCTCCCAAGTGCTGGGATTACAGATATGTAGCTCCATACCTTGCTTACTTCTCCTTCTCGGTTGGATCTGTGTCTGATTTTGGAATCAGGGTAATGCTAGCTTCCAGTTATGACCTTGACAGTACTCTTTCCCTTTCACTTTCATTTAAGAATTTGATGAAGTTTTGGCATTGGATCTCCCTCAAAGTTCTTACAGAATTCAGCAGTGAGTCCACAGGACCTAGGCTTTTCTTAGTTGGTAATTTTCTTTTTTAAATCACTGCTTTAATTTCATTTCCTGTTATTTGATACCACATACACTGGACTTGTGGTTCTACAAATGTCAAGTAATGAAGTAGCAAACTGAAGGAAGAGGTGAGGAGAGTATTTATTGGGCATGAGAAGAAGGAGACAGCACCTGGATTTCCAAGAGGAGCCCCTGGTGGGGTGGCTGCTTGGCCTCACAATTTATTTATTTTACTTTATTTTCTACTTTTGTTTAAATATTACCCTTTACTATATGCTTTCATTCTAGTTGCTAAATTCTAAAGTAGCAATATTGAGCTAAAAACAATCAAAACAATCATAGGTTTAATCTTTGGAAGAAAGTGTCCTTTTATGGAAGTTTGGAATTACTGCATAATTTCTCTGTATAGCAGACATTAGAAAACAGAGTTATTCCTCTTCAACCTGAAAAAAGCTGGTTAAATGGAATACTCTCCTGGGCCTCACAATTTAGAATGACTTACAGGCAAGTAGGGTACCGAAAATGCTTAACTATTTTGTGGGCATCTATCACTGGTATCTCTGTGAAGTTTTAAAAAAGCTGACGGGAACTCAGGCTCTCTAACCCAGTTCTTTCACTTAGTGTTTCCAGAAGGTGGGATCCTAAAAACAAAACAAACTAGCTATTTCACATTATAGCATCCTCCAAAATTCCTAAGGAAGGGCCAGACTATATTTCATTTTAAAGAAAGTTCTGTGTATTTTAAATTTCTCAACATTCAAGAGTTTGGTTGGTGGTGGTGCCTCTCTTTGAGAGAGAGGGGTCACATTCCATGCTGCCTGAGGAATGTTCATTCCTGGTCAAAGTTCAAGTTCACTGTCCATTCTTACTTTTATCAGTATGGCTGGTCATCCTACTCTGTCTCAGGCCCATCCACTAGCTAGGTGTCTTATTCATAAGCTAACTAAATAAACTATATTCTACAATTGGATTAATTAGGGTTTTTATGTCTTTTTGGTTCAGTTTTGCAAATTTGTATGTATGTAGGCATCTATTCATTTCTTCTGAATTCTTCAACTTACTGCAGTACAGGTTCTCAAAATTACTAATAATCTTCTGGACTTTTCAGTGTCCATTGTGATTTCACCTTTTTTTTATTTCTGATTACATTGATTTGTGTCTTTCTTTTCCTTGGTAAGATTGGCCAAGAGTTTATCTACTTTCTTAGTTCTTTCAAAGAACCACATCTTACATTCACTGATTTTTTTGTTTGTTTGTTTTTGGGTCTCAATTTCATTAATTTCTGCTCTGATCTTTATTCATTTTTTTTTAATTTTAAAGATAGTAAAATACAACAAAACAAGACAGAACTAAGCCAATCAAGACAATGCAGCAAAATTGGTACAGAACTTCAGTCTGCTCTGATCCTTGTAATTTCTTTCCTTGCACTAGATTTGGATTTGGATTGTTCTTGTTTTTCCAGACCTGTGAGGTGCATCATTAGGTTCTATATTTGAGCTTGCTTGGTTTTTCTAGCATGGGTATTCACAGTTATAAATTTCCCTCTCAGGAGTCCTTTCATTGTGTCCCATAGCTTCTCATTTGTACTAACATTATCACTTGATGCTAGGAACTGTCTAATTTTTGCCTTGATTTCTTCTGTGATCCACTGATTATCCAAGAGGCCTTTACTTAATTTTCATGAATTTGCATACTGCATGTGGTTTCTCTTCCCATTGATTTCTAGTTTCATTGTGCTATGATCTGATAATATGCAAAGGATAATATCAATTTTTTTGCATGCTTTATTGGCTAGTATATAGTCTATTTTGGAGAATGTTCTGGTACTGCTGAGAAGCATGTATATTCTGTTGTTGAGTGGAACACTCTAGATATCTACTAAGTTCATTTGTTTGAAAGTTTGGTTCAACTTTAATAATTCTTTGTTAATTTTTTTGCCTGGTTAATCCATCTACTTGTCACAGTGGAATATTGAATTATTCATCTCTAATTGTGTTGATCTATTTGATCTTTTTTGTGTAGTAGTGTTTGTTTTATGAAGTTGGGTATATGGTTTTTGGTGCATATATGTTTATAATTGTTATCATTTCTGTTGAATTGTTCCTGTAATCAATAACGGTGAACTTCTTTGTCTCTTCTGATCAGTTTTGGCCTGAAGTTTGCTTTGTCTGGAAATAGAATAGCTACTCTTGCTTGTTTCTGGGTTCCTAATGAATGGACTATTGCTTTTGATCCTTTGATTTTTTCACTCCATAAATGTTTTTCTGGGTTAAATGTATTTCTTGTATACAGCATACTGTTGGATTTTGTTTCTCGATTCATTCTTCAAGTCTATGTCATTTGATTGGGGAATTAAGACTATTCACATTGAGAGTTTTTACTGACTTATCCTGCCACTGCATTATTTTTCCTGATGCTAATTCCCCTTTCTCTCTTCTAGTTACCTGCTTACCTTGCCTATTGTATTCATTTAAGCCTTTTGTCACTGTAAGCTTCATTATCTCTTTTCTTGAAAATATTTTGGAGTGTTGGCTTGGTAGTCACATTTTCTTTAGGTACTCTTTTTCATGGAACTGTCTTCACCAATTTTGAAAGATAGTTTTGCAGGATATGTATCTGGATAGGAAGGCATTTTGTTTTACAGCTTAAAACATTTTCCTTCAAGCTTCTTTGGCCTCTAAGGTTTAAGAAGTTTGCTATAAGTCTGCTATAATGAGTTTACCTTTATAAGTGATCTGCTTCTTTTCCTTAAAAGCTTTTAATATTTGTTCCTCATATTGGGCTTCTGGGATTTTGACCAGTTAAGGAAGATTAAGACATAATTGGCCTCCTCTGTGGGCACAAAGGACAATGGCACCACTTGGGGATGAAGGTATGTTGCAGGTTCCAGGGAAAACTTAATACAGCTGAGATTAAGTTGTCTACTTGAGCATGTATTAATAGGTAATATGGGCAGATGAATCTTGTATTACTTTAATTATTTATATCTATGTCCATATGAATAGGGAAGATGAGCCAGAGGCTCAGGGCTCCTCTGCCTGTGAGAAGCAAGAACCCCCTGGATTCCCTTATGCTAAGCTAAACTGTGTCTCATTTTCATTCACCCTTGGGTCAGGGGAACAAACTAGTAGCAGGACTAGGTCCCCACAGTCTTGGAGGAGTGGGCTGGTTCCCCGTAGGTGGCAGCTGGGGCAGGGACCTGGGACTAGTGGACAGGCTAGTCCCCCACAGACTATGATGTGTTGTGGGGAGTTTCTTTTCTGATTGTGGCTATTTGAGGTTCTATATGCCTCACTTATCTGTATTTTTTTCACATACTGAAAAAGCTTTTCACCATATTTAAAAAGCTATTTATTATTTGCATAAACAGGTTTTTATATCACTAATGCTGTCTTCTGATATTTCACTAATTCCAATTAATCTTAATCTTTTTCCATCATCTAGCAGATGTTGGATTCATTTGTCATATTTTCTTAATGTATTTAAGGTATGTCGAAATAACTGGACAGTGGGACTGGGGATTTAGCTCAGCAGCATAAGCGCCTGCCTTGCAAGCGCATGATTGTGAGTTCAATCCCAGGTACCAATAAATAAAATAACTGGACACTTCTCCCAGTCCTATTTTCTATTTCTGACACACTGTCCTCACACTGGTCACTTTTGCTACCCATAATTTCAACAGGATTTTAATTTCCTGAGTTTCCCTTTGGCACTTTTTCATAGACTCTAATTCTTTGCTAAATTGGTCATTCATGTTTTCTATCATTTTGTTTAGCTCTGTTAGATTTTCATTATGTCTTCCTATAAACCCACTGATTATCTTGTTTATTAGGTCCACTTTATTTATTTATATCTTCTTTGAGTTCACTGAGTACCTTATTGGTCTGTTTTTTAAAATCTGCTGTTATCTTTTTGAATAATCTGGCTATGTGGCTTTTTAATTCTACCTTTCCATTCCCCACGAATCAGCTTGCAGGAGCAGGGTGGAGAGTTTTTGTAGGCATGTTGTTACTTCATCCTCTCATGTTTCTGTTGGGTTTTGTTTATTTTTTGTGCTGAGGTTTGTGGGTTGATTATAGCGGTAGACTTCATTGCTACCTTGGAGACTTCTTTAGTTAGTGTCTGCTTTTCAGTGATGCACTCTAGACGTGGCTAACTATAGGCTCTCCTCTCTGTTTATTTGGGATGGGAAGTTGCAGTATACTTGGTCCAGCACCCAGTTCTCTGGGAAAGGGACAAAGTATTATTAATGACACAATGGTAATCCTAATATTGGTATACAGAAAAAACTAATTAATAGCAATAATTGTGCCACTTTGGCAATGGCAATACAATCATCCACAATAATACAGTCAAAGACAAACTGGTTACTGATAAACTCTAATAACCAACAATGTAGAATCCTTAACCACAGAAAAGAGATCTGTAATTATACTGTAAACCCTAAGACAAACCAAACATTGACATACACTAAATATCTACTAAATGCAACAACTAAACTTCTACTAACCATAGAATAGTATTCAACAGTAATAGTATAGCATTAGCTATCTAAAGATTCATAAAGCTTAAATGGTTATACTAGTAAAGATAAAAGGGGTGGAAAATTGGAGGGTAAAAACAATAAAATTTGAAACATTAATCAATGGAAGACGAGATTGAGGAGAAAAAAGTAAAATAGAGGTTCCTATTGAGTAGTAAAAGGAAATTAACATATTAGATTGAAGTAAAGGGAAAAAAACAATTAAAGAAGAAAAAAGAAAAAACGATGCAGAGATTCCATCTCATTCCAGAAAAAATGGCTATTATCAAGAAATCGATCAATAGGGCCAGGGATTTAGCTCAGTGGTGTAAGTTCCTGCCTGGCAAGTGCAAGGTATTGAGTTTGATCCCTGATACAAAAAAAAAAAAAAAAGAGAAATCAATCAATCAATAACAAATGCTGGTGTGGATGTGGGAAAAAAGGAACTCTTCTCCACTATTGGTGAGAATGTAGACTGGTGCAACCACTGTGGAATCACTGTGGAGATTCCTCAAAAAACTAAGATTCAAAGTCCCATCTGACCCAGCTATTCTCCTTCTTGGTATCTCCCCAAAAGAATTAAAAGCATTTCGTGGATATATATTCACACTCATGTTCCTAGCAGCAGTTTGTAATAGCTAACTCTTGGAAACAACCCAAATGCTCATCAACTGATAAATGGATAAAAAAAAGATTTTTTATACAATGGAGTACTACTCAGTCATAATGATAAATTTAAAACATTTATAGTTAAATGAATGAACCTTGAGACTATACTCTAAAATGAAATAAATTGGACAAATATGTATAAATATCACAATGTCTCTCTGGTGTGAAAAACTGAAAAGTATAAATAAGAACCAAAATATATAACATATATTGTGAAATAGTAAGAAATTGTTCAAAAGGAAAGGGGAACTAGGACAGGGGAGGAGGAAAGGAAGGAAGGGAAAAGAGAAAATGAGAAAAGGATAAAATGAAAACAAATCTTTGTAAATAAGGAGGGGAAAAAAGGTTGAAGGGAGGGGAGGGAAATGGGGAAGAAAAGAAGAATCAAGATATAACATGTGCAGGTACAAATTTCCTATGACAAATGTGATCTTTATGTATATCTAAATGGCACCAATAAACTTAACAGTAATAAACAGAGTGCAAAATTTACAAAAATAGGGGGCTGAGGATTTAGCTCAGCGGCATAAGTGCTTGCTTTGTAAGCCCGTGGTCCTGAGTTCGATCCCTGGTACCAACAAAAAAAAATTTTTTTTTTTGTCTTTTTCCTTTTTATCGGTACCAGGGATCGAACTCATGACTGCCTGCTTGCAAGGCAGGCGCTTATGCTGCTGAGCTAAATCCCCAGGCCCCCCCCCCAAATTTTTTTAAACAAGGAAATAATAAAGTTAAAAGAAGAAATGGAAGAGAAAAAGAGGGAAAACTCCAAACCTCAGAAAACTAATGAAGGAAATTTTAAAAAAGAGTAAGTATCCCATTGTATTTTTAAGAGAGTAGTTTCTTTTCAGGATCCGCAGTCTTAGAAGTTCAGCAGCTCACAATTTTTTCTGCCTAGCTATAGGTTTGTGAAGTAACCCCCCACACACTCCAAAGGACTCTCTGTACATATGCCCCAGATTGTAGCAACTACCCAAGGCAAGATATACGCTTCCTCAAGGTGGTAAACAAGGAAAGCAATCGGATAACTGGGATCTGCTAAGTGTAGACCATGAGATGGGGAGTCAGGCAGACTGGTGGACTTAATTGCCTGTGCTTTCAGATCCAGCTGCCTCTGAAAGCCACACTCACCTGGCCTGGTTTCTCACTACAGAGGGTGGAACCCATATCCTTCCAGCCCTAAGCTTAAACTTCTCCAGGGAGACTGTCTAGTCTGCACTCTCGATACAGCTCTCCCCCAGGGCTATCTCTCATCCAGTCACTGTGGAAAGGTAACAGTGGGCACCCTGAAGTTGAGTTGTTCCATAGTTATTCCATGTCTCAGTCTTAAGCAATTAATCTTTTCCCAAAATAGCACCTGATTATGTACTCTCTGGCAACATGGCAAGCACTGCACTGGGTTTCATTTCCAACTCTAGCCTTCTGTGAAGAAGTCACTAGTGGAGTAAAACCCCATGCTGTTTTTATAGTTAAGTAACTATGGGCTATTGCTGATGATCAGGTTTATAGTATCTCCCCAGATCTGCCAACCCTCCAGGCTTAGCTTGTCTCCCTGGGCATTGGTCTTGTTTACAATCAAGTCTGTCCAATGTTTGGTGCCACTGCTTCACTGTGCCAAGGGGAAACAAAACATAGAGCTGGCTCAGAGTTAGTGTATGGCTGTGGCCAGGGCATTGAGTCCATGGGCATGGAGCTGGTTGGGAATAATATGTAGATCTATTGTCAACTGCCACGAGGGCACAGCTTTGTTGTCATTTGCAGTGGGGATAGGCTCCCACAAAATGCAATTTAAAATGAATGAATTGTGTAGTATGCAGATTTTATCTCAGTAAGACTTTTTAAAAAATGTATCCAAATCTGGAAGTCAACTGAAGATTATCTCACTATTGTTAAGGTATGTAAGACCATTGATAGCTACACCAAAAGAGACAATGGCCTGGAGGTCTTGGTATTACCTTTGCCCCTTCCCTTTATCCTTACCCAGACTGGGGTCTCCAGGACCTCAGATTTGCAAAGCTACTCTGTTCCCTCAAGGAACTCTTTTGCTCAAATTAAGCTGAATTTTTTCCCTGTTGTTTGCAAGGCCTGGTACAAGGAGATAAACTATGTTTTCAGTTCTCAGCAAGTTTTAAATACTCAACTATAGTGTTCCACAAATGGCGGAATCAACAGATGTACAGTGTTACCATTAGTAGTCACAGCAGTTACTGTTTATTGTGCAACCACTTACTTGCTAGAAGGGAATGGAAAGGTACTGCCATGCTGAACTTTGCACATGGCTTACCTCCTGATGACAACCTTACCAATGGAGGCCACTAGCCTTATGCATTTTTTTTTTTTTTTTGTCTTTTTTTGAGACAGGGTCTCACTGTGCAGTTCAGGCTGGCCTTGAGCTCATTTTGTAGCCCAGGCTGGTCTCGAACTCACAACAATCCTCCCACCTAGCCTTCCAAGTGCTGGGATTACAGGTGTGAGCCACCAAGCCCGGCCACACCAGCCTTATGCTACAGATTAAAAACACTGGCCAGAGTAAATGGACAAACAAACTGTGGTACATCTGCCCAGTGACATATTACTCAATAATGAAATGATCCATTAAGCCACAAAAAGACACAGAGGGAGCCAGATATAGTGGTGCATGCCTGTAATCCCAGCACTCTAGAAAGCTGAGGCAGAAGGGTGGCAGATTAAGTCTGTCCTGGGAAACTTGGCAAGACCCTGTGTTAAAACAAACAAAAAAACAAAATAAAATAAAAAGGGGCTGAGGATGCTGCTCCTCAGTGTGCAGGCCCTAGGTTCCATCTCTTGCACTGAAGAAAAAAAAGGACACAGAGGAAACTTGGAGGCATATTGCTAAGTGACGGAAGCCAATCTGAAAGGCCACATACTGTATTATTCTAACTATATGACATTCTAGAAAAGGCAAAACTACGAGCAGCAAAAAGATCAGTGTCTGCCGGGGATCAGGGGGAGGAAGGGAGAAATAGGGTGGAAACTGGGAGTTTTGCAGAGCAGCTAAACTATTTCGTATGAGCCAGTAATACAAAGACTGTCATCACACATTTTTCAAACCCCATAGAATGCGCAAGGTAAAGTGAGCCCTAAGGTAAATTATGGACTTACTTAGTAAAAATGTATCAGTTCATTAATTATAACAAATGTATTGATATAAAATATAAAGAACAAGGGAAACTATGGGGTGGGGAAAGGCAGTGAGGGAAAGTATTGGGGACTCTGTACTTGCTAATCAAAGTTTAAATCTAAAACTCATCTTCTAAAGAGTTTACTAATTAAATTAAATTAAATATATACATAATACCCAGGAAGTTAAATGATCCATATAAGGCCAAACAGCTAACCATGGAAGAGGATTTGAACCCAGGGAGGTTGACTAAAGCTCAGACTTCCATGGCAGCAGCCCCGAGGAGAGGGTCTGCCCACATTCCCACCCTCTGCCACCTCTTTGCCGGCTAGAGCATCTATGGAACTGGGAACCGCTTGCTCCCAAAGGGAGACAGACAGTGTGTTGTTTTGGTTGGCAGAGGGTGTTTGCAGGCAGGGAGCGAGCATTTCCAGGATCTGGGAGGAAGAGGAAAACCACTGAGGTGTTAGGGCCGGGGGAGCCAAGACCTGACGTCTTCCGGCACCAGGCCAGCCAGTGCCTGAAGAAGGGGGGAAGTGTGGAGGATACACTCCCTTCTTCTTGGCTTTGGCTGCTCTCACTGGGGCCTCAACTCCAGCTAGGCTGATGGCCAGAGGCTGAGCTCAGCCACTGCTGGGTGGGGTGACTTCCATACAGCCTTGGTATCACAGGAGAGCTTCAACACCTTGAGTGATCTCCACAGGGACCTTTCCAGTACTCAGCTTCTAACGCCTTTAGCCAACCGCTTTCTCCTCTCCCTTAGGTGCAAAGTGGGGAGGAAGCTGCTGCAGGAGGTCCAGAGCACAGAGCGCCCAGTCCCTGCTGCTCTGCGGATCCTACATTCCCATGGCCATGTCACTGGAGTCCTGGCAGTACCCCCACTGTCTTGGTACCCATTTCAAAGCCTGGATGAAAACTGTAGGAATGCCTGCAACATGATTAGGGGCCTGGACAGCCTGAGGTCCCTGTTATCTTTACTAGTGACCAAGGTATAGGTATGTTATAGTCCAAATAACTCACAAGAGCAGTGATCCACACTTCACTTGGAGCACACCTCAGATATCTGGACTTGGGGATACAGCCTGGGAATATAACTAGTCCCCTCTGTGGTCCTTGCTCACTGCTGTGGTGGACCACTGGTCTCCCTCAGGGTGACAAGAAAGCCTGGAGCCTGAGTCCCTGTGTCTGTCCTCTGGCAAGCCCTCCTGATCTCAGCACAAGAAAATCCTTTCCAAGAAGCCTCTCTGATGGGTCAGGGTTGGTCTCTGCTGGGTCCCAAGGCTCCAAGTTTCCTCAGATTTCGGCACTAACCTACTGAGGGGTGGAGACTTTCTAGAGAGGTTGGAAGGCTAGCAGAATTCAGAAATAAGGAGGGATTTGGTACATAAAGGGGAGAGAGAAGTATGTTCCAGGTAAGAGGACTGCATAGAGCAGGCCGCAGAGGCCAGCAGAGGGTCTGCTCCTGGGGCAGAAGGGGTTGTGGCCACCTAGGGAAGCCTGTTTGAGTTGCATGTGGTGGCTGTGGTGGGGCGTGCTGCCAACAAGCACCACCTCCCTCACCCCTGCCGCCTCCAAGGGCAGCAGGGCATCTCCCAAGCAGCTCACCAACTGGGCCATTTCCCAAAAGAAAACAAGCTCAAATCTCTAAAACAAATCTCTGGCCACAGGCCTAGAACTAGAGGTGGGGGATAGTGCTGATTCTGGGATTTCCCACTTCCTCAGGCTTGTAAAAATTCTACCCAGAGAACTGTGGAGCCTAGCAATCTCAGACTCTGCACTATTGCTCTCCAGCTATCTGTGGTTAGCTCTTTGGGAGCACCCACAGATTTCAGACTTTCTCACTGCATGACTTCATTAACAACTGGACTCTAGAGACCTACGCTGTCACCATCTCACTTTGTGACCTCAGCTAACTAAGTTGCTCCACCTCTCAGGGCCTCAGAGAAAGCCTTAGATCTTAATGAAATCATCAGAGAAGGTAGCCAGACCCAGGGCAGAAAAGAAATCCCTGAGGCAGCTGCAGTGGGAAGGAGACAGGTGATTCCACCTGGCTTCAGTGATGAAAAAGCCAGGTACAAGCACCCCTGTCACACTTGCTCAGTGTTTGGAGAAAAGTTAATGGGCAGGACTGAAAGCCAGAGCCATTGAAGAATCAGACACACCATAATTAGAGTCACTGTAAATCTTTCTGCATGGTAATGCCAGAGTCTCCTATTTAGCTGACGCTTCTGTCCCAAGAGACTTTGAATGCTGCTTCCTTGGAGAGAAAGGAGGGAGATCAAGGCAGATCAGATCTTCCCAGCAGGCCTGGGCCACCCTCTCATAGGCAGAGCTCCCTGCTTCTCACAGTAGAAAGGACCAGCTTCCTCCCCAAAAACTCAGCCTTCAGAGCACTATCTGTCCTGTCCCTCAGGGTCTGGACCTCACTCAGTGCATGTTGGAGAGGTCTCCCACCATGTGCCCTGCATGCTTGGAGCAGAGGAATTCATCAAGAATCAGATATGTGCTGAGCTACAGTGACAAGTGTGTTACAGTTTACACAGAACTTCACCCGGTAATATCACAGAAGTGTCCTACCACCACAATCACCACATTATGGATATGGAAACTGAAGCTGACAGTGGTCAGGACTCACCCAGAACCAGGCTGAGACCAGATGTCTGCTGAGCCTCTCCCTCAGGTGAGGCCATGGGGAAAGACTTGCATTCTGCAACACATTTGGGGCCATCAGCTGGACAGGAGGCAGACTCAGGTGCCTGTCCTGGGCTTTCAGTTTTCTTGGCACAAAGGGAGCCTCCTTTTCCAGGTCAGGGCTACAAGCTTAGCTGAGTAGTTACCAAGCATGACCTGGCTTTTCTCAGAAAACAGAACTGAGTATCTCAGAACTCCAAGTCTCGGGCTGCAAATGCCACAAACCGGAGTTTTGGAATCGCCCTATCCTAAGAAACATACATCATGGAATCCTGGAACAATTTAATTGATGTCTTAGAGCTATTAAGTCATAAAATGGTAGCACTGACCATGTCATGGAGCCAATCTCTCCAGCCTATATTCCCTGCAGAAATCCCCTATATAGCTAGGAGTGGTGGTGCCAGCCTCCCCAGGTCAGCCAGAGGCCAATACACCCCAGTGACAGCACCCCCGTTCTCTGCAGGACTGAGTGGTTCCCACCAAGCTGCCAAGACTGTAGGAAGGCCATCCTGAAAGGAGTTCCTACCCCCCGTTCTGCCCTCCCATATGGCACTGCCAAATTCTCCCTGGCACAGGCAGAGTCAGAAAACACTCACCAAGGCCTCAAGGGCCACCCCCCCTTCCCTTCAGGTTGATGATGAGACCTTATAGGATCACATGACTCAGTCACCAGGTCAGGGCTCCTTTTCCTTATGCCTCTCCCAGGCCCCAGAGCAGGAGCGCCACAGGGCTGAGTGTAGCAGAGACTTGCTTTGAGCAAACCTGTCTCTGCCCAGTTTTGCCCCTTGAAGGAATGGGGAACTGAGATTTCTTTTATTTACTTATGTAGTATAGCAGAACTGCAACACAAACAGGCTTTCCAAGTGGCACTGAGTGGTAAGAGAAGCAAATATTACCATCCGAGGAACCCTTCTCTTGCTTCCTTCCCCCAGTCTCACCTCCTCTGGCCCTTTTTGCCTCCCGAGACTGGGCTCCAAGGATACCCTGCTGCTCAGCTTCCCCAGCTCCCTGCCTTTGCACAGGCTGGACCCCTGCCAGGACAGCTCTCCCCCAGGCCAACCCAAATCCCATCCATCCTAACAAATGGACCCTGAGCAAATCCTGCCCTGATGTCCACAGAAGCCCACTGCCCCCGCCCCTCGTGTCCTCGTTGCATCATAGGTCATCATCTGCTTTAAGGCTGCTGCCCCAGGCTGAGAGCTCCCCCAGGCTGAGACCTGTGATCCATTTGGCTAAGCATCTGCCACTCAGCCTGGTGATGAGGACACAAGATACCTCAGGCCCCTTCCTGCTAGAGGAGCCACCATATAAGGATCCTGGGTGCTCTGTGTTGGACGTGGCTCTGAGGAGGTGCCCACCTATTTATTAGCTGGAAAATCAGGTTAAACTTGCAGAGGAAAGAAGGAACCAGTTATAACCTTTTAAACCTTCCAATGGTAGAGCCACTCTTGAGCCTGGTCTGAATTCCGCCTTTTGCCAATTTATAGAAAATTAAGACACACACACACACACACACACACACACACACACACACGAAAAGAAAAGAAAAGAAATTTAAGACACTAAAAAAAAAAAATCTCAATTTGGTTTTTTTCTCCCACAAATTTTAAACTAAACTTCTGGTATCTGTGCATATGTTTCTGTACCAGCTCTAGAGAAGACAACCTCACCTTTAGCACAGGAGCTTAGTTTCATCCCTGTCGTTAACATTTCTCTTCCTCATAGGATTCTGCAAAGAGCAGCAATCCCTGCTTTTGGGGATGTCTCAGAGCCTCGGGCCTAAGCTTTCCTTTGTCTCTTTCAAATGTCCAGGTTTCATTCTGGTGATCAAAGATCAGTCTTGCTCGAACGCGGAGGAAGAAAGCCCAGGAGCTGGCCAGTTCACCTTGAAGGTTCATGCCAATTCCATGACTCAAGGCCTCTAGTTCCACCACTTGCCACTCATCCCATTAGCTGAAACGCCAGTTTCTCTAGGTTTCTCTCTTAAACATGTATTTTCCCCAGGGTTGACAGTCCATTAAACCCCCAGATTAGAGGTCAAGGAAACAGTGAATATTTGGCTCTAAAGAGCCAGAGAAGCATAGTTGTTTGAACACTATGAGTCTTGGATTTAATCCCAGTTTAATCCCAGTGTCTGTACCTCAGTTTCCTCATTTATAACAGGAATGATATCTATCTCATGGGTTGTGATGAAGATTAAATGAGCTATTACATGCTAGGCCCTGAGAGGAGGCCCTCAAGGGGATAAGCCAGAGATGTCCTCGAGGACAGCGTGGGTTCTGCTGCTCCATGAGTGGGACAAGAATGCCTGTTCCTCCTGTCTTTTGTTCCCCCTCTCCATGAACCATAGGTTACTTCTTCCACAGAGAGGCAGGCATTGTTCTAGAAGCCAGGGGGCTGCTGTGGTCTGTCTCTATCTCCTTTCTCCTATCCTCCCTCCTTTCTTCTTCTTACCTGGAAGAAGGTACCAGTGGCTGTGAGCTGAGCTCCTTAGGGTGCCACAAAGGCAGCGATGATGCTTCACTGGAAGAGCTGCGGGAAGAAGGGGACAAAGCCAATAAGATCTTCCATCTCCCCACCCTGTCTTCCACCCTCCACAGTCACCCCTTAGGCCCAGTCTGGGATCACCCTGTGCTGGTCTGGGACTCAGTGATGACTATCTCTGGTCCTGCAATGGAGAAGCTGTGGAGCCTTGAAACCCACAACATAGATCCTACATCCACACATGCTGCCCAAACACCAGCCTCATCTCCCCTCAACCCAGACAATCTACTCCTTGAGACCCTTATGCCTCTCTGTAGGGCTCAAAGGCCCCAAAGACTAGGACCTTGGGGTAGAGGCTCTTTCCTGCTGCAGGGACCTGTTCTTCCAAGGTAGCCACCAGGCTAGCTGTTCTTCCACAGCAGTCTCAGAAGGGACAGATGGTGGGCTAGAGGCAGATCTGGAGTACCATAATTATGAGCCTGAGTTCCGAGTCATGCGCACCTCACCCATGCCCAGCTCCTGCAACCAGCAGGGCAGCCCCCTACCCAGAAACTAGGAGAAGGGAGGGTTCTGAAGCCATGGCAAGATGATGGCAGGGAGGGAGCTTTGCATCCGCACCACTGGACTCAGAGGATGCTGCTGCTACCTTGCCTTCTGGGGGACACTGAGGCTGGCAGGGCCAGGGGTGTGACCATGTCGCCCAGAGAAGCAGAGGCACAAGGTTCCAAACCTGGCATCAAGGTGAACCAGGACAGTGATAGCTTAAGCCTAGTGCCCAGCACAGGACCCATGTCAGCATGAGAACTCTCCCCAACTCATTGGGACCCTGTAGCCACATAACAGTAAGAGGCACACAGCCAAGATGTTTCAGACCTGGCAGGCAGAGCTGAGATCTGAGACAGTGTCGACAGACCCTGGAGCAGCCCAGCCTGCCTCTGTCCTCATAGTGCTCATGATGCTCTGCACTCAATAGTTTACAAAGCATGCCTGTTTCTTCTATCATCCACATTGACCTTAAGGCCTAACTGACAGAAAAATATAAATAGATACAGGCTTCTTGTACCTATTAAACTATAGTCTGATGGATCTAGGTGGGGTCCAAGAGTCTGCATCTCTGAAATGGTACAGGTGATGCCAGGCTGCAGCTCCATGAACCACAATTTGAGCAGCAAGGACAATGCCGAAAGCAAGATGCTGGCAGTTAACTGTTAGCATCTTGGCGTTTACAGTATGACCATAAGTATACTTAACCTTTCTTTATGTATAAAATAGTAATAATAAAATTCACCCATAAGACTGATGTGGGAGGGCCAGGGATATATCTCAGGGGCACAGTGCCTGCCTGGCAACTGTGAAGTCTTGAGTTCAGTTCCTGGTACCAAAAAACAAAAAACAAATACAAAAACAACTAACCAAAAAAAACCCCACAAAAAACAGATGCAGGAGATTAAGTAACACATGTTTAGCCCTTAAAGTGGGTCAGAGTATAGCTCATCTGCCCAGCATGCACAAAGCCCTGGGTTCCAAATCCAGCATCAAAAACAAAACAAAACAAACCACCAAAGGTATTATCATTTCAAATTCTAATAAGGAAGCTCTAAGAGGTACAGCAAAAGTTAGACTTTAAACCTGAAATTTTAACAGGAAGCCTGCCATATCAAGTTGCACAAAATGTCACAGCCAGCAAGCCATGAGACAGATTAGGAAACTGAGGCCCAGAAAAGGGCAGGAAACCGACATACTCACAAGAAAGTTGGCGTCAGAAACCCAAGTCCAAGGCTGGGGGTGTGCTCAAGGTCCTGAGTTCAAGGCCAAGTCCTTAACATAGAGTGAAAACATCCAAGTCTGTGATTCCTGTCTAGTGCTCTTTGTAGCACATGTCACTGTCCTCTAACGAAGAGAAAGTGCCATACACAGTCCCTGAGGGATCTCAGCTCTGCTGCCAGCCCCATCTAAGCCAGCAGCTATCCTTAAAACCGGATGTGGGCCAGGCATGGTGGTACTTGCCAATAATCCCAGCACTTGGGAGGCTGCAGTAGGAAAATTGCTGTGAGTTCGAGGCCAGCCTGGGATATACAGTGAATTCAGGGTCAGCCTGGACTACATAGTGAGACCTTGCTTCAAAAACAACAACAACAAAAATAAAATAAAGTTAAAAACCCAAGACCTAAAACCTAAACCAAACAAACAACAGAGCTAGATATGGGATAGCTGGCTGGGGAGGTTACACTCATCGGGCCCTGGACTTACCCCAGCCCCTGACCACCAGGCTGTGTGAGGAGACTGGAACACCTGCCTCCCATCTCTACCTCCTGCCTCACACAGCCTGGTTAAGCTCAGTGCTAGGACCCAGCTGAGGTCCAGGGAGAAGGTGACATGAATGGGCTTGGCTTTGCCTCAGTTTGGCTTTCCAGCAAGGGTCCAGTGGAAGCTATGGCCTGGCTATGTAACTTTAATCAGTGTCCTTCTCTGAGCCTCAGTGAGTCATCTGAAGGAAGTTCTGCCCCAAACAGGAAGTGGTTCTTTAAATTGAAACCCCCAACCCCTCCCCGCAACATAGAATCACTCCAGGATCCGGAGATGGTGGCAGAGGAAGGGGAAGGAAAGGAAGCTGGTAGGAATTGCAATACTTATTCAGATTTTACCCAAAACTCAAACTTGGCTGGCTTCAATGCCCTGCTTGTGAAACTTAGCCTGCAGGCTTTCTTGCTGTGGCTTGACTGTGTAATCTAAGGACATCAGTGCCCTTCTCTGAGCCTCAGTTCCCTCACTCATAGGATCAGGGGCTGCACTAAAAGACTGCTGTGGCCTGGCACTCTACAATGAGATGAACAATTACAGCTAGGTTTTTCATGTGAATGAACAAATGTACATATGAATGAAATGGACGAACGAACTGAGTAACCTAATTTAAACTCTAGCTGTAGCATATGATCTGTCTATTACTATAGTAGCTTGTAGGGCAGAGAGCTCACTGGCAAGAAGACCCATCCCAGAGCCCCTCTTAGCAGCACAAAGGAGGCCACCATCCTGAGCTCCACAGGTCACAAACTCACAGATTTATTAGAGAACATACAGGAATCCCTGTCACATGCATCCATGTGACCTGTAATCCTTCTAACACCACTCAGGCCTACACAAACTCTTCTCTGCTTGTGGAACCTCAAGAGCAAAAGATGATGTGTCCAGCTGCCATGAAGTTCACCTATGGAGGCACCGACTGCACAGATGGAGGGGAGGGGGAGGCAGTGGGGCGGAGTGGCAAAAATGTTTTAGAGGAAAGACAAATTAACTTGTCAAATCTTTTCTCAGCTACCATCATGCAATCGCTTTTTATATAAACACACATCAGTTTTCCAGTAATGCTGAGCATCTTTTATGTTGTTTGTTTCTTTTCTGGCATTCTTCCTGTTCCATTTTGTGGTTCTAAAAGTACTCATTAATTAGTGTGGTATTCACAAAAAAAAAAAAAAAAAAAAAGCACAGGGTGGCTGAAGAGCATCTTACAGTATATAACAACTCCCATTACTCTAACGTAGCATAAAATGTGATACTAATTCTTTAAACTGGCAACAAGGTGTGCACTGAACACTAGAAATGTAATTTCATTTTTATAAAAACCTTCAAAAATCTGCGTATTTCATCTCATTTACAATTTATATTTTGATTTAGTTTAATAAAGCAAAGACAATTTTTGAAGACAAAAATAAATCCTTTTGCACTTACATTTATCGTTGAATACATATATATATATATATATATATATATATATATTCCCCCCACAATGAGGATGAACCTGTGACCTCGGTCTGTTAGGCAGTGCTCTGCTACTTCAAATTCTATACATTTTTGTCTTATTTTTCTCATTGCTGAGACAAAATACCCAACACTGTATTTCATTTTGTAGAGGTTCGGTTTGTAGTCATCTGGTTCCAAGGCAGGGTGGCACGGCAGAGGGGCATCACCAAGGAGAAAGTTCATGATGAGCAGAAGGCCGCAAAGCAGTGAAGTAGCAAAGACATGAAGCCGCAATTGACAAGCGACCCTCCTTCTATCCCTGGGGTCTTATCCAGGTTATTCACCTTTTGGGCAGATCCCAATGGTGAGGCACTCAATCCTAGCATCACCCAGCAATCCACTCCAGCATCACTTTCTTGACCTCAGCATCTATATCTTAGATCCAGCCTCCTCAGAAAAGTCTCACCTATGATCACATGAAGCTTTGGTGGGACTTCTAGATACAAATCATAACAACTTTTAAACTGCATTTTATTTTCCATCCTTTAGATCACTACAAATGATAAGAAAATCTTAATTATGACAATTAGTGATCTTGCTGAAATGAAGACAATGATGCATCTTATGCAATAAATAAATAATGAATCCTAAGTCTTATTTTTCTGAACATCACCAGCCCATAAACAAAACACTCAGACATGGATCATTAAATTCAGATATTCTTAGTATTTTGTCATTTTCATATAAAACTTTAACTTGACACATACAGTTCGGTTTATATAATAA
Organism: Cavia porcellus; assembly: GCF_034190915.1. Classification (NCBI taxonomy): domain Eukaryota; kingdom Metazoa; phylum Chordata; class Mammalia; order Rodentia; family Caviidae; genus Cavia; species Cavia porcellus. The sequence goes on along the minus strand of NW_026947492.1, from coordinate 59,881,144 downwards.
GGCATTATATTTGTCACAGTAGGAAAGTCAAAGCTGTTTCATTCCACAGATTTAACAAGTCAAGATGTCCCTGCATTGGGGCTGGGGATTTAGCTCAGCGGCATAAGCGCCTGCCTTGCAAACAGGCAGTTGGGAGTTCGATCCCTGGTACCGATAAAAACGAAAAAAGACAAAAAAAAAAAAAAAAAAAAAAAAAAAAAAAAAAGATGTCCCTGCTCTCAGCCGTCCATTTCCAGAGGGGTTCTATAGGTGACTGATGGGTTTTTAGGTTCTCAGATCCCTACTCTGTCTCGACAACACAGATCACGTTGCCAGCACACATCTTGAGCTCCTGGTGTGTGCAGTTGCTCTGGATGGACAAGCCATGGGCTGATGGTGGAGACAGACACTCCAAGAAGATGTGTGCACAAAGGCAGCAAGGACCAGGTAAAGGATTAAGGCCTCACTGGTGGGTCACAGGTGGCTCCCAGCCTCACTCCCACGGGGCACAGGATGGTCCCACTTGAAGCAAGCTGTTTCTGAGGAACTGCCAACTCTTCCCTGCCTCCACTGAGGGTACAGGACTTCTAGAGGTTTCCTCCCTGGGGCCACCACTCCTTGTCCACTCCTTACCCCTGGGATCTGCAGAGTGGGGCACAGCATGATGGGCATTAAACAGGCCCAGGGGAAGCCTTGTACAGCAGGCCCTCCCTGAGTGCTTGCTAGATGAACCAGTGAGGAAGCAACAGTAACTACCTCTGGTTCTGTCCACCCTCCCGGTCACAGAGGGGCCAGGCTGGGTACCAGACCAGGCCTAAGAAAAGGCCATGGGGCTGGGAGCACATCCCAGCCCTCTCGGCTTTGCCCTTTTACTGTGTGGTCACAGGAAAATCACTTTACTTCTCTGGGTATTAACTAGGTCAAACAGAGATTAATGCTACTTTGAAGTCGCCTGATTTCAGGTGAGCACATATAGAGCTTTGGTTAGGAACAGGGGGCACTGAGGCTCAGAGAGGGGAAGTGACTTGGCCATGGTCAAATAGCAAATAAGTCTGAAGTAGAACTCAAGCCCCCTGTGCTCTACAGAGCTGGACCCCCAAAGGCCTCAGTTCAGACACCAGATTTAAGGTGACAGCTCCTGTCATGTTCCAAGGAATATTACAGGAGTCAGGGCAGGTGCCACCCTAGGCTGATGTCAGCAGTTAAAATCCCAGAGTCAGATCCTGTAATTTAGTCAGAACAGCCTTTCCTTTGCTCTTTCCTGGGCCATGCTGACCAACACAAGTTCCCAAGAGATTCAAGCATTTACATGGAAAAATCCCAACACCAGACACAACAGTGGGCCGTGAAGAAGTCAAATGCAGGAGGGAAGAGGCTGTAAAGGCCTTGATTTCCTCCAAGTTGTTCAGAGTCTCCAGGGCCCTGACCTAACCTCTGCCCATAAGCCCTGCCCATCTCCTGCCTTTATCCACATCCCTTGAGCCAAAGAGGTAGGCTGGGAGGACAAAACACAGCAGACCACCAGAGTGACCTCTAGCATGGCCTCTGGGGCTGGCTAGGTTGGACAGCCAGCCCCTGGAGGCCAATCTGGGATGTCACTATCCTCAGAACTCTTGTTAGCCTGGGCCAACATTCACTGCATGAAGTTGGCTAAAATCACCTCATGCATTGGGGGAAAACAGTGGGTCTTGGAGGCTTCTTGGGCTGAGCAAGAGAAGACCCAGGAATGGCAAGGGGGCTGCAGGGGCCTGGCACAGCTCTCACAAGGTATTGATCCTTGCTGATCTCACAAGCCTATGGCCCTCCATGCTGCACACATCCTTTCTAACAGTTGTTTCTTGCTAGTGCCAGGATCTGGGCAATTGACATCCTACATGGATTTTTTTCAGAGACAGAGTCTCACTATATAGTTCAGGCAGGCCTTGAACTCACTACATAACCAAGGCTGGCCTTGAACATGTGGGGATCCTCCTGCCTCCCAAGTGTAGGGATTCCAGGTGTGCACCACCAGCCTCCAGCACAACACCTTACAAGCTTTATCTCACATAATCTACACACTCATCTGAGGCAGGCTGCCTCACTTCATCTACACCCCCTTGGGACCTTTTTACCATTTGGGAGCAGATAGGTACATGGTTGAGCTCTCAGAGCCAATTATTGGATTCTTTTACTCAAAGATGCCCCAAGGTGCCTTTTACCAGTGACTGGTATAAATTCCCCAGCCTCCTTGTCCCTGGAGGCCAATCTTGGGTGTAGCTGGCACTGTCCCCAGAGCTCTTCTCCTGGCCTGGGCCAAGGTTCCCTGCATAGGGTTGGCTTAACTCACCTCTTGCCTCTCCCTCCTTCTCACTGTGCTCCAGTTCCCCCCATTTCCATACCAGTTTCTTTCTTGGAAAACTTCTAACAGATCACTCTCACATGACTTCTGTCTCAGGGTCCTGGGTCAACTTCAAAGGTCAGGCACCTTGGAGGTTAGTGACATGAGTTCTCCTACTTTTGATAGGAGGAATCTGAGGCCCTGGGTCCCAAAGGGTTGTGCTGATATTAAATTCACATACTCCAAATCTGGAGAGCAGCAGAACATGAGCTTGAACTGAGGTCTGCAAAACCTGAGTGTAGGTCTCTCTCCTCGAGTCCTACTCCTCTGTCTACCTTCTGCATCATTTGAGCCTATTTATGTCCTCAAATGCTGCTGTCACCTTCCGGTCTTCTAGGCTAACTTTCCTTTTTTTTTAATTAGAAGGAAAGGATGAGTGTCTGTGGAATGTCCAAGAAGGATGACTAAGGCTTCAGCTTCCTTATACTGGCCTGGGCCCTGTTTTGGTCAGTTCTTGTGAATCAGGGTGGATCTGACATGCTGGGAATGCAGGGACACTTTATGAAAACAAGTTATAAAAATACTGGCTCACATTCAGAGACACTGGCTTATAGGCTTCGTTCCATGGGGCAGGGCTGAGTGAGTTCACCTGGAGGGAGCACACAACACAAAATTGAGGCCAGACCAAAGCACGAACTTTCCAGTACTAGCAGTGGGGCTTTGGGGTAGTGGTGGGTGTGGCATCCTTGGAAGCAGGGACTCCATGTCCTGACCTCCCCAGGCCTTTTTGTTTGAAGCATCTATGAAACAACTTCACTGAGCCCTAATACACAAAAACCATGGAGGCCAAACTCACCTAGTCCCCAGAGTCTCCTCTGGTCTTGCATCTGGTTTGTGAGGGTGCTCAGGGTCTCTGGGACTTCTAAGATCCTCCCCACACCCTAGAGTAGCTGCATTACTCTGTGGGTAGAAAGACAGACAGAGGCCCTCAGCCTGGCGGCAACTATGGTAAGATGACCACTACTTCTGAGGCCCCTCCTCTGTCTTACACAATCACCTTGCAAAGAGGGCCACCCCTCCTGGGCCTTCTGCAGAGAAAGGGGATCAGTGGGTGTTCATGCAGAGAAAGGGGATCAGTGGGTGTTCATGGGTGCCAGCTCCCCCTCCCCTCCACACTTTCCAGGAGGCAGGCTTCTTCCAGTCAGGAATAAACAGGTCTGACTCTTGCCCAGTCCATCCCTTTCCAGCTTCTCTAGCTGCCTTTCTTTCTTGCTGAACTCTGAAAGAGCTGTCTACTCCTCTGTCTCCATTTCCATCTGTCTACTGCTAAACTTTCCACCCTGTTTCCACCAAGTTCCCAAATAACTTGATGTAGGCAAATCTGCTGGATACTTCTTGGTGCTCAGCTGACACCAGACCTTGCCCTCTTAGAAATGTTGCCCTTCTCTAGCTTTCTGGACACACTTTCTGGGTTTTCTCCAGCTCCATGTCGACCTCCCCAGGCCCTAGCTGGCTTCTCTCTGCTCAGACCTGACTGTGACTGCACCACTCAAGCCCTCCTTGGGTCATATCATCTACTCCCCTGGCTTCAATCTCCCTACTTTCCAGGCCTGGACTGAGCTGAGGACCAGAGTACTTCACTATACTCTGGTCATCTGCTCCTGGATGCCCCACAAAAGCCCCACACCATGCTGGCCAGATGGGAACTCATCTCCTCTGATATACCTGTCCCTGGCCCTCCTCCTTATCTCAAAGTACCTCCATTCTCTCCATCTGCAATCTGGAAAATGAGACACACCCTCCTCAGATCTCGAAGTCCCACAGATATGAGGCCCCGTTCCCAGTCCCCACCTCTTTCCTCTCATCTGCCCCTAAATATTTCTAGTCTGGCAAAGGCTCCAGCCACAGTCATCCCTCTGGGACATAGGAGCACCTTCAGCTATTGTCCTGTGCCCTGAACTGCCACCCCGTCTCCCAGTTCTACAACCCTCTGGTGTCCACAGCATATCTGAGCCAGGATGGCTCTGGAAGGAAGAGGCAGTGTCTGCTCTGATCTGAATCCTCAGCACTTGGCCCAAGCTCAGCCCTTGGGCCCCAGAGAGGTCTTTGAAATCTAAGAACTTGCATGTCTGCTAGATTTGTCCCATTGATGAGGTCAGCCCATGGGCCACCCTGGGCTGTATCACTGCTCTGCTACCCCTATGGTGTGAAACACCTGCATTCTCAGCCCCTTCTAGAAGCACCCCACCTGCCTGCCACTTACAAAGGAGCTATCACAAGCAGCCCTGAGAGAGCCAAGAGGGCCAGCCTCACACATGCATACGCACACATGCAAACCTGTCTGCAGACACACAAAGATGCACAGAGTGCACTCTCAAAGACACAAGTAACACAAGAGGACACAGACACAAGCACACAGGCTCATAGAGGCACATACAGACAAGTAGAGGCGGGATCATGGGAACAGGAACATCCTGCAAAGAACACCAATGGTGCCACAACGTCACCTGGAGTTGCAAGCCCGAGGAGTGCAGCTGCCCTAGGGGTACTCAGGGTTAGCTCTGGCGACTGCAGCACAGGACTCCAGGAGAGACCCTGGTGGTCCTGCCTGTCTCTTTGGATCCTCAGGCTGTAGCTTCACCCAGAAGAGAGAAGAAAAGGGTTCAGGCCATTCTCCACAGAGACAGCTGGCGGCAATGGAGGAGGCTATGGGTTACTCTACCTGACAGCACTGCCAATCTGAGCAGAGAAAACTCAGTGTCCACTGTTCTGCAAGGGCAGGGAAAACAAGTTGAGAGGGCACATCACACTCAAAACTGATGCAAATGACACATGGCCAACACCTGCCTATGCATACCATTAACTCTGCCCTCTCCTCACATCCTCCCAATCTAGTATCTCTCCACATTCCAACTTGGATGTGGCTTTCCCTTTATGGCACCCCAGTCCTTCATAACTGTCCAAGAAACAGTTGAGAACTCCCCAGAACCTCCATGATCAAGTATAAACCCAACATGTAACGCTTTTCTCAAGCAGGCCTCAACTCACCTTTCTAGTCTTCTCTGAACCTCAGGAAAGCCCCACCAGTGGGAGTTATGTCCTGCCCCAGGGACTTTACTCTCCAGCTCTATACCTTTGCACAAGCGATTCCTTCTGCACACCACATTTTCCATATGTCTCTGCTTGGTAACTCCTACTGATCCTTCAGTACCCAAATGGGAAATACTGTTGCTCCAAGGACTGGCTTTGATAGTGTCAGTTAGGTCCTAAAGCCAGCACATAATGAGTAAATTGCATATGGTCAAAATCACCCCTGGCTATATATAGCTACCACTTATATGCAATGCCTAGGCATTGTTCTAGGCATTTCCTGTTTTGACTCATATAGTGCTCAGGACTGTGGCAGATTGTATTTCCAGAGACATCTGCAGCAGCACCTCCCATCCCCCATACTCTTCTTACAGTGTAACTCTGTCACCCTTCCCAGGAGACGTGGGTTCTTTGCACTCCCACTTAAATCTGGGACTGTAGGGTTAATAGCTGAAGTAGCACTAGGAGGCTTCCAGGGCCCGGTCATCAAACGTGACCCAGCTCCTGAGTTGTTTACTGGGACACTTGCTGGAGTCCTGAGCCACACATGGCTGCCTGGACTTCTGTGGAATTCAACCAAGCAGAGAAAGGAAGCCTCATGGATACATGAAAAGCAAGCAAGACAGGTTGGGCATCTCAGCTGCCCCCATCCTCAACGATCAGGCACTATTTGACAAACAGAACCCAAGCCAGAGCACCCAGTAGAGCCTACTTTAAACCCATGGCCCACAGAAACTGAGATGGTGAAATGACTGTTCTTACATAAAGCCACTAAGTTCGGGGGATGATTTATTATGTAACAGTAGCAACTGGGACAACTGTAAAGTAGGAACTATCATTCTCCCTGCTTCAAAAAAGAAGGATCCACAGCACAGAGAGGTTAGTAAGTTGTTCAAGGTCACAGAGGAAAAAATGAGCACAGCAAGGATTTGAACCCAGGCAGTTTAGCCCCAAGATTTACACTCTTCCCTGCTATGCCATTCTGACTCCAAGCCCGACATCTCCCAGCCATGGCAGGCTTCAGGCAGTGGCTGCTGAATAAATGACTAAAGGAAACAATAAGCAAATGACTGACTGAGAGTGACCAAAAGCACAGAGTAGGCTTCAGGGTGCAAGGCAAGGGCCTTAGACAAGTCCACACCATGCAAATGAGTGTGACAAAAGTCCTGTTGCTAGGGCAGGTTCTCTGTCCACAGCCCTGGGGGCAGTGAGGGGATCAGAGGAGGCTGGCAGATGCCACAGGCCTCTGCTTCCACAGGAATTCTGTGAGGCATATGTTCCTGCTCCCTGCCTCCTCCAGGTCAAAACTTGCAGGATTACACACAGGTCCTGAGGAGCTAAGCCCACCTAAGGCCAGGGCTTGTGGATCCTGGGGACCCCAGGGGAGGCTGGGGACCTGAGTTTCATCCTGTATGGCCACTGACTGGCTGTGTGAACTTTGACAAGTCCCCGCCCTTCTCTGAATCCAAGTATTTCAAGCTTTAATACATTAAGTCTCACAAGGCACTACACTCCCTCATGGATGGGGTGCAGGTGAGGCATGGTTGTGTGGGTCCCATAACCCCTGTGCTGAAGGGATCCATCCCTAGAAGGAAAATGGGGAATGAGAATGAATCCTGCTATTGCTTGCTGTGAGCTTGCTGTGTGCCAGGCCCTTCTATAGGCACTGACTCTGCTGCTTGCTGCAGCTCCATAAGGCAGGGCCACCTGCAGGGTGAGACTCAGATCATAGCTAAAGTGATGCTGGATGTAGGGTCCAACTCAGGCCGGCCCAATTTCAAGATTCCCACTTTGTGTGTGTGTGTGTGTGTGTGTGTGTGTGTGTATCACTGGGGACTGACTCAGGACCTCACACATGCTGGGCAAGTGCTCTGCCACCAAAGTGCATCGCCAGCCTCTTTTTATTTTATTTTGAAAGTGTATCCTGCTAAGCTGCTCAGGTAGGAATGAAACTCCTGATTCTCCTGCCTCAGCTTCCTCAGTAGCTGGGATGATAGGTATATGCCATCAAACCTGGCCAAAACGCCCAGTCTTATCACAATAGGCAAGAGGCAGAAATAACCCGTGTCCACTGAGATAGGTGGAAGGACAGGACAAAATGTAGTCTATTCACACAGCAGACGATCATCCTGCTTTAAAAAAGAAGGAAAGCCTAACACTTCCTACAACATGGATGCACATGTCGGGCTTTATGCTAAATCAGATAAGCCTGTCACAAGCTGGGTACAGTAGCACACTTCTGTAATCCCACCACTTAGGAGGCTACAGTGAGGGGATGCCCACAGTTCAAGGCCAGCCTGGGTTAACTGTGAGTTCAAGGCCAGTTTGGACTTACACAGCAAGACCCTGTTTCAAAAAACAAACAAGCAAAAGAAAAAAAAAATAGCCAGTCACAGAGACAAACATGATAGAATTCCATTTACGGAGACCTCTAACGCAGTCAAATTCACAGAAACAGAAAGTAGAGCGGTGGTCATTGGGAGGCTGGGGAAGGGAAACGGGAAGTTGCTATGTAACCAGTGTGGAGTTCCAGTTTTGCATGTGCACAACCACTGACAATCAGGGCTGGGGATGCAGCTCAGTGAGGGTGCCCCACTAGCATGTGTGAGCTTGTGTTCAGTCCCCAGCACTGAACAACAAACAAACAAACAAACACCTGGAGATCTACTGGACACTGTGAAGATCGAACTGTACACTCAAAATGGTTAAGATGACATGTATTTTATGTTACATGGACTAGGCAGGATGTGATAAGCACAGACAGTCCTGGGTACTAAAAGCCAAGGGTTAGACCCTGCTCCCTGCCTCGCTCCTAGATCCAGCTGACTCCAGGCCTCCGCCTACTTGAGACCTTGGAGTCTCCACCCAAAAGCAATGCTCCAGAGGGCAGCAGGCACTGGCTTGGAATAAGGGGTTTCCTGAACACCTACTATGTACTCTCATATCCACTTACTGCATGAACTTGGGCCACTCTCTGTTCTGAGGCCTGTCTTCCCACATGTGCAATCCGAAGGTGACCTAGTATTACTAGGTCCTGTGGGGAACTGCAGAAATGACTCTTCTTGACTCTCCTTAAAAAGGGGAGCAACTATCTCCATTTTGGATAGACTTGGTCCTATCTCCATGTATTGATATGCACAGTGCTGGCTAGGTTATTTCCTTATCCCTTCAATTGGCCTTAAGTAATGTAAACTGGGCCGGTTAAGCAGCTGACATATAATCTCCAAGGCAAAGCAACAGGTCGGTGTTACCCTGCTCAGTGACTCTCCAAATACGTGGTTGAGTCTGGTGGAATGGAGAGCCATGTTGCATGCTGTCAGCTGGGACCGAGCCTCAGAAAAGAGGCTATGACTTCCCAGGGCAAAAAAGATTATACATCAAAACTAAAACAGTGACCCCAAATTATTAGATACTACCTTAGCTGGGTTATACAGCTTACTTTCTCTTTGAATTTCTTTCCCTCTGCTTACTGTGGAGGTGATCTCAGATCTCCTACCTAGCCCAGCTCATGATAGTCACAACAGTCACATATTTCCCACCACTCTCATTGTCACTCATCCCAAAGCCATTCCCCTCATGGAGAATTAATAAAAACTGGGAAGGGCTCTGGGTCAAGGCCTTTGTTCCTCCATCGTGGCTGGACTTAGGACCCCTTGGCTCCCCACTACTATATATGTCATAGTGTCTTTCTTCTCACTGACAGTTACACTAGAAGTGATAAATAAAAATTAACTCACTAAAATTCCAATAATCTCTCTTTGCAAATACAATTATAAACCTTCCTGGATTGCAACATAGATGGGAAAGGGTTCTCTATAGGTCCTTCTCATTCTCACACTGAAAATAATCTTGGAGCGGGAGGGGGAAGTGGAGGCATCAAGGAATGTAGACAAGAAGGACCAGAACACTCTGGCCAGGAATCTGAGGTTTTGGTCTCCGAGTCCTGCTCCAAGCAGTCTCTGCCAACTTTGCAGAAGGGGAATCTGAGACATGAGACAGGACCACAATCCCTGTCTCCAGCCCACCACTGTTTCTCCTGCTCTATGCTGCCAAAAGTGGAAAAGACTTTATTCAGCATAAGGTAAAAGATGATTCATGCAATCACAGAGTCAAAATCCTCTATGCCTGGAATACTCTCCAAGAATTCTGACTCTTACTCTTTCCCTTTACTCTCAGGAATTCCAAGTTTCTCCCCAAAAGGACTGGGATGGGAGAACCCCTGGTTCCAATCCCAGCTCTACCAAGTATCTGTACCTTGGACACAAGGACATTTGCCCACATCCTGTTGGGAAGTAGGATGAGGCCAAGGCATCCAATGCTGAGCCCAGAACCTGGCACACAGTAGGCACCCAGTAGCAGTCACCCACTATCCATTCTCTCCTTTCAGACAAAGCCATTTTCATTGATGTGTTTGCACTGCTCAAAAGCCGGTTTGTTTGTTTGCTTGATCACATCCCAGAAGAGGCTGTCTCCTGAGATACTGGGAGATGCTCTCCAGTTGGCCCTAGTGAGGAAGACGTGAATGGGGAGGTGGGGGAGAAGAGGGTGACCTTATTTGATGGAAAAAGGAAAAATATTGTCTCTTGGGGCTGGGAGTGAAGTCCTGGGGAAGCCCAGTGGCTGCCCCTCTACCAGGAGAACCCAGGGTGGCCCCAGATCAGCTTAATAAGCTCCCTGGGGCCTGGCAGGAAGCTAATGTGATGGGGCTGCTACTTAAATCGCACAAAGCCTTCTATTCTTGGCTGAGCAGAGGCCTGGTTTTCTCTTAGCTGCCCAGCAATATAACCAGCCAGAGTCAGTCATTTGCACTGGTGGGGCCTGAGGTCTGCCAGTATCCCCAGGAGGCTGTGGGGATATCCCCTGTGACCTCAGTGGAACCCAGGCCCCCAGGAGGGCCCTTGGGATGTTCAGCGAGTTTCCAATGGGGCTATCTGAGTTGAGTGGAGGTTTGGCTTTGATAACCTCTAATGTTACTTCTAAGTCTTGATTTCATAGGGCCCAAGATTCTAAGCTTCCACAATCCAATACTTCCAAGATTTGGTAAGGAGTTCATGGCTCCAATGGACCAAAGTTCCAAAATGCCAACAAAGATGGGAAAACAGCTTTAGCATGCACCTCACCCTACCCTACCTTCCTTAACTGGCCTATAAGATGCAGAGATGCCAGCTTACCCCAAAACTGGTGGCTCTAGACATAGAAACAGTGTGCATAGCCAGCGGGTTCAGCATTGAGATCATCAATGCTTCTGTCACCCACCATTACCCACAGTCTGCTGGGGAACCTCTGGACATTACAGGAAAAAGAGCGAAGTGGGGGAGCTACTATGTGGCCACCAACACCAGACACTGCTGGGCAAGGCATTCCCACTAAGTGTCTGCTCTGTAACAGCAGGGCCCGCACACCGTCATCAGACAAGCTCTGAGTGCCTGGGTGAACTGTCCAAGGTCACAGACTGGAGACTGGAGGAGGTGCTAAGAACCAAGCCCAGTTGACTTCAGAAATTTCTCCTCTGCTCACACTGCTTTGATTCTAGCCACAGCTTCCTTGGGAGCACTTCCCTCAGCACTCATTTTTAGATGGGAAAGTTTAGGCCCCCAAGAGGAAGTTCATATGCTTAAAGTGACACATAGAATTGGTAGCAAAGCCAGGCAGACTTGTTCCCAGGTAGGGGTGATAATTGTCTGCATTCCTGGCCAGTCCCCACAATTGGTCCTTCTTTGGATTCCTCCTTTCCACCAACCCAGGACCAGAGATCCCAGGGCAAGGTTGTCTCCTGCCCTGAGTCCCTGACACACACTGTTCCACAGAGTCATCAGAGGGATAAGCTGAGAATCAGGGGAAGGGAGAATGGGTCACAGACTCATGCTCAAGATGGCCAGTTGACACACACATGGTCTGGCAAGCACTGACCCTGACACGTGATGGGGACACTCACAAGACACTTGTCAGGAGCCCTCAGAGACTAATTAACCAGCTGTCCCATTAAAGAAAGCAATGAGGCCCCACTTGGCTGGTAATTACAGAGCTTGGCCACCATCAGGACTGGGAAACCAGCCCTGGTTGCCTGGGCCTTGGCCTGCACGCTCAGCCATCCTATTCCAGGTCCCCCATGTGCCCATATCTATCAGCTTATTTTTACAGCAAAATGATTTTATAATTTATTTCTCATCCGAACTCCCCAGTACTCTGAGAGATTGGTCCATGTTTCTTCCCTTTTACAGGGACAGAGAGGATTAAAGACTCACTCAGGTCACCTGGCTAGCATGGCCGACTACTCCCCTGGCTGCCTGGATCCTGAGCCTTTCCTGGTACCTAGGGGAAGGTGCTGGAGGGACAGGCTCCGGACCATCTCTAACTGATCTGACCATTTCCAGGAGTTAGCGGACATTTTCCCCCTTTCTTGCTTAGAGAGGGCATAGATCATACAACTAGAAGCACTCATAAAATTAATACACAATAAAATAAAAATAAAAAAAGAGAAAATACCCATTTCATTGCTCTGGTTAAAGTTAGACCTTACCTGCAAACTGATGTCCTACTATGGAACTGGCACCCTACTGAATGTGCCACCCACTGGGTTGTTTGCTTTGACCTTGCTCCAGCTTTGTGAGATTGCTCTCATTATCAGCATCTCACAGCTGAGGCTCAGCAAGGCTGAGCAAAAAACCATGCTGCACAAGCAAAGCGGTGGAGCCAGGACAGGAACCAGTGTGCTTCTGCTTGGCGTTTTAAAGACAGGTGGTGGGCTAGGATGTGTGCTTCAGTGGTAGAGTGCTTGCCTAGCATGTGCCAGGGCCTGGGTTCAATCTCCAGCACCACACCATACATGTGCTAAGACAGGGGAGGAGTGCTTTTCTAAATAACCTGCTTAAGTTATGTCACCACAAGACACACACACACACACACACACACACAGTGCCAACTCAAGCAGAGGGAGCATCTGTTCAGCCTCTGGGGCCAGTCTTGCCAGCTGTCTACCCTCTGGTCTGCCCTGGTGGGGCCAGGACACCATCTAGGAGCTGCTCAGGCACAAGGGCATTGAGAGGGACATTCAGAACTGCAGGGGAAGAGATGCTGGCCATACCCAGCACCACATTCTGGGCCGTGTGGCTTTAACCAAGATATGTTGACAGGTCGTGGGCTCTTCAGAGTGTGTGCTACAGGCCACATGGGAATAAAGCGGCATCCATACCAGAGATCCGAGCTGCCTGACAGAGATACTTGGAGGGTATGGAGCAGTGAATGTCTTGTCTGACTCTTGGGCCCTATGCCCACCAGCTCCAACTGTCCACCCCTTACCAGCTATGCTACATATAGAGTCTACTGCACGTCACCTCGTCCCTTTGGACCCTCCCTGTGAGCAGGGGAGACAAACTGGGGAACAGGGGGAGTGCACTTCCCCCTTCCCAGAGGGTGGGAAAACAACATCTGGCCCTGGGCCCAGGAGACAGAGGGGCAGCAGGATTTCTCTCTGTGTTCAGTGCACACAGACACTGGGCTGCAGACACAGTGCAGGCTTGAGTGTACAACTTGTATATAATTCACAGGCTCCTATTGCTGTGGCCTAAATAAAACCTGCGCAGCAGGAGAAGCCTGAACAGGGAACAGAGAGGGCCTCCAGCAGGGAGCACTTCCAGAGAAGAGGGAGAGTGGATCAGTGGCCTCTGGGATTAATACTGACACATTAATATTATTGGTGGCAAGAACTGTTAAAATGTATGCAGGTTAAATCAATTTATAATACACAGTCACAAATTTTATCTCACCGAATCATCACCAACACCAGGTGTGAGAATTACTGATTCCCGTTTTAGGGATGAGAACACTGAGAATCAGAGGCTAGGTATCTTACCCATTTTCACAGTGTAGAATTTTCATCCTGCACCAGACTGCTACAGGCACACAACTCTAGCCTGGTTTCAGTCCCCTCTCCCCAGGGACCCTTAGACCCCTCCTCCAGAGGACCTCAAGTCTGGAGGAACGCTGATCAGGTTTCCCCTTCCTTTGCCCAGAGCTACTGGAGCCCACTTCCAGCAACCTACGCTGATCACAAATGAGAGAAACATGAGGTCCATAGAGGGGTAGAACTTGCCCAGGAACCCACTGGGCACCAGCCATGGGTGTTCTGATGCTCCGCACTTCTCTAGCCCCAGTTCCCATGGATGCCTATGACCTCTGCCCGCTCTGTCCAGGGCTCCTTGTAGTGTCCCTTTATACCTTTGTTCCAGCTATTGCTCTTCTGCCAATGCCCTCCTTTCCTGGCTGGCCAAATCTGTCCCATCTTCTCTGTGAAACCTCACTCAAGCCCCCGTTCCCAGGCTGGGGCTGATGAACTACAGGTGGAGGCGCTCTTGTCCCTCCCTGCATCCGTCCTCTGGGCCTCCCCACGCTCCAGACCTCTCTTTTATAACATCTGTGCATCAGTCCTGAAGACAGTCGCCTGCTCAGACCCCTGGTAGGACCTGGCAGGAGCTTGGTTAGCTCCACTTAGTTGAGTAAATGTGTCACCCGTCCACCCACCACCACAGCCCAGAACAATGAAAAAATCACTTCTTCCTTTTAAGGCTTGTATTTATCTTTCTTTAAAATCCCTTAGTGGGCACGGGGAAGCGAAGTGGAAGAGTCTTACTCAGACTTGTCTTGGCATTTCTCAGTGCTGGCTCTGTGCCTGGCACTGGATGCCTAAGGTATGATGATTTGGTGGATGAATAATAAAAATATCTTCCCTTTCCCTTTGCTGTTGCTCCTTGTAGTCCCACCATTATTACCAAGCCTTTCTTGGAGCCAACCAATGTCCCTCAGTGCGCTCTCAAACAGGGCTAGGAACCTTCTGTGCAAGCAGCAAGGTGAGGTTGGCCATCAGTTTGCTTGAGCCCTGGACCTTGCTCTGTGTTAAAGACACACATTCAAACAAATCTGTGAAAGGATGGCTGTGTGCTCTGTCACCTCATGGGATTCCTTGGTTCAAATCAACATAATAAAGATCCTGAGAAGGTCTGCTCTGAGTTCTGTGATACAGTAGTTCCCAACTATGTGTGTCCATACATTCTGGGGACTATCAGTATCCTTCCGGAACTAGGACTTCCCAGAGCCATTTGTGAAGTAGGCACTGGAAGGTCCAGGGCAGGACAAGGGGTGTGTGTGGGAGTGTGCTCGTGGCTGGCAATCAGCCAAAGCCACAGTTCCTCGCATGACCATTTTATGGAGGCAGACAATCTGACATTAGCCATCAACAACAATCCTTGATGAGAGGCAAAAAAGGTGATATCATTTAGGCTTGCACATGGAGTACAGAGGTAAAAGGCCAGAGATCTTGGGGAGTTGGCCAGATGACAGGGATTTCACCCTGCTGAGCTTTGTTTCTATGGTCTGCAAACTGGAGACAATGTTCTTCTCAAGGCTACTACGAAGTTTCAATGTGGTGACCCAAGCAGAGATTGATTACAAACTGTAAAGCCCTGTGCAGCATTCACTGTGTGCAACATTATTTCCCTGCATGTGCAGCCAGGAGACTGTGGTCACATGGTGACAGACCTCAAGCTACTGCAGTGGTCATCCATCAGGACTGATGGGATCCCCAGCAAGACCCAGGCTCACCAAAAACCAGTTTAACAGTATGAATGAATGAATGAACAAGTGAACTGATTCTAATAAATTCAATTGTCCCATTTCTCAATTAGTAAGAAAGGCAAATTAGGAGCATCTTATACAAGCAAGAGGGGAAAAGAGGTTCTAAGGTTGCTGAAGGCAGGTCTTGGGGCAGCAGAACGAGGGACAGAGTGGGAAGAGACAGAAAGCAGAGCTGAACATTGCAGTGGCTTGGAGTCATTAGGTGTAGGGGGCCAGGAGCCCAGCACCCTCCACAAAGCATGCATGGTTCGTGGTCCAGCCCTGCAAGGTTAACCACATTAGCTATGTGCAGGGAAAAGATGTGATCAAACTGGGGTTTTTGTTTGTTTCTTTTTAAAAAGGTTTTAACTGAAATGATTAGAATTTTTTTAAAGGTCTAGGGAACAGAGGAAGTCTTCAAACCACAACATAAGATTTAACTGCTTGAAAACTGCTTCTTACATTTACACCATGCATTAACACATACATAGGATAAACATTTTTAAAGTTCCTAGTATGCACTGTTAGGTACTGGAGATACTAGGTCAAGTCAGATAGTGTCATGCATGGAAGATTCTGAGTAAATATAAGAGGTGTCTATTTCCTTGAAGACAAGAGAGGAGAAGAGAAAATGAAAGAGGAGAGGAGGGGAGGGAAAGGGAAGGGAGGGGAGGGGAGGGGAGGGAGAAGTTGTAGGAAAAATCCACAGACAGGAAGTTTGGAAGACCAAGCCAAATCATGGCCTAGATCTTGGTTCTAAATCACGGTGTGGCCTCTAGCAAGTTGCCTTTCTTCTCTGAGCCTCCATCTTCCCATCTGTAAAATGACGGTGGTGACAAAAATTATAAAAATACTACATGGCTCTGGGCACAAGACCAGAAGTCAGGCAGACATTCTCTCACTGCATGGCACTGCCAGCAAAGCAGGGGTTGCTAACTGTGCTGTGGAGTAGACTGTCCCTTTCACAGATGAGCAAACTGAGGCTCTCTGGTTCCTAGCTTGCCTGAGGTCTGGGAGATGGTGGGAATCCTACTGGAAGAGGTAAGTCTGCTTCCAGAGCTTCCCCTCCCACCTCCCAAATAAACGATGCTTTGTCTCTGCACAGATTGTCCAAGGATTTGGGACATCATGGATATCAGAGTGCTTTGCAAAGTTAAACTAGTATGTGTCAAAAGGTAACAAGAAAAAGGTCTGGAGTCCTCCATGAAACCAAACACTTAAAATTCCCAGGAGTACTCAAAACTGGCTGGCCCAGAATTCCTGGGCTCCTGATCCCCTGACCTCTTGCATTCCTTGGCCGACTGCCTCCCTGGGAAAGGGATCCACAGGCCCAGAACCCACCACTGATGACTCGTGGCCAACAAACCAGGGCTCCTCCTGATGTCCACCAGCCCTCCTGGACCAGAGTATCTGGCCATCCTGGCTCTAGCCCCACTGAGGACTTAAGAGGGCATGGCCTTGCCCTGTGCCATGTGAGCCACTCCAGAGTCCCTTGGCACCCCCCAGCAATGGCCAGTGTTTTACCTCTCTGAGTTTTTGGTTTCCCACCTCAAAACTAGAAATGAATGCAGATGGCATGGAGGACACATCTACCAAAGAGATGACCACAAACCAGCCCAGGCAGCAGAGCCGTGCCGGGCTCTCCACAGCCCTGGCCTGAGGAAAGAGGTGGACTCTCATCTAACCTTGAGCTCACAGTCCTGGCTGGAGAGGGGAGCTCAGCTCCTACCACCACCCGACCCTCATCCGCTATCCTCTCAGGTGATTGGAGTCCAAGCAGGGGAGAGGTAGGGAAACAGTCTTCTAGCAGAACCGCATATGTCTTCACTGGAGAGAAGTAGGCCCCAGAACACAGATAGGCTAAGAACCTACTGTGACCCAGGTCTGTTGCTAACCAGCCTCAGGCCACACAGCAAAACAGCCAAGATAGGCCTATGGACCCAGGTCTGAGCTCTCTCTACTGCCCCAGAGACACATTTCTGTGTACCCACCACGTATCAGGTGTACCCACTCAACTCCACCCTCTATAGGCTCTGGCTCTCCACAGGGGGCCTCCAAGCCCTAAAATGGAAAGATGAAAATCATCCAGGTGTTCTATCCCCCGCCTCACAGCAGGTGATGACAGGTACATCTGCACGGAGGGAGCATGGGCTCAGCCTGCCTTTGCAATGTTCCCAACAAAGGCAAAGAAGTTCTCCTTATAGCCTAATGATTTCAGTGGGATGCGAGAGATTCCTGGAGAGGCATTAGGAATGGACAATACACAGAGAAGGCGAGGGGGTGAGAAAGGTTGCAGCTCTTCCTCTAAAATATAAGATGCTGTCACACCATCATGAAATTTTACTTTTAAAAACAGTCTGGAAGGTAAGAGTTTCTACTTCATTGCAGAGGTGAGCAGCTGAGGCTGGGGGAGGTTAAGAGACTTGACAAGTGCTTTTACGTTCAACCAAGAGCCAGGATTCCAAGGCAGGACTCTGACTCCAAGCCCCTCACACCCCTCTTCAGGACCTGTTGAGGATTAAACCATCACTGAGGCCAAATGTATACCTCACTGGCTGTCTCTGGTGCCCAGATGTGAGCTGCCAGGGATACCAGGCATTCACCAGTGGCTGGCTACAAAGAGATCTGCTTTTAGAGCTGTGCCCCAGCTGACAGCATCCCACAGGGCCCCCCAGATGCTTTCCCCATGAAATGCTCTAACCATGTCACCTGTCCTGTCCCAATGGTGCCTCCTGAGCTCCAGGTTCAGTCCTTGCACCATGCTGCCACCTGCTCCCTGCTTAAAAGAAGCCCTGTGGAGTCCCACGCCTTCCTTACACCTGACATTCACATTCCTCATCACAGGTCCTGCAGCATCTGTCCCAGGCCCGCAGGCCCCATTCCCCTTACTGGGGACCCCAAGCACAGGATGGCTGGCCCACTCTGGGAGTCAGAGGCCAACACTGACTGCTGCCCTCAGTGGCCAGCCCCAAGGAGTACATAAAGTGGCTACCCAGGGCTGGCTCCAGTTTGGGCAAACCAGAGAGAGCTCCATGCACCTGCATGCGCCTGACACAGGTTGTGTCCTTTGCACATTCCAGAGATAAGGGTGTCTCAGCAAGCCACTGGAAGCCAGCTGCCGCCTGGTTTTGGGCAGGAGTCAGCTAGACTCCTGCCCCCCAGAGCTCTTCTCTCAGAGGGCACAACAGGTGGAATGCTTCAGATCTTTGGGGTACAGGCTGAGATCTTTGTAAGAGATGATCCTTAAACTCCTAAGGAGGTGGTATTCACAGGTACTATGGCTTCAACTTGTCTCTCATGGCTCTCAGCCTGCCTGGCCCTGGAGGCTGACCCTTCAGATAGCAGCTGTCTCTGTGCTGCTGGCTTCTGGGAGATTCACCCAACTCAAGCATGAAGAGACGTGGAGGAGGGAGGAGAGCTGAGAGGCCCAGTCCCTTGCTAAGAGTTCGGGGCTGACTGGTTTCTCTACGGAATGCCAAAGCCCCTGCTCCCATAGCTCTGCCCTTGCTCGGCCTGGACAGTAACACTTGCACTGCTATTAGCCCTTTCTGGGTGTGCCACACTCCTAGGCTGACACACCCTGTCTTCTAGGCCAGAGCAGAGGAGCCCAAGCCCTGCCACTAAGAACCCCTGGTGCAATTCTTCCTTCAAATGGCCCTCAGATCTTTCTCTGACACACATGAGATAAGTTAGGAAGGGGTGCACATGACTGTGCAGGGCTCCATGTCCACCTGAATTCTGCCAAAGTTGGGGACAGAGATGGCCAGAGGAGAGAGGACCAAGTGCATCTCCTCAGATCTGGGGCTTACTGTATTAAAGGCCTCTAAGTACCCTACTCACTCACTTCCCAGACTCCCAAAGGAAGCAAATCCCAGCTATGCATTTTATAGGGGCGAAAACGGGTGTTCAAAGGGACAGATGACTCGCCCAGGGTCATCCTGCCAGTAAGTGACAAATCCAGGACTGAAACACAAATTTTCCTGTCTCCAAAACCCATCAGGTAGTGAGACTGTTATCATTGTGTTGAACTGGCTCCCAAGAGAGGCGGCTGACTTCAGTGAGGTCAGTGATTGGTGAGAGCTTGCACAGAGGTATCCAGTGTCTCCTAGAGTCTTCCACTAGTTGGAAAAAATACTGGAAAAAAAACCCTTGACATTCTTCAGTTCTCCCAGGTGGGGCAGAGCCCCAAGTGGGCGGTACAGTTGGGTGTCTGGTTGGAAAAACAAGCAGATTCAGACAAGGCTTCATTGTTACCAAGAGTCTGACACTTTGACCATTAAAACAAAACCCAGCAAAACAAAATGCTTGCTACTGTGTCTTATCCCTGAGAGAGGAAGGGCCCCAAGACCAGGTGTTGATCTCTTCCCTCATCCAGAAACCTAGGGTGGGGGGTTCAGGGTCCTAGTCCTGCCAGCCCTGCCTCTGTTTCTCTTTTTTTCTTTTCTTTTTTTTGGTACCAGGGATTGAACTCATGACCTCATGCTTGCCAGGCAGGCGCTTATACCACTGAGCTATATCCCCAGCCCCTGCCACTGTTTCTGACAGTTCCCTATACACTGATGACAGCGTCAGCCTCTACATCTTTCATGCATAGATCATTTCAGCCGGTTTGTTGCTATTTCCATTTTTCAGATGAGATGAGGAAACTGAGGCTCAAAAAAGCAGAGTGTTAGATCCAAATTTTTCAGACTGCAAAGCCTTCCCATGCCCCTCATTTCTCTGGGGAGGGAAGGGCGGGACCCCAGAGGAGAGGGCAGCACTGGAGAATGAGCTGCCTATCCCACAGATATGCAAGCAGCATTGTGGGACCGCACTGCAAAGGACAGTGATGACTCTGATTTGGCTGATTTGGCTGCACTCTAAAAAATCACCTGGGAAGCTGGACAGCGTAATGTCCAGTCTTGCTCCAGGGGTAGTAGGCTGGGCCCTGCAGGACATCTAACTCACCCACATGATACCAAAGTGTTCAAAAGCCTTGGGCCTGCCCAGATGCCTTGCAGGCCTTACGATTTCAAAGCCCTCACTCCACACCTCTATAAGAAGCAAAGGAATTTACCACCCAGACCCCACTTTATGAGAGTCAGAGTTCAGACAAAATAGGGGTGTCCTCAAGGTCCCTCAGCCAGCTACAAAGGAGGCAGCACAAGAGTCCCTGGCCTCTGGGTGTCTCTGGGGAGAGATAAGGCCCTTTAAGATATTTGGAGGTCCTGGCTCTCTTCTCAGCAGGAGAGTACTTTCTCTTTGAGCCTCCTGGGTGGGAGGGTGAGACGAATTCTTCTCAGGATTATTATTTAAAAGTCCACTGGTTCAAAAGCTAAACAGCTGCAGGATAAGCGCTGGGGGAACCCCTCTGCTTGCCAGCAGGCCTTGGGAGCACAAAGATGAAAAGCCCACTGATGTCTTCCTGTGGGAGAAGTGGTCCCCAGCCTAGGACAAGCTGGCCTCTCAAGTTAGCAGCCCACAGCATCACATACAGGCAGACAGCAGTGGGGTGATGGGGGGAGAGCGCCTGCGGGCAGGCAGTCCTGAGGTCTGCGGCAGCCATGCCCTTGCCAGCCACCCCCTCGGAGCTCACTCACGGGGCAGCCTCACAGCGGCCTCAGCTCTGGCAGTGCCACCTCCGAGAAGCCTCCTGGCTCCTTCCCACCCAACTCTGGGAAGGACCTTGTCACACCCCGTGTTGTCACTGCTCCTGTGTTCTTCCTTCCCTACCAGGATATCCATTCATCACTCTACAGAGCAGCTGCCCTCTGCCTGGGATCCATTCCAATACCCTCCCCCAAGCACCTGTTCCCTCTTGCTTCTCACTAGGTGCTGGAGACAGATAATAACAGCTCACGTTCACAGAGTACTTATTATAGATTGGGCCTTCTTGAGTGCTTTGCATATATGATCCACTTAACTCTCACCATAACGCTGTGAAGTAGGAGCCACGATCAGCCCCCTTTTACAGATGGGATAACTGAGGCCCACAGGGGTTAACTCACTGGCCCCAAGTCACTTGAGCCCTGAGTACAAATATCAATGGGACCAGTCTTTGCCTCACAAGCTCACTTTTCACAGTGTAGAGGTTTTGTATCTATGTGTTTACCCTTACTGCTCACACACACCAGAATCGATTATCACCCATTCTGTGGTTGGATGTGTGAAAAGAGAAAAAGCCAAATGAATGTTGCCTCCCCTAAGAAAGGACTCACACTCTCTACCTAGCATCTGCTAGCCGGATCCCAGACAGCTCCTCCCAACTGGGCCATTTCTGCTGCTAAGGTTGCAGAAGAAAAACCCATGTCCCCAGGCTTTCTAGTCCTGTTTCCTGTCCTGAACTTGGCTCAGGGTCTCCCCAGTCAATAGCTGTCAATGATACTGAGAAGATGCTGGGAAACGCATCCCTGCAAGTCCCATCTGACACACAGCAGCTTCCTGAAGGAAGTTTTCCCTGTCACCCACCGCGCCCTCTTTCCTAGCTTTATTGTTCTTTTGGCTTCTTTCAGAATCACTCACTTATGAGGCCAATGAGGGCAGGCAAGCAGAGCTTGGTGGAACCCCTGCTTCTGTGCCAGACTCCTCCAGGCACTCTGCATCATTTTAAACCCTCACAATACTGTCATTACCAATCCATCCCCCTCTTCTGTTTTAAATGCAGGGTTTCACTGTATGGTTCAGGCTGGCCTTGAACTCACTTTGTAACCCAGGTGGGTCTCAAATTTGCAGCAATCCTCTTACCTCAGCATCCTGAGTGCTGCGATTACAGGCTTGCACTTCCATACCCAGCAACCAGTCCCTTTTTGATTGATTGATTGACTGATTGATTGATCAAGACAGGGTCTTACTATATAAACCAGGCTGACCTTGAACTCAAGATCCTCCCACCTCATCCTCCTGAAATTATAGGCTTGCACCACCATGACTGGCTCACAAGCCCCATTGTATAGGTAATACGTAAAAAAAGTAGGTACAAAAAAGTTGAATAAGGCCAAGGATTTGGCATAAGTGCCTGCTTGGTAAATGCTAGGTCATAAGTTTGATCCCCTGTGCCAAAAAAAAAAAAAAAAGTTGAGCAACTTGTCCTGACTGGTGGAGAAATCAATGAGGTCTTTCCAGGACTGGAGCTATTTCCCTTGGCTTGGGCGTTGCTACCCTGTCAGGGTACACTGCTAGGCACTCTGTAGGAGAGGTGCACTGGGGCAGCATAGAGCCTAGTTCTGTCAGGCTGGCAAGGGAGGCACATCTAGATGACTGCCATCCTCAGGCCACAGTCAGTGACCAGAAGCTGTGGTCAGCAGCACAGAAAAGAGGAGTCCTACAGCCTTCTAGGAAGAGGTGGCTCCAGAGCCGGAGGGACCTCACTCATTTCCCCACCAGGCAGGACACCACGGCTCACAAAGCTCTGGTGCCTGTTGTGTGCCTGCCGCCACCTCGAAGGTGGCAGAATGAGGAGAAGCAGGCTGCCCTGCCAGCTGCCCTGCCAATGACCCCACTGTGGCTGGGCCAGCTGCCTCCAGTCCTGCCAACCTGGCCTGGCCCAGCAGGCTGCCAATCATAGCTAATGACCACGCTGCCTGCAGCCCAGGCCACCACCCTCCTCCGGGTGACCACAGTACTCACTGGCCCAGACAACAGCCAGGCCAGAAATCACAGCCATTTGTCACACCACATCCTCTGGTCCTGTGCTGTGGTCTCTTCCTTCTCCTCTTCCTCCTGTCAGGGTCATGAAGGACACTGCAGAAAGCCTGGAGATGCAGGACACTCAGACACTGCTCTGTTCACAAAAGAATGGACAAACAGAAACCCGGAGGGGGCTGATTCATGCAGGTCACAGAGTCAGTTACCACAGAGCCCAGGGCCGAGGACTGTTTCCTAGGTTCCACACTCAAGCCACTACTGCCCTCAGCCTTGGAAAGGAGGCATGTGCCTTGGCTTGTCACATGCAAAGAATGCTTTCCAAGATACTGGGTGGAGCTGAGGAGACAGGACATCTCCTAATGCTGGACATTCAGGGACAGACAGAAGCAGATTTCCAGTGTTAACACATGTGGGACTGATTCCCTCCTCCTCACTGTCCAGCTGTGTGACCCTGTCTGGGCAAGGCAATGCATCCCCCAGAGTCCCAGGCTCTGGGGGTTAACAGCAGCTTCCTCCCAAAGTTAATGGGGCTGATACTGATAAGTACTTAGCACACTGTCTGGTTCAGAGTAGTATGCAAAGGTATTTGCCATTATTAATATCACATTATAGTAATAAATGTTTGGATGCATTTAGCAAACCATAAAGTGTTATGGATGTAGGTATTACTACAATTTCTGTTGTGAGCCAAAAATTCAGGGGTAGCCTGCCTAAAAGGTTGGGCAATCCAGGACAGTTTCTGCTGGGTAGAATTTATGACCTAAGTGGGCCCTGGACAGACAGGGAGATGAGCTGAGAAGAGGCAGGGATGCAGTTCTGACAGATGGGGCCTCACAACACGGGGCTGAGATGGGACCACACATGATGGGTTAGGAGACTGTGGTAAACAGAGGCCCCTGCAGCAAGTGGCTCTGGAGGCAGAGACTTGACCATCACAGCTACTGGCCTGGAATCATCTTACAGAGGAAGCACAAGGAGACACAGGGCGACTCCAAATGGTGATTTCACGCTTCCTTTCTGAAACCTGAGTTCTGTCTGACCTTCTAGGTCCTCTCCTACCTGATCACTGACCCCTCTTCTCATATCTCACAGACCCCATCCCAAACCCAGACTGCTCCTCATCTCTCTGTAGACCACACCATCCAGACTGCTCCTCATCTCTTCTGTGGCTGGCACATGTCCACGGTGATGGCCCCTTCACTGAGTGTCTTCTATGCCCTGCATTTTACAAATGTGACCTCAGTTACCCATAAGAACCTCAAAAAGAAGATACTACGTCTCACTGCACAGAAGGAGAAGCAGAAGCCTGGGTGGGAGGGTCAGGTGTCTTGGCCACAGTCTCAAAATGAACAGACAGCACAAGCTTGATGACAGGAGCCTTCTTTCTCCAGCAAGTTGGCTGCAGCCCTGGTCCAGACACCTGCCTCTTCCAGGCAGCCTTCCCGAACTCCAGCCCCTAAGGGCTTCCTCTCCAAATCTCCTGGTTCAGAACCTCACCCTTACCCCCACCCCCACCATTCCACAACTCAATCCTCATTCAGCTAACCTGGTTTCTAGTGTTGCCCGGAGTCTATTTGGCCCCCAAACAGGAGGACTGGTGGGTAAGAGGTCACCCTCTCCCTGTCCTATCCCGCACTTCACCCTCCACACATTCACTCATGGTCCAGACAACAGCACAACAAGAGCTACTCGCCTCCCCTGGTGGGACTGAAGCTCTGAACATGGAGCTTTGTCCGGAGCCTGCCTCCCAGTGAGGGAGCAATAAATTATTCACTGCCTCTGTGCCTAGGGAGGCCAGACAATGGGCCAAAGGGAATGGACACCAGTTCCCCCTCCTCAGGGCTCCCACCGGAAGCCATGGTGGGGGCAGAATCCACAGCCCCTTGATTTCTAGAGGGCTTTGAGACTAGAAAGGGACAGAAGTGAATGAGCCACACTGAGCAAACAAACACCAGTCTTAAAGTCTGCAACTATAGCCTGCTTCTAACCTAAGGCAAGTCTGAACATTTTCCTGGACTTCTCAGTCAAAACTCAAGCTTTCTTCTCTTCATAGAGAAGGCAGTTGGCATTTAGCCAGGTACTGCATAGCTGTATCTCATTTAGTCCTCACAAGACCTGCTAAGGGAGGTGATCTACTTTGACGGAGAACCAGTGGGGCTCAGAGGGGTGAGGTGATTGTCTGGAGCAGAAGGAAGGCCGCACAGGTCCACCTCCCTCAGGTCTACCTGACTTACTACGGTCTATGGCTTACTAGTCGCTTAGGTTTCAGGCTGCCACTTAGCCCACCAGATTACCTAGTGGGCAACTGGTGGTCCGTTAGTTCCTAATGCAAACTCAAAGGTTGTGGGTAAGCGGTTTCCTCTCTTTGGGTCTCAGTTTCCCATAGAAGGTACTTATTAATAACAAGCCCTAGCAGGTTGTGAGTGGTTCATGCTACAATCCTAGCACCCTGGAGGCTGAGGCAGGCATATCACAAGGTTGCGCTCAGCCTAGACAACTCAGTGACTTAGCAAGACCTTGTCTCAAAATGAAACAAAAACAAAGCTGGAGACGTAACTCAGTATGAATGCCCTGGGTTGCATTCCTAGTACTGCAAATAATAAATAAAGAAGTAAGTAGTAAATAAGTCCATCCTTGGCAAATACAACAAATTCCTTAGCACTCAACAGTTCGCTGATATGACTGGTTCATTATTTGAGCAGGCAACACACAGCCTGCCTTGACCCCACTTTATAGGTGAGGCATTCAGGAGGTACCAGGCAATTCCCCAGTCCTGCTCTGCCTCACTCCATGTTCCAGGGTTAGGTTCCACCACACCATGAAATGAGATCACAGGTGTGAAATTATATCATCAAAGAGGAGCTTTGTTTAGAATCCAGGATTATAAAAAGGGCTTGAATCCTCAGATGGCGGTGGGGTGAGGGGAACCCCAAGCCCCTTTATTAGTCACCTACCAGGTTCCCCCATTCCCTCCAACCCTAGACAAGCTTCCAGTCTCCACTACCCCTCGATCCCAGGAGCTTTCCAAGGTGGTTTCTCCTTGACTCCAGGGAGCTGGACACAGCAGGGGTTAACTGGTGCTCACCAAGGCCACAGGGCCCAGAGCAAGGCCATATGTTCCCTATCCCCCAGAACAAGAGCCTAGAGTCCATGCCCAGGGCTCTTTCACAATGCCCCACCTCCACATCCTTCAGCATATGGAGCCCCTCCCTGGCAGCTAGGACTGTGCCCCTGTCCTGGCAGCCCCAGTTTTAAGACCTAGGGCAAGCCCTCCCTTCCTGGGCCATAGGGTTCCTCCAGGTTCTCCCACCCAAGTGAGACTAAGATCAAGTCTGCAATCTGGGACAAAGGCTATGGGGCTACAGGAACGTCTCAGCCCTGATACCAACCATATAGACTTTCACAGCATCTCATACATGGTCACTCTGACCTCATACCAAGGTGGGGAAAATCCCAGCAGCTCACATAGAAACTGGGGAGGAGAATGGTCACCGTGAAGGATGTCTGGAAGGCTTTCTCAAGTCTACTTTTTTTTTCCCCAGACAGGGTCTCACTATATAGTCCAGGCTGTCCTTGAACTCACTATGTAGCCCACGCTGACCTCCACTATGTGGTGCCCTTCTGACCTTCCCGGTGCTGGGACTACAGGCGTGCAACCACCATGCTCCACCTCGAGTCTACTTCTGACTCAAGCACTCCCTGGCTTCAGGACTGGGGCAACTGCTCTGCTCCATCAGTGGTCCTCAGTGGCTTTATCAGTGGCAGGGAGGAAGTGAGGTGGGGAAATGTTGAGAGGTACCATCTCCAGCTTCTTCAGGGGTCCAACTCAGGGATCACCATGGTGAATTCCCCAATAGCTAAGCAGCATCTCATTAACTCCAGCGTGCCTTGGAGAGCCTGTAGTCCACCATCCTTGGCCTCAGGGAGAGAAGCTTTGAAACTGGGAAGCTTTCCACCTCTGCCCACAACTTAGGGTCACATTTCTTGGAAGCTGACAAGCCCAAGGACTGCGAAGCAAGGAGAAGCCATCTCCTCAGCTTCCTGATCTGTACTTGGATGCCTCTGTGGCCCCACCTTAAAACCCCCTCCCTGACTGCTACCCACTTCCTTTCTTCTCCCCTCCCTCTTTGCTTTTACCTTTCCCTTCCCCCTTTTCCCCCTATCTAATTCCCAACTTGAAGACAGTCAGGTCCTTCAGATCTGCTGAGCCTCAGTTTCCCATGTCAACATGCATAACAACACACAACATCTATCTGAAGAGTAGCAGCTCAGCTTTAAAAGAGACCATTTGTGCAAGGGCGGGGCGCGGACCTGCACACAATGGGCGCTCAATAAGTGCCCTTTTTCTTCCTTTCTCTCTCCTAGCCGGCTGCAGCCACAGCTCGCTTCCCCTCCACGCCCCCAGCAGGTTGCAGCCGCGCGGCGAGGGGTCGGCACCGTTCCCGCCGCGCATCCGGGCTCTCTCACCTGCAGCCTTGGCTCCTGCCGGTGTGCGGGGCAGAAAGGGCGCTTTTGCTCTTCTAGGGGCAAACGCCCGGTCCCCTGTGGGGCGAGAAGAAGGCGGCAACTTCGGCTCACAGCACCAGCCCAATGATTCAGTACGACTGTCCTGCCTGCCTGGAACCTCTGACCAGGTGCGGCACCCCGGCCGCGGCTTCCAAGTTCCAGGCAGTCTGCCGAAGGCGGCGGAAGGTTCGTTGCTCGGGGAACCGGGCTCCACTGTACTCAGGTCGGGGCTGGAGCCAGCCACCTTGCGCTAAGCCGGGACAGAGGGCTGGGGCTCCAACACACACAGGCTGGAAACAAGCCCGCAACTGTGGACCCACGCGGTGGTAGTGGCGGGGTCC
This sequence comes from Cavia porcellus, assembly GCF_034190915.1. Lineage (NCBI taxonomy): Eukaryota > Metazoa > Chordata > Mammalia > Rodentia > Caviidae > Cavia > Cavia porcellus. Next base: position 59,853,679 of record NW_026947492.1, on the reverse strand, counting down.
TGCCCAGCACACCCGGTCGGGCCGGGGGATCCTGCAGCCCGCTCCGAACCGCGGAACCGCGGAACCCGGGGCTGGGACGGGGAGGGCAGGGCAGGCGCCGGCGGCGGGCGCGGCGCGGCGGCCAGAGCCCCGCGGGGAAGTCCTCCCAGATCCGGACGCCGATCGCTTTGCAAAACCGGCGGACCTCGGCGCGGCCGCTGACTCTGGAGCTCCGGGTCGTGGCTCCACTTCCTCCTCTTCCCCGGGCTCGCGCTCGGCTCCTCAGCTCAGAGCCGCAGCCGCAGCCGCCGCCACCGCCGCTGTCATCCTAGCCGCCCACCCCCACAGAAGCTGCAGCCCGAGCGGAGCCGAGCGGAGCCGAGCGGAGTCGAGCTGAGCCGAGCTGAGGCAGCACCGCCCAGCCGCGGAGCACACAAGAGCGAGCGCCTCCCGCCTGACGGGGGCGGAGTCACCCGAGTCCCCGCCCCTCTCAGAGCCCGGCAAGGGTGGGGCCTGCGTTTGCAGTCCTTTGCAGGCCGGGAGCCTCTAGCAGCGGGAGCCAATTGGATACTGGGAAAAGGGTGGAGCTCTGCGGAATTTGGCCTCCACCTTGGAGAGGGCGGGGCACACTGAGGAGAGGTGAAGCCGGAGAGAGCACAATTCGTGGGTTGAGGGTTCCTAAAGAACCGTGCTGGGGACGGGGTGCCCTGGGGACGTGGATGGAAAGGGAGAAGCGGGGAGGACAGGTTTGTCTGGGTTGGGGACGTGATGCCTTCCGTAGGGGTGAGGAGATGGGGGCGTCCTGGCGAAGGAGCAAAGATCGATCGGCTGAGAAAAGTAGCAGGGGTGCGACAGGGTAGAAAGCAGATGGGGTACGCGGACCGGGCCGGGGGGAGGGGTCCCAGGGACTGAGGAGTCCGGGCGGTGGAGCGATGCTGCCCTCCGCTTGCTCCTCCCCAACTCTGAGCCTCAGTGAGCCAAGGTGGAAGTTCGGTTCTGTGAGCTGTTCTGATTTTAGGAAGCGGTGAAAAATACGTTTTTGAAAGCAAAAGAGTGGATCTCTTTCCCACACTTTCCCTTCCCCATAGTTCATCGCCAGGGAAGAGAGTCGTCAGTTTTGAAAAGATGAAGTCAAGAGCAGAACAGTGTGGGACAACACACCTCAAATTGTGCTGTATCTGCAGTCTGCTCGCGCCGTCCCCAGCACACGCCTAGGGTGCAGGAGCTGCCCGTGATATGTCCCTGTATTCCCCCGCGCAGGGGCGGGCGCTGGAGGGGTTGATGTATGAATGAATGTTGAAAGTGTGTGAGTGATGTGAAAGCCACTAATTGGCCTGGGGAGCAAACAGTGTCACCATACAACTTCTTGCTAAGCACCACAGCGATCTTACTGGGCAGAGCCCCGTTTCTCGGTGGAAGATCCAGGCTCTGAGAGGCCACGTGGTAGTCCCCAGACTCCTCAGCCGGCACAGATTCAAGCCACCCAGCACTATCACCTTCCAGGACAAAGCAGTGTGGCTCTGAAAGGTTGTTTTACTTCTCTGAGCCTCTACTTCTTATCTCAAAAAGAATGAAGATACTGGGACTTGGCAGGGAAACAAGGAAGGACGAGGAGGGCAGCCTGCTTCAGAGGATAGATGGGGGCATTCCTGGCAGGGGAAAGATAATGTGTAAAGGTGCAGAGTCTGAAAGAACAGTTTGGGTGGGGTGGTGGGGTGGTGGTGGTGGTGGTGGTGGTGGTGGCCTATTCTGGGTAGCTGAGGCCAGAAGGGGTTAGCAGGGCTAGCAGAGGGGATGGGGCTCTGGGCAAAACCCTGGAGGTGAGGGAGCACTGTACTCTTGAAGGACCCAGAAAAGTAAAGTGTGGGGCTGGGGAGTATAGCTCAGTGGTATAAGCACCTCCCTGGCAGATCCTGAGTTCGATTTTTGGTATGCACACACCCACAGAGTAAAGGGTGGCTGGAGCTCCCAGGGAGGGAACTCCAGAAGCCAAGGGAAGAAGAGAGTCTAGAGAGGCAGGAGTGCTTCAGAGCTTACTCTGAAGACCAAAACTCTTTTTCATGGGTCTGAGCCCCGCAGAGTGACTGAGAGGTGAATTTTGACTGGTTGGTTGTCTGAGGGGAGTGCTGAGGAGACCCTGGAGCTTTGGAGGCCTGGCCCAGAGGCTGCCTAGTGCCTTCTCAGTACACCAGCAGAGCTGAACTGACCCAAAGAACAAGGACAAGGGTGGACTAAGACAGGCCCCGAGGGCAGCACGGTTGGCTCTAGGAAGCTGGACCTTTGTGTTGACCTTTGTAGTGGTGCTGAGAAACATGGTGCTTTCTCCTTTTGCTCAGAACCATCTCTGGCTCCCACATGCCAGCACAACCAAACCCTAAGTCCCTGTTTTGGCATTTCAGCCCCTGTCTGCCAACCACAGCAGCCCATCTTCCCCACTTTCTTCACCCAATTTCCCTCAGCTCCATCAGCAAGCAGAACACATTGTGTCTGTGTGCCACTCCCTCAAGTGGTCCCCTATTGCTCCCCTTTTCTGGTGAGGGAACTCCTGCCTCCTCGCTGGCTTGAAGGGAAGAAGCTGGATGCCAAATGCTCATCTGCACTCATTGCTGCTGTATTCTCAGAGCCTAGCACAGAGCTTGGCACATAGTAAGTGCTTAGTAAGAATAGTAGTTGTTGGTGCTTCCACTTCTCAGTTCAGCAGCCACCTCCTCTGAGAAGCCTTCCTGAACTCCTGGCAGCCTGCCTTTGGTATGGCTTCCGTGGCTTGAAGGTTCTGGGATTATGGGTGCCCATGTCTGGTTTCCCCAACTGGGCTGGGAGCACCTCCATGGCACTGTGCCCCCGCCCGCTGCCACCAGACCAGTGCCTGGCAGCCCTCTCTAGATCTCAGCACTGGGAGATGAATGAATGAGGTTCTCAGAGAAAAGCTGTCTGGCTGTCGCTGCTGGGAGAGCTGCCTTGATGGGGTCAGAGGACTAGAATGTCAGAATGAAAAGAAGCTTTTTAGAACAGACCTTTCATGACTTGAGGGAGGCCCGCCCAAAGTCACCAAGAGCTGACCAGCACACAGGTCTGAAACACCCACATTTGCCCTCTGGCTGCCCCTCCAGAGGAAAGAGAGCCTTCTGAACTGAGGGTTGCTGGCCTTTTTATGGCCAGGGAGGCCCCCAGTGTGATGACAGCATGATCAGGGTGGCTTGTCAAGAGGGTGACTGAGGGCTCTGGGCTGCTTGGCACTCCAGCCCGGAGGCTCATGGGAAGCACTGGCCTTTGCTGCATGCTCTCGCCTGAGGTGGTTTATAGGAGCTCTACAGCCTAGGTGCAGCTCCTTCCTACTCTCAACTCGGTAAACACTTTCAGACCTCCAGTTATTACTAATCATGCATTGTTTTTCTTAAGTATGTCAGTGAATTGTATCAAGCTTCTCCAAGAGATCTGTACACACTGTCTTGGTAGGTGCAGTGCTAACTTGTGGCAGGAGATGCCATGGTGCAGCTGCAGACGTGGCTTTTATGACCACCGGTAGGGTTGTTTGATTCAGCCGAGCTCCTCAGGCCCTCACAGTGCTTAGTGCCTTCCACTTCTCTGCCTGTGGCTCTACCAACCCCCCCCCCCCATACACCCATGTGGCCACTGAGGCTTTCTTCATCCCCTAAGGTGCACACACGGACTGACTCTACTCCTAGAGGCCTGTGCGGTTCCCCTCAGAGCAGTACATCTTCCTCTGCAGCCTGCTTAGGGCAGAGGCCCTTGTCCCTGCTGTGGAGCTCCAACCTCCTTGGGCCTCAGCCGCTGGTGATTCAGATTTCCTGCCCAAGTATGAGCTGTCAAAGACCAAGGGATGGCACCTGATTTCCCTCCGCCACTATGTGGCTCCCCAGTATTTCCTGAGCTAGGTCTAATCTTAAACCAGACATTGGGACTTGGGGCTGGGACAGTCAGGTAAGAATTCATCCTGGACAGCTAGTAGCCCCTAGTCCGGAGCTGTCTGTGTGAATGAACGGGCCATCCATTTCAGCTGGGACCAGGCAGCTTCAAAGGGAAGATGAACTTGAATTAGATATCTAAGAAAAAGCAGATAAAGATGGGCAAGTCTTCTAGGCACAGGGGACACTGATCACAGAAACATACATGTGGCAGGTGACAGGTGAGAAGACAGGTATATCTGAGGAAGGAACTGACCCAAGAAGGTGAAACAGGTTATGCCACAAAGCCATCTGTGTAGACTCTAGAGCCACATGGGCTAGCCCCAAATCCTGATAGGTACTAGCTCTGTCATTTCTCTGTGCCTGAGTTTCCTCATCACCTTACAGATGAGTAAAGTGTACTTACAATATGAGTACCTGTAGGTAATATGTAGTATTTTAAGACTTAGATGAATCACTTTTTGTTAAGCTCCACAGGAGGGTCAGATAAGTAAGATGAGATGGAGGGACAGCAAAGTCTATGCTGGATGCAGCTTGAGTTTGGGCTTCATCTTGGGGGCTTAAAGTACCAAAGTTGTTACTAGGATGGGACTGGGAGCCTGGCCTTGGATCCAGCCCATCTTCACCCAGGTACATCAGCAGACTGTGGGTCCCAGCCTGCCTGCCTCTTGGCCTCCTTGGCCTTCTGGTGCCCTCAGTGGCTCCGTGGCTGCAATCCATATATAGCGGGATTGTAGAGTCCAGAGCCTCCCTGAGCCAGCACAGCTCCAAGCCAGGGGAGCCTTTATAGCTCCATTGATTGCCAAAGGAGGGGAGGAGGGTGTCCACAGCATCTGGGCAGCACATTTGAGCCCTGCCTGGTTTAAAGGTTGGAGGATCTGAGTGGAGGGAATGTTGACTACGTGGGAACATGGCTGGGCTGGAGAACAACTTGGATGGAGGACATCATGGTTGTAATATTATGGGCTAGAGCCAGACCCCCACCCCCATCCTGCCACTTCCCCTCTCTGTACTTCAGCTTCCTCATAGGTAAACTTGAGATAAAAATAACACCTCCTGTCCCAGGTGGGGAAGAACAAATGAGGCTCAGTGCCCAGTGAGACCTGAGCCATGGTGTGTGTGGGAGAACACCCGCAGTCCTACAGCCTGGAGGCCTGGAAGTCCAGAGGCAAGGGCTGGAGAGATGGGTAAGGGGATGTGTCCAGAAGTTTGGCTTCTGGGCTGTGGGTAGAGAGCCAGGGGAGGGTTTAGGCAGGGATTTCTAGGTCAGATTTGCTTTTCAGAGATGGCCTGGCCACTGCTTGGAAGGGGACTGAGGCAGGGTGTGGGTGTGCTCCAAGAGTCTAGATATCAGCGAGAGACCTGAGCCCTGGCTATGACGCTGGTGCATAGGAGAATCAGAACACTTGGGGGAGGAGGCAGGACCTAGATAGAAAGGTCTAGGGTGACATCCAGGACTCAGCTGGGAGCCCAGTAGAGTGATGGCTCCATTCACCAGGAAGTTGGGGGGGAAGTGGTGTGGGGGAGCACTCGGAGGTGGCAGATGGGTCTGGTGGTGTGGCTGAAAGGGGTGCCTTGGGGAGATTCGTGGGATATGTGGGCCAGGAGCTCAGGAGAGTGACCGAGGCTGGGCTTGCAGCTGTGGCCTGGGAGTGGACAAAATGGCCCCAAGGACTGAGGGTAGTCTTGTAGGGTGAAGCAGGAAAACCAACAGAAAGGGGAAGAGCCAGAGGACGCACCAGAAAAGGACAAGGGAAGGGTTAAGGAGAGCCTGGAAGACAGGATGAAATGTCTTCTGGGGTGAGCAGTTGGGCCCATGGGTGACTTTGGAGACCAATAGGGGTGAAGGGGAGGCAGGGGCAGGGGAGCACTTGGTGGCAGTGGACAGCCGTTCCAGGACAGTTATGAAAGGGCTGCACAATAGGGACAGCCAGAAGCAGAGCAGAGGTGGAGCTGGAGGCCACAGGAGGCCTGAGAGCTGGAAGCTGTGTGGAGGAGGGAGGCCAGCCTGGCACTGAGGAGAGCAGTGCTTCTGGGGTGAAGTGAGGACTACAGGGAAAAGGATAGATGTGGACGGCTTTTATGGCCTTTTCTCACTTGGTCTAGGGATTAGGGATCAGGTGGCTTTGAGAAATGTCTATTAAGTTAGTAAACATGATGCATGGCTTCCTCTTTTCATTCTCCTAGGTCCCCGATCACGCTCCAGTCTTGAAATTTGAGGAGCTTCAATTGCGCTCTGACTCTGATCTGGGGTCTTCCTCTATTCCACCCACCTGCCTCCAGCCAGTGGGAATAATTGATCAGAACTCCAAGCTTTCTGGGCATGGTGGCACCGGCCTAAACATCCAGCTCTTTGGGAGGCTGAGGCAGAAGGATCACAAGTTCAAGCTCAGCTTGGGCAATTTAGTGACTTCCTGAGACTCTGTCTTAAAATTTAAAAAAAGAAAAAGAGAAAAGGAATGAGGTGGTAGCTCAAAGCAAAGGGCCTGGGTTCAATCCTAAGTGCCAAAAAGAAAAAGAACAAAACAGAACAAGGAATGCAATTCAGTGATGAGTGCACACCTAGAGCTTCAGGCTTACCCTTTCCCGGTGCCTTTGGATATTCAGTAGTGGAGGATCTACTCTGTCCCTCCCACCGCAGGGTTTGTTACCGGTGGACAGGAACTGTCAGATTTACATTACTGTCCTAGCACAAAGCACGGGACACACCCTGCAGATACACAATACTTTTACTGTAGAAAGGCAATGGGACGCCTTCATCTGGCTGCCTCTGCTGCCCCCTGCTGCCTGGTACTGGTTAGTGCCGAATAATACTGAGCTAATGCCACAGCATTAGCCCTCAAATACTTGGTAGCAGGATGGCTTTTCACACCTGAAAATTATTGAGAACACCAAAGATGCCTTGGTATTTACCTTACTATAAATTAAAATATATACATTAAACTACTTATGTAATTTAAAGTAACAACAAACAGTTCTGGTATTAACATACTTTTAGAAAAAAAATTACTCTCCAAGACAAAACAAATTAGTGAGAAGGGTAACATTGTTTAATGTATTAATGGATTTCCTCCTTTCTTTCATTCCTTCTGTGGCACTGGAAATTGAACCTGGCATTTCTGCTCTGAGCTACATCCCTCTTCCTTTTTGTTCTTTAATTTGACACGGGGTCTCACTAAGTTTCCCATCTGGGGTCAAACTTGTGATCATCATGCCTCAGGCTCCCAGAGTGCTGCCGGTACAGGCATGCAGCAGCAGGCCAAGTTTACCACTTTAATGCTTGTCTTAGTAGGAGACAAGTGGGCTCTCATAGGTGCTCCTGCCTTCACTGGGATATTCTATGTTGTTTTGATTGAAGTTTATGAAGAAAATACAGGAGCTCAGAGGCACATGTCTGTAATTCCAGAACTCAGGAAGCTCACACAAAGATTTTTTTTTTTTTTTTTGGTACTGGGAATCGAACTCACAACCTTGCGTTTGCCAGGCAGGCGCTTATGCCACTGAACTAAATCCCCAATCCCAATATTTTGATTTTTAGACTAGCCTGGAGTACATAATGATTCCCTTAAAAAAAAAAAAAAAAAAGAAAGAAGGAGGGAAAGAAAGAAAAGGGAAGGAAGGAAACTTCAGGCTTATATAGATAGCTGGGAAAGGATATTTGGGGAAAAAATGACTCACCAAGTAAGGCAAATCTTCCAAATATTGACAAATTTCAGTATATAACATTTCAAAAGATCACATTCATTAATATCGCCACTGATCTCAGTGAAGAAGTCATTAAGTATGGGGAAGCTGTGAAGCACACCATGCTGAACACAAGCTTTTGAAATTTCAATTTTTCCTTCAAAGCTCAAATTTTATCATCAGCAATGAACACTGTCAATTTGCCTTGAGACATGACAGCGTTGCTTTATTCATTTTTGAGAAAATGTCAGATACGCAACTCTGCATACTTGTAGTTCATCTGTCAGTATTTCTTTCAAGTAAAAATAGTGTTCTCCATGGGGAAAAAAAATGGCTAGTTCACCTCATGGATCTGACAGTCATGCGAAGGCTTCTCCTGGAGTCATCATGCTGCAGAGCCTGTGCTGTATGTGCCCTCCGAGCTGTCCTGCAGCAGTTTAAGAAGGTCTGTGGCAGAGCGAATCTTTAGCATGTATGATGTCCTGGACTCAATCTCCAGCACCAGAAACAAAATAAGAGATACATATGCAGGGGTCACTAAACAAGAAGCAGAATAACTTTTATCTGTCATCAGAGACTTGCCCGTAGCGCTGCTGGCAGTGTTTCCAGGGAAGGCCTGGCAGTGAAGCCACGGAAATTCCTGGTCCAGTTGGAGGCCACTGCTCAGAGACTCGTGACCTTTCCCACCTCTGCCCTTGCCCTCAGAGAACTGTCAACAAGTGACAAAGACCCGTGAGGCCTGCTTGCCATCACAGAAAGCATGAAAGGGTCTGTTGTGTGCCTTGTACACCAGGCACTAATCCACATGCAGTTTGCTCTTTTAAAAAAAAAATTTGCGCTAAAATATATATAGAAAAAATTTACATGTTAAATATTTTAAAGTTTCTATTCAGGAAATTCACAGTAAACACATTCACATTGTTCTGCCTTCATCACCTGTCCTTTCTGGGGTTTCTATCATCTTGCAGAACTGCACCTCTGTACCTCTTGGGCCGGGCGTGTGGCTCAGGGTGCAGCATTTGCCCAGTGTGCACGGAGCCCTCGGTTTGATCCTCACCTAGCACTGCCAAAACCAGACAGATACACCAGCCTGGCACTCTGCACTCATCAGACAGTATCCTCCATTCTTCCCTCCCCAAACCTTTGGGAACCATTGTTTTTCTGAGTTCCTCTACTCTACATTCCTCATTTAAGAAGAATCATACATTATGTGTCTTTTTGTGACTGACTTGTTTCATTCGGTACAATGCATTCAAGCTGCTGGGGATTTAGCTCAGTGGTGTAAGTGACAGACTGGCAAGCACCAAGTCATGAGTTTGATCCCCAGTATCAAAAATATAATAATAATAACAACAACAACAACAACAATGCATTCAAGTTTCATTCATGTTGTAAGGGATAAGAATTCCCTGCTTTTTTTTTTAAGGCTGGATAACATCCCATTGCATGTGTATACCACATTTTCTATATCCATTCAACTCCCAGTGTACATTTGGGTTGCTTCACCTCTTGAATACTGTGAATATGCTGCTATGAACACAAATGTGCAAATAATCATTAAATCAGTGATGGTGAATCTTTTAGAGCTTTTAATAATGCAAATAGTCCCCTGCGGCTTATATGTGGCATAGATTGCCCATCCCTGCTTTAGAGACTTTGCTTTCAATTTTCTGGGTTATATACTCATAAGTGAAATTGCTGGACCTTAGGATAATTTTATTTTTAATTTTCTGTGGAACCACTACTGTTTTCCACAGCAACTATACCATAATACATTCCCACCAGCAGTGCACCAGAATCCAGTGTGTCTACATCCTCACCAACATGTATCTTTGGTTTGGGGGATAACAGCCACATTAATGAGTGTGAGTAGTTTCTCACTGTGGTTTTGCACTTTCCCTATCATCAGTGATGCAAGCATCTTTCCTAGGTGCTCATTTGACCATCTGTATACATTCTTTGGAGAAATGTCTACGCGTGCCCTTTACCCATTTTTGAATGATTTGTTGTTGCTGCTGTCGTCAACAAGCATTTCCCTCCTATATCTCCTGAGAGGTGGTTTACTGTAGATGAGGAGAGAAGCACAGAATGTAAGTAACTTGCACTATTGTAAGTCACACAGCTGGCAAGTGACAGAGTCAGTGGATCACATATGCAAAGAGTGGCTGTTCTTTTTCATTGAGTCAGTTTGCCTAAGAACAAAGGAACATCCCTTATCTCCAGGAGCAGCTGGGAAGGGGACAAAAAAAAGAATTGAGGGGACGGTACCTTGCCCCTAATCTCATGTGCTTATGAGGCAGTTATGGGTGCTGTTCAGAGCAGAGAATTACAAAACTCCTGACCAACCAGCACCATGGCAATGCCAGGGCTGGATTCCCCTAAGAATCCAGGAAACCTCTGATGAGCACCCAACCCTGCCTGTCCTGGGCTGACACTAAGATGTGGAATGGAATCAGACCCTGTCTTCCAAGGAGTGTTTCGTTTAGTGAGGGAGACAGACCCGCCATGTCACAGTCATATCAGTCATATCAGATCCTTTTGTTTGCTATTACTTTTTTTTTTGGTACCAGAAATCAAACTCACAACTTTGCGCTTGCCAGGCAGCATAGTGCTGCTGTTTGCTATCACCTAAAGGAAATTTCAGCTGGGCGTGGTGGAGCATGCCTGTAATTCCATCACTTTGGAGACTGTGGCAGCAGAGTGAAGGTGAGTTCAAGGCCAACCTGGGTTAGATAGTGAGATCCCGTCTCAAACAAACAACAACAAAAACAGGAGGCTTGCTGTGAGTTCGAGGCAGTGTGAACTATATAGTGAGACCCCGTCTCAAAGGAGGTTTCACAGACTCTAAATGCCATCTGCTGTCTCCTCCAGCTTCTCTTCTGATTCCGTTTGTTTAGTTCTCCAAAGAGAATGGTAACAGTCCTGAGCTCAACTACTTTCAGCCTCAAAGGGGATTCAGTGGTGGGACATGGGGAGTCTCCAAACCTCCAAGGACAGAGATACAATGAGGCCTCAGGATGAGAACAAAACACAGGTGTGAAGCAGGCCAAGATCAATCTTATGGGCTGCCCACCCAAAGAGGAAATGAGGCTTCCATCTATATTCTACTTCTAAAATATCAGAGAGCATGATTGGCCCGGGTAGGCTGTGGTGCTCATCCTTCATTGGAGGGGCAAAAAGTGAAAGCCATAGTCTGTCTGCTTGCAAACATATGGAAGGAGAGGGCAGACGTGACTCCTGGTAAGGGACACATGGCAGACACTACGTGTCTCTTGCGTTGTTCCGTGCAGGGTATGTCTTTTGCACAGTCATACTGAGCTGTTTTTGTATAGTATTGTGAACTTGTGGTCTTACTCAACATTACTTCCTATGTATTTCTGAGCAGTGAGAAACTGTACGCATTTACAACTTTTAATGTGATCTTTTGTGATCATTCCTCCTACCCTGATGTACATTATAGTAACTATAGTTATTATAATGCTGCATACAGTCAGGCATGGTGAAGCATACCAGTAATTCCAACACTCTGGGAGACTGAGGCAAGAGAATCACAATTTTGCACCTGGCTCAGCAAACTTAGCTATTTAGCAAGACACTGTCTCAAAATAAAAATTCTTTAAAAGTTTAGAGATGTACCTCAGTGCAAAGACTCTGGTTCAATCTCTAGCACCACAAATAAATAAATAAATAAATAAATAAATAAATAAATAAATAAAATAAAAATGCTGCATTACAACTCAGAATCCGGTGGCTTATAAACAATATTTCTTCCTCTCAGCACAGGGTCTGTAGGTAGGCTGGAGGGGCAGGGCAGGCTCTGCTTGGGGATTTTTTTTTTTTTTTTTTTTTTTGTCTTTTTCATTTTTATCGGTACCAGGGATCGAACTCACGACTGCCTGCTTGCAAGGTAGGCACTTATGCCGCTGAGCTAAATCCCCAGCCCTTGGGGATGTTTTTGAGGCTCACATTGGTTCTCCATTCTGGGAGCAGTGCCTACACAGAACATGGTTTTCTTATGAGGATGGCGGAACCTCAAGAGATGTGAGCAGAAATATATACTGCCTCTGAAGTTCTAGGCTCAGAGCAGTCATTTATATTCTCTTCTGGTCACATCTGGTTCCCAAGCAAGTCATAAAACCAATGCCAGTGTCAGTAGGGTGAGGAAGTACACTCTTCTCTCTATGGACCATGGTAATGGTGGAAGGCAGAACTGGGAATATCTGCCCAACATGCTTCATCTTGGTTTCCTCAAATGGCCATCCGGGCTCTGGGTGTGCTCCCCTATTGCCTTCACTTTAGTGACTCTGTCTCCAGCGACGACCTCTGCGCCAGGTCTGGACCCGCATTCCCGGCTTCCTCTGGATGATGCGAAGTCTTCTCAAACTTGCCGTGTGCCCAGTTAAACTTATTGTTTCCCCACTAATGCCGCTCATTCCCCTGCATTCCACAGATCTGGGTGATAGGCCCCAGCATCCTTCTGGACACTATCCTGGACTTTACTCCCCATATTCAGCGGATGAGACTCAGGATTTTAGGTCTCCTGGAATTGCCAGGCTTCCAACTCTCAAGTTCCTACCTCCTACACATTTAAAAGTGTCTCCATCTATTCCCTGGTGCCCTGGCTCCCATAGTCACCTCCCCAGGCTTGGCCATGTCATCTCAGGGTCCTCACCGCTCTCCTGTGTCCCTTCCAGTTCACTGCTCCAGATCCGACCATTCCACTCCCTCAGTGGGAGCTCTCCAATGGCTGCCCATTGCTGGCGCTTATATGCACGTTCACTTGAAGGCCTTGCGCCAGGGTCCCCTGCATCAGGAAGCCTCCCTTCCCTGGGCAGTAAGTCTGGTATCCGTGATAGGAGAGTGGGAAAGCCAAGGGAGAGCTTCAGGCTGCAGTGCAGCTGGCAGACAATCTGGGCCAGCCCCCAGCACAAAGAGATGTCCGTGGGCAGAAATGGCCAGACCTGTTTCTCCGCCTGTGCTGAGCAGATCCTCAGTGCTGCAGCTAGGTGCCACTGCTGACTGTGCTACTGCAGCACGCTCTGGGGACAGAAGATACAGGCCGCAAACCTCCAAGGCTTTACTGAGGTCACAAGGTTTAAGGGAAGCTCTGGGCCGCAGCTGGCACACTTAACATATGAGAAAATGAGGTCTGGCCAGAGGAAGTGATTTGCCTGGAGTCAGCCAGCTGGTTAACCGATATGTGAACCCAGGCTGCTCTGCTCCCTGGGCTGGGCCTTTCTCTTTGCATCTGCACTAGAGGAGCTGGGTGATAGGATGGCCAGGTGTGACATCAAGGCAGAGCCTGGGTGCCACCAGCTCACAGAAGCCCTCTGTGAATTCTAAGATCTTTTCTCTATTTGCCATCAGCACTGTGATTGTCACCATGTGTTTCTTCCTTTCTAGATCCCATCCCGGCAGCTGGCACATTGTGGTGAACATTATGTCACTGTCACCTCCCTTTCCTCCTGTCCTTTTTGGACAGCCCAACTCTCCTGGTCAGGGAGAGCAACTTGTTTACTGCTTCCTTCCTTTGCTCTTAGAATAAATTTCCTACTGAGTGATTACTTCTTGCTCAGCAGTGTCCTAATGACTTTCTGGCTTCCGCTGCTGCCTTTACTAAATGGACTGTCTGGTAGAGGGAGCTAGTCAATGAGAAAAACAAGTAAAATGTGTGGCTTGTTAGCTGAGACACTTGTCATGGACCAAAAAAGAGCAGCACAGACAGGAGGGAAGAGTATGTCTGTGAGGTCCCTTGCCATTTAGATAGAATAGTCAGGGAAGGTAACAGCTGAGAGAAATCTGAAGCAAACAGCAGATGCAAAGATCCTGAGGTGGGGCCTACCTGTGTGTTTTAGCCAGGAGCTGATGCAGCTCCAATGGAAGGTGCAATTTGTGAGGATGAGATGAAGATGCACATCTCTGACTCACAAAAGCATGTTGTGGAGGATGCGGTATGTGTGGTAGATTGACGACTGGTGGTCAACTTGTAATAGCAGTTGAACTAAATCAGTTTGGTGCTGGATGTGGATGGCCCACCTGAGGATTGTAGCCAAGATAAAAAGGAGAACTGGAGAGGAAGAGGTAGTGTTATTGGTTCTCTGTGGTGTTGTTGGTTCTCCTGTTGCCATTGGTTCTCCTGGAGGAGTTTGTTGAGCTTCTTTCCTGATAGGAACTTGGCTGTTCTCATCAGAGGACGAGCACAGAACCTGGTTGTCATTTGAGAATAGCTGTGGTTCACTTTAGGGGAGCTCTGTCTTTACTTTATCACCTCCTGGCTCTAGAGGGGAAGAAGATGTGCTGTTCAATCTCGTGGAGAAGCTTGTTGTGCTGGCTTCCTGATTTGAACTCATCTGTTCTCATCATTGGAGGAGCTCAGGACCTCATTACCACTGAGGATGGCTGTGGTACTTTCTGGGGAATCTCTGGTCTTTACTTTTAGAGCATTGCTTCCTGGCTCCAGTGCAGAACCCTAAACCTATTGCACAGATCCTTCATCCCACCGGCATACACTTTCTGGCTCCACCGTTGACCTTTGGGCCTTCGCAGTGCAGATCTATGAAAAGGACTTCATGAGACTTGTCATGGACTCTAGGTCATTAGCTGGACTTATGCAGGATGTTGCCATGGAATACAGACCCTCAGCTGGATATTTTGGGGTCTTTAGCATGCACTTTTTGTTTGACTCTTTGGGTGACTATTATAAAATAATTCTGTAAATTATGTGTCCTGTATTTTAATTGTTTTCCTTGCAAATACCTGACTACAACAGCGTGAACTTGATTTTTACTCCATTTAAAAAGAGCAGGCACCACAGAATTCTAAGCATAGAGGTGTTGTGTTGTGACTTAGGGTTTACAGTGAGGGTGACAAAGCAGAAGCAGGGAGATGGGTACAGCAATCCAAAATGAGATGGTGGTTCAGGTCACAGTAACCACTGGGGCTGTGTGACAGATAGCAGGTTCTGGGATGTCTTTTGCAGGTAGAGCCGTAGGATTTTCTGATGAATTATATGCAGGTTGTGAGGAAGAGTGGTGTCAAGGATGACCCCAAGTTTTGGCCTAGTGGGTGGCATCACCATTATCTGACATGAGGAAGAAGATGGAGACAGTGGACTTTAGGGTGCAGATCTTAAGACATCTCAGTCATCTCTAAATTTTCGAGAAAGTATAGAATGGTTTCCTGCTTGCCTCTGAAAAATTAAAAATAAAAAGAACCCTTCGTTCCTACTGTTTGATTAGGGCCCCAAGGTTCAGGCATTCACCTGAGCTGAAGGATGGCTGGATCCATGGAGATGGCCATGGAAGATGAGCTCCAGATGTGCTTCTTGTTGTCCAGGACAGTGGTGGGTGATCGCAGGTACTTAGTAAACCACCCTGTAGCTCTTCCACTGCCTGCTGAGGACAGGAGACAGTATCCAAGGAAAGTACTAAAACTTTGCTCTGTGCTCTATAAAGACAGCCATCAGTTGTCCTAAGAGCAGTGTAAGGAGACACCCAAGAAAAGTTTTGAGTGGGAGGCAACACGCAGCTCCACCTTGCTGTGTGGAAGACGGCCTAGAAGTTGTGAGGACAGAGGCAGTAAGATACAGGGATGAGGACCTGGATCTGGGGCAGGTGGATTGCCTCACCTAGGGAAGAGGGCTGGAAAGTCAGAGCACACCTCCTGCCTCTGAGCTCAGGACCCCAAATGCCCTGCACAGGCACTGTGTGGGATCTTCCTGAGACGCGGTGTAGTGTAGTCCATTAGACCCAGAGCAAAATACAAATGCAGAGCTCCTTGTCAAAAAATCATTCAGAAAGAGAGACAGAAGGGAGGGTAGAAGAATGGGGAGGAAAAAAAAAAAAAAAAGAAGAGGAAGATATGTCACGTACAGGTACAAATTTCCTATGATGAATGTGATTATTATATAAGCCTAAAATGTACCAATAAATTTAATTAATTTTAAAAAGTCATTAAGAACTTTGAAATGGTGACAGCAAAAGCATTAAAAGCAAAAGTAGGATCCAGATTTAGAAAGGAAAAAAGAAAAAAGACACCTAGTTAAAGCTGAAATTCACAGCATCTGATATTTTCTCTGGCATCCCTGACAGACGGGTTCTGCCTCCTCCATTATTTGGGGCTTCTGGGAAGACTTTGAGCCTGAGATGCTAGGAAAATGATTCTCAAGTGTCAGCCTGTATCCAAATCATCAGGAAGATTTGTTAAACCCAAATTGCTGGGTCCACCCCTAGATTCTGACTTACAGGTCTAGGGTGTGACCCAGTTATTTTCACTGCTATCAAGTTCCAAAATGATGTTGATGCTATTGGTCCTGCGATCACACTCTGACAATCACTGCCTGAGGGATTCTTCGCCCCAGAATATAAATCCATTAAAGCGGCAAAAAACAAAAACAAAAAACTCGTAGTGACTCAGCTTGGCCGGCAGAGGGCAGAAATGCCCATCAATCAGATCTCAGGACCCGCCCACTAATTTGGGTCCGAATTTACAGCTCTGCTGTGTGTTTGCTCTTTGGGTGACCACGTCCAGGGTTGTGAGGATGCCAACTCATGCATAAGGCTCAGTCCTAGTCCTTAAAGGGCTCATGGCTTGAGAAGGGAGACTGATGTGTTAACTGGCAATTACAATGTATTGAGAGGTGTGACACTCAGGGAATGGGGGAGCTGAAGGCTGGTCAAGGTAGGCTTCCTGGCAGGACCTAGTGGCTTGAACCTCAGGGAGGAGTCATCCAGGGGCAAAGGCAGGAAGCATATTCTGGGCATAGGAATGTGTGGCCCAAGAGGATAGAGGCTGGAATATGTCAGGTGTGGAGGTGCAAGTAGAGGCAAGAACTGGGTTGAAGATTGGGGCTTGGATAGACCCTGGTATTTGCAAGGAGCCCCCAGGGAGCTTTTAACTAAAGAGTGTGTTACCAGTGATCCCCCTGGTAACAGTGGGCAGGGGCCAGTGAGCACACAAGGGCAGGGGTCAAGGAAAGATGTGACCAGGTGAAACAGGGGTGGCTGTGGTCTGTTCTCCACCCACCCATCTATCCATTCATTCATCCCTCCATCGTGGGCACACGTGGATACCTTCTCTGAGCCAAAGCCTGGTTGGTGCAGGGTGCCGGGTCCCACTGGTGATGGAGACAGACAGTTCCTGGCTTACTTGAAGAATTCACCTTCTAACGGGAAAGGCCACCTTCCCACAGCCAATGGCACAGTAAGCCACCAGTTAAAACTGTGGTGCTTAAAAGATACCATGGGAGCCAATCAGCAGAGTCTGGCCAGGGCTGGGGTAGGATGAAGAGTGGGAAGCATCTCCCAAGAGAGCCTCTGGCCTGGGCATCCTGACCTGGGGAGCACAGTGCCTCATTCAGCAGATCCTGGAGCCTCCCTGGCGCCCTCCCTGCCGCAGTCCAGAGCTAACAATATGGCCATTGAAAGCTTCTGCCACCATCCAGGTCCAGCTTTCCTGCCCCCATCCTCCCTCAGCCACACAATCCTAGCCTTCAGTGGAAGAAAGAGCAGGATTATACTCAGGTCGCAGGGGCTGGGCCCTCCCCTCAACTGTGCCCAGGTGAGTGGCCAGCAGGTCCCTTCCTCAAATACCCAGGGCTCTTGCTCTGTTGGAAGAGTCTGGTACTACAAGCAGCGGGTCAAGACCTTGGATGTCAAGAAGATGCCCTGTAGAGTTGTCCAGATGTCCTGGAACACCCCACGTCCATCTGCAGATGTAAGATTGGCCTCCCAGAGTTGGTTAAAATTAAACTAACTGGAGCATTACTTTCCAGAATGCTATTTCTAGAATATGCCTAAGTAATTCCAGCCTTTAA
Source organism: Cavia porcellus (assembly GCF_034190915.1). Classification (NCBI taxonomy): domain Eukaryota; kingdom Metazoa; phylum Chordata; class Mammalia; order Rodentia; family Caviidae; genus Cavia; species Cavia porcellus. The sequence continues at coordinate 59,836,276 of NW_026947492.1, read as the reverse complement.
ATTGTGCTTTTGCACATGCAGCTTGCCTCCTACCACAGGGCTTCTTTTATAGGAGAATAATCTCTCCCCTAAGATGTCTATCTCTGAGTCTTGGGAATATATTACCTTACATAGTAAAGGGGTTTGCAGATGCAATGAAATTACAGATAGTTGAAATGGAGTATTTTACTGGTGGCCCAATGAGACAAGAGGGGTCTGTAAGAAGGCAGGCAGTCAGAGTCAGAAAAAAATATTACTAAGGAAGTAGAAGTCAGAAGCTGAGTGGTGGCACATGCCTGTACTTCTAGCTACTTGGAAGGCTGAAGCAGAAGGATCGCAAGTTTGAGGCCAGTCTGGGCAACTTAGCAAGACTGAAGGTGGAGGCAGGAGGAAGAGTCAAGAAACATAGCACCCTCTGGAAGCCAGAAAGGACAAGGAAACACTCCTGGAACTTCTAGAAGGAACCACTGATCCATTTTAGTTTGACCTCCAGAACCATTAGGAGAATATATCTATGTTGTTTTAAATCACTCAGTTTGTGGTAAATGTGTTCCAGCACCTGTAGGAAAGGTAGAGAGCCTTTTGTTATTGAGGTCTCAGGCTACCACATAAAGTGGACTCCTTCCACCTCTGTGTCTGCCACAGATCTTCCATTATCTGAACTCATCACCTTTAGTTTCCTGGTTTTTTGCCAGCCTCCCTGGGCAGCATGGGATGCCCTAGAGGCACAAGGCTGGCTTTGAGCACACCTATATTGCAGGTCCCAAGTAGTGCCTGGCACACAGTTCATTCTGTGCAAGTATTTACTGCATAGAAGAAAGAAGGAATAAATGAAGCACTTAAAAAAAAAAGTTTACTAGGGTCCTCTCTCTTGTGCACACTGAGGGCAAGGCACAGGAGCTTTGGTGGCTTGGGAGGCCTCCCAGACCCTAGAAATGGGAGTGGTCCTGAGCAGCTAGAGTGGAGGGAGAGGGGCATGGGAAGATGGGGGAGAAGGCTGTGTGCCTGTCATAAAATTGGCCCCGTGCCTAACACAAAGCTTGTGCATACATTGTCTGGCTTACTGGGCCCTTCAAAGAGCCTCTTGTATTTCCCCCTCCCTGCTCAGAACAATCTGGGAAGGAGGCTGTTGAAAGGAACCACTGCTCTCCTCACTTTGTAGACAGGGCACAGAAGCTTGAGACAGTGATTTAGATGGTCATGGAACTACTAGGTGTAGAGGTCTCCACTAGGGAGCCTGCTCCCCGAGATTCTCCCAGTGCCTCACATACCAGCTCTGCTTGTTGCCTGGGTCCCAGTCTTTGCCTCTTTGGTTGTTGGCCTGGGATGCCCTTCCTCTCTTCATCTTGTCTCAGGGCTGGGGCCAGGAGACAAGTGAGCCATTCACCTTGGGTGCATGTAGGGCACCAAAAGTCCCTCAGAGATCAGGATAAGTAATATTTTCATGCACTATTTTTGAAGAGTCAAAGTTAATGCAAAAATGCGTGGTGGATAAATTACCAAATCTTAAATAAATACTCCTTATTTTTCCTTTTGCTTCAGGTTCTGATATGGGTTGACACAGTTCTCTTTTATAGACTCCATCTAGGGCTGGTTACATAATTTGAGAGGTTTCTTTCTTAAATTTTTTTTAAAATTCAAGATGGCAGCAGTAACACATTTAACTATATAGGAAGCCCTGCAGTACCACCTAGGCTGTTTACACAGGCTGACCCTTGAAATCTGTGCTGTCGTGTCTTTATTTTAAATTTTGATATTTTGTTCATAATGGAATTTTTGCACTGGTTTTTGGGGTAGCCTGGGTTTAAACACAGGCCCTTGTATGTGCCAAGTACATGCTTTTACCACTGAGCTGCACCTCAGTCCCAATCGTTTTTAAAACATCACATGGAAATATTACTTATGTAGACTCTTGAGGTGTTTGGTGCTTCTGTGAGTTGTGTGCCCAACGTGAGCACCTCACTTGCCTCACCTTACTCCCCAGTGCCCTTCTCTGCTTGGTAGAAACTTCTTTGCCTCAGGCTACCTCCTCCAGGAAGCTTTTTTCCCTGACTCCCAGCCACACACCAGAGGAAACACTCTGGACTTTAGCACTCCTCTCTGTCCTCCCCTCTGTCACTTGCCTGAGCACAGTGGATTTGGTTTGCATCTGAGTTCCCAGTGCACGGCTGTCTTGGAACCATTCCTCAGGGTTCGTTCGTTCTGAGTGAAAACAAATGTTGTACCAGGGTTTGGAATTCTGTCTTCACCATGTCTTGTGCAAGGTCCTCTGGCGTGACCCTTGAGCAAGTGCCAGGTGGAGGTGGAGTCAGCTCTGAAGGCATCAGATTTGCTTGTCCCCATCCCACCCTGCCGGGAGCAGCAGAGCAGACCTAGGCCCGCTCCTGGTGGCAGGGCAGACACCTCACCCAGACACGGGAATAGGCCAGGGCTGCCCACCTTAAAGCCTTCACTGGCCTTCTTCCCCAATGCCCAAACTTCACTGGCCCCATCTCTGCACCCAGCCTGTGCCTAGTGGTCCCTAACCTCAGCAGTGCTCCAGAAGCTGCATTTCTTACCTTGTTCTTAAGACGAGGGCTTGGTTTCTAGATTTACATCTGAGACGCTTTCTAGATAAAAAAGCACCCTTGTCTATCTTCCAGGGCCAGGTCCCTAAGTCAAGGAGCTTAAAGAAGCTGCCCATGCCACCTGAACCTCAGCCTATTCTCTGATTCAGTCCTGTAGGCCCCCAATTGTATCCTGGGACTCCCTCAAATCTTGCTATCATCTTTCTAGCTCTTCATAATCTTACTCCTTCAAGGACTTGATGTGGGGGCCTGGGTAGGGTTACCTTCTAGGTATTGTCCCAAATGTGGGCAACTCTGAGCCCCTGGCAGTGCTGCTACCAGCATGAGCCTCTTGATGCCTTCCTTCTCTGTCACCCAGGAACTCAAATAAAGTCCTAGCTCCAAATCCAGACCTATCATCTCCAGGTTTTAAAGGTTCAGCGTTTTTATCTGCAAACTGGGAGCTAAGAAAATGCCTACTTTAAGCAAGGTTGTAAAAGAATCAGTGGAGAATGTGAAGGCTCCTGGCCACAGTGGGCATCGGTTGATGCTGGTTCCCTTTCTTCTGTGTTTGTTTTGTGGGCTCAGACTGGCCAACTGTGCACTCAGGGAGACCCTCTTCCCTCTCTAGCTCCAGACTGAGTTCCTTTCTTTCTTTTTTTGACTGAGTTCCTTTACAAACTCTCTGGTTCAGCTAAAAAGATGAGGACCCTGAGGCTCAGAAGGATCAGAGTCTTGCTCAGAGTCACACTCAGAGTCAGAGGTGAGCAGGCTGGAACTCAGAAGTGACTCAGTCAGGACCTGTTCCTCTCCCCCCTAGATCCCCATCTGGTCCGTCTTCAGAATGCTGAGTTGAGTTGGCAAGGAACAGCTGGAGTGGAGCATCAGCTGCAGGCTGCTCCATTGCATGTGTACACACACACACACACACACACACACACACACACACACACACACAGCTGAGGAGTGAGGCTCTGGGTGCTTCCATGAAAGGCATGCTTGCCTGCTGAGTCACAGCAGACCTAGAACAGACAGCCTTTGGGTCTGGCTGGGCAGCAGCCCCAGAGCACCAGCCAGCTTTGAGAGCCAGCTCCCCCTCCCTTCTGGAACCACTGGGCAGCAGCCAGCACAGCTGCATCCCCCCTTTCCAGGGCTTGCAATGATAGGCCCACGTTGCATCAGCTGGGCCTGTCTCTGCGCAGCTCCAACCCTGACAGCCAATGGGGCCTGGCCGAGTATACAGACCCTAGCACTGCCCACTCACTGCCACGGAATCACCCTGTGCAGCCTGGTCCTCCCTCAGCATTCCCAGCTAGGGAGGAGGGGAAGAGGAAGTCCGCTGCTCCATCCCATCCAGCATGGCCTTCTCTCTCCACCCCTGTCCCCCTCCTCACCTGCTGGCTCTACCTTGGCTTTTCTTCCAGGAGAAGGCCAGTGTCCCCTTCGCCTGGCAGAGGGTTGCTTTTCTCCAGCCTCTGCTCTTCCTATGCTCTATAGTTAATCTGATCCACATCTTCCATCCATAGCATCATTACTGTCTTGTGCTCTGACTGCTGCCTCATCGTCTCCAGACTGGCCTTCTGTCCCAGTGTCAGACACACAGACAAGATGCTACAGTCTCCTGGATGTTTGCAAGCTGCAGACAAAGGTGCTCACCATATCCCATTGCCCTCCCCAGAGTTGCCAGTCTCAGGCAAGGGACCATTTGCTACTTGCTCACCAGGGAATCCTTTCCTCTTCCCCTTCCAGCCCACTGCCCCTGGTCCTCCCTAGTCCAGTGGTGCCTGTCAAGGGCTGGATCTCAGCATTGTGACACTCCCCTCCCTCCACTCAGCAGGCCTGGCCATTGGAGCTCCAGCTCCAGCCTCTCACCTTCCCAGGGCTGCAGAGAGTTGGCACAGTCCTGGGTTCCAAGGCAGCCTGTGGCTTCCCAGCCTGACTCAGACATAGACCTCCTCAGGCCAGAGCTTCACCTCACATTGAATGTTTTTTTCCTATCACTTTATTGATGCTTTTTAACTAATTTAAAAAGTAATAATGTGAGCAGGGCATTGTAGTGCATGCTTGTAATCCCAGTACTCAGGAGGCTGAGGCAGGAGGATTTTTGCAAATTCAAGACCAGCCTGGGCTACAAAGTGAGCTCAAAGTCAGCCTGAAATTCACAGTGAAACCCTGTCTCAAAAAAAAAAAAAAAAAAAAAAAAAAGTAATAATGTGCTATCACTAAATTCAGAGAAGCAGGGCTAAGAAAATATATTTCTATCTTTAGCAATAAACACTACTGAACCACGTAAAATATTTCCTTCTGCCCTTTCTCCATGAATAGTATACATGTCTATATAGATTTTTAAAATTGCTTATAGTAAACATTCATTAACGAGAACATACCCAGAACTCTAAAAAACCAAAGTATTTTCAAAACTAAGTAGCAATCAAGAACTGATAAGAACTGACTTTTTGGTGAAACTTAAACTTCCTTCCAGACATCCATAGCTGTGCACATAGCATTTTCATAAACATGCTGCTTTATACACTGTTTTGTGTTTTAATCCAACAGTCTAATAAGTTGTCTTTCTCTGCCTGACATTACAACAGCTTCTCCTTTCACCAAAATTCACCAAAATTTCATCCCTAACTGACCTTGTTTCCAATTTCTTGCCACTACAAGAAAGCCCTGATGATGAACATTCGTGTATATGTGTCTGTGCTCATAACTCAAAATTATTTCTGTAAGTTAAATTTCTTACGTTCTTTTTAAAAATATTTTTTGATACCAAAGATCAAGCTCACAACTTCACACTTGCCAGGCAGACACTTGTACCACTGAGCTAAATCCCTAGCCCCATAAGTTAAATTTCTAAAAATTTGTTTTTTTATCAAGAGCACAAATAATTCAGATTTTTGAGTGTGTATATGTAATGTATGCATGGAGTCCAGAAATTCATAACAATAAAAGACAAGTCCTCACTCTGCCTCCCATCCAGTTCTCCTGCCAATCCGCAGTGAAGACCAGCAGCCTCCCCGTGACTTTCCTGACAGCCTGCGCAGGTGCAGGCACGGAGCATACCACACACTCTTCAATCTCTTCTTCCACTCTTAGATTAAATCCCCTTTTACAACAGAAAGAATCACCTCCCCTTTTGTTTTCCTAGCTTCATGGTACTTCTGCCAGGACCTATAAGTAGTTAAGTTGTTTCTAGGTTTTGCTATTCCGATTCTTCAAGGAATTACACAGTAGCAAGTCTTTAAAGTGTAGAGTGCAGGGCTGGAGATTTAGCTCAGTGGCATAAGCACCTGCCAGGCAAGTGCCAGGTCACGAGTTCGATTAAAAAAAAAAAAGTGTAGAGTGCAAAGGCTTTCTAGAAAGAACCAGCCAATTTCTCCTTTTTCCAGGAATGTGTATGAAGCCTTCTTTCTGCTTGAATTTAAATCCCTCAAACCTACGGAGACAATGCTTATGTCCTTACATTATAGATGGGGAGACAGGTGCAGTGACTTTTCCAGGTCACTTGCTGAGCAATAATGGGAACAGAGCCTTACCCAGGCCTCTTGATTTCCAAGGCTGGGTTGTACCGGGCTTGGCCAGATTGTCATCCTCCCTGTCCATGCATCCCCTGGAAGTCACCACTGCAGTCACAGCCTTGTGCCAGCCTCGGGTATATGTGCAAAGCCCAAGATAACTGGAACCTTCAGTACGGTGCTTAGGGTACTGAGCAGCAAGGGAGAGGACGAAGCAGAAAGGACCTATGGCTGCTTCCTCAGATTTCATGCACTGGTGAGGGGTGAACAGAGAGATGTGGAGAGGAGGTCCTGACGTCATTTGGCATTCACAAGGTGCTCTCCTGGTATTATTTCATCTGTACTTCTCATCAGCCTTGAGAGGACCAAACCTATCTTCTAAGAGAGGATTAGATCATAGACATATAAGAAATGACGGAGCTGAGAGTCAGGCATGGTGGTGCACACCTGAAATCCCAGCAGTTGAGAGGCTGAGGCAGGAGGATTGCCACAAGTTTGAGGCCAACCTGGGCTACATAGTGAGTTCACGACCAGCCTGAAATCATATTGAGACCCTTTCTCAAAAAAATGGCAACAACAACAAAAAGCAGAGCCAGGCCAGGATTCCAAGTCAGGCTTTTACATTCCAGAACACGGACTGGAGCCCTGCAGTGAGCTGAAGAGGATTAGAGTGGGGGAGGGGGATTGGTAGAGCTCAGGAATCCTTTTCTCAGTTTAGAGACGTCAGGGACCACAGCTGTGGGGCCAGTCTGTACAGCACTATTATTGCACTTGTCAGCAGTACCTGGTTGTGGGAAAAGGTGGGCAAAGAGAAAAAGACAGCACAGCGTTTAACAAGGGTCGTCCCTTCCTAACAGCCCTTCAAGTCTGGCCTTGCAGCTAGGGGCATTTCCACGAATTGTCAGAGGAAGCCTAGGAGATGGGAAGGGCCAGGGAGCCTTTGCCTGAGTAAATGTAAATATCAGGCACATGCATGTGTCTTACATGCCATGCACAGGGCTGCTGGACAGTGATGCACACGTGTGTGCCTACATGGCTTGGAAAGGGTGTCCCTGAGTGCTGCCATGTGTCTGGTACGGCCACATGGAGCATGTCAGGGGACTAAGTCCCTGGGATTTGTTTCACACACAGGCCCAAAGGCTCTTGAGGAGTTTGTGTGGCTTCCCCAACATCAGAAGGCCTGCAAGTAGTGGGGGGGGGGGGGCGACTCCCAGAGCTCTGGGAGTTGGCAAGGAGTCCTGTATCCGTGGCCCACACTGGCCTGCCTCTTCCTCCCTCTGATGTGACAGCATGGGACTGCTCCTTTGGACGGAAGGCCCCATACTCCATGCAGAGTGAAGTTTTCCTGACTCATTCCTGGGCTGAAAACAACTTGGCTCCCAGAAAGCTATGACGGAAAACTGCCCATGGCCATCCTGCCTCCCTCAGGGAGAGGACCACTGTAGGTTGGTTGTGGAGCCTTTCCAGGGCTCCTTTTATCCCATGTAAAAAGAATGGGAGTAAGCTTTTTCCAACTAATGTTCTCTAATTAAAAGTGATACCCTGACAAGGGTGTGCAGAATGGGGCAGGATCAGCAAAATCCTCCGTAAATGTCACTTTTCTCTCTTCTGCTCACTGGTCCCTCCCCATGGATGACACTAACAGACTTGATTCCAGCCCTGGTTATGACTCCAATGTGCTGTGTGACTCTTAGTATCCCTTATCCTGTCTCCTCACATTTAAAAAAGGGAATATTCAGCCGGGCTTCATGGCATATGCTCTGGGAGGCTGAGGCAGGAGGATTATAAATTCCAGTCCACCTTAGATAACTGAGTGAGATCCTATCTCAAACAAAAAACCAAACAAGAACAAAATGATGTAGCTTAGTGCAAATGCCCTGGGGATTAGTCTACAATATCATTTTAAAAATGCATGGTGGTATACAGGTTTGTAGTTACTTTCGAGGTTGAAGCAAGAGGATCAAAAGTTTAAGGCCCCTAGGGCGCCACTTAGTGAAACCCCCTCAGAACAAAAGCCATAAAAAGGGCAGGGAATGTAGCCCTAGCATGTGTGAGGCTCTGGGTTCAAACTCCACTACTGCAAAAACAAATGATAAATACTTAATTAAGTAAATAAAAAGCAAACATCCCTACTTCCCTGGAAGGATCCAGTATGATAACAAATGTGGACGGACTGGACACTTTGGTGACGTGGTTTCTGCTCTAGGAGTCCACAGAGGCAGGACTGAGTGAATCTGGCCGCTGGGCCAAAGGAAGCCATTTCTGCTGCTGCTGCAGACCTGGGCTTGTCTGCCTCATAGGCCAGAGGGAACAGAGGACTAGGGCCAGGACAGAGAATCTGGTCTAGCACCATCTCCGATCTGCTGTGTGACTTTAGGCAAATTCCTGTCCCATGCTGGGCCTCATTTTCCCTCCCTGTCCAGTGTGAATGCAGTTGGACTTGGCTTTCAAGTTATTTCCTGTTGCTCACACCTCCTGGGACCTTTTCAGCTATGCTCCCAAGTACACGGTGGTAAGAATATATTTGCAGGCACTGAAAGATTCAGACAAGAAAGGCTTGAAACTTTCGGGGCATTTCAGAGCCCCCTCCCCCTTCAAAATGATTGCTTTTTCCAGAAAGCACAGCCTGGAATGTGGGGGAAGGGCCACCCTCAGCCGCCTGGGCTGGGCTCCGAGCTAAGAATAATGTGGCAAAGGCTCTTGACATTTTTTTGCTGATGCTGGAAATTTAAAGGAGCCGTAGCCTTCCTTTCCTCAGGGAGGCCGTGCTCGGAGAGCAGTAGACTGATCAGCTACATTTACCAAATGCCTCTTCTGCGCCTGGCCCTGGGCTAGGAGCTGGGAACTCAGGGTGAGGCCCATCCTTCCACAGTCTCTAGCAGGCAAGGACAATCCTCAGCGATAACTGCATGATAAACCGTGGTGGGGGGTGGGGAGCAGATCCTGTGAACTACATTCGGGGTCTGGTGAACTAGCTTCAGACTTGGTTGCCTTCTCTGGCCTCGGCTTTCCTGTATGTAACTGGAGGGCATTGGTCTCCTCTATTTACCTTCTAGAAATCTAACATGAACCTCAGCTTACCTCTGCAAAACAGTAAAATCTAGCCCTCTCAGTTTCTTCTTTAAAAGTTGGTGAGGTCAAGAGAGTTGAGAGATCTAACAGTGCATGGGAAGGGAAAATCTTTTGGGCTTTTGGCTTTTGAACCTGATGGAAACCAAAGTAAACCTTTCCTGCACTCCACCAGCTTTGAAGGTCCTCTCTGTTCCTGCTTGAGCTCTCAGCTCATGGCCCACTAGAGCTACAAGGGAAGCCTGAAGTGAGAATTGGGGGTAAGGATGGGATCTGGTCCAGAACTTGGGCAGTGACCTTACAGAGCAAAGATTTATCTGTGAAAGCAGTACACAGACTGGGGATGCTGGCACAGGCCTGTAATCCAAGAATTTAGGGAGACCAAGGCAGCAGGGTTGCAAGTTTGAGTATCTGAGTAACTTACGGAGACCCTGTCTCAAAATAAGAAACTGGAAGGTAGAAAAGGGTAGGGATGTAATCCAGTGCTAGGATACCCTGCACCTCATTTGATGCCCAGTATCACATACAGAATAATACACAACTGAGATTGTGCAAGCGTGCAAGAACTAAGGTACCACCCCAAAGGCATGGACACCACCTCCAGGCAGGAAGGTTTTACTACTGGTCAGACATTGTCTTCGCAAAGAATACTGTGCTGCTTCTGCCGACAGCGTGGTCCCTGTTCTGAGAGTGCCGGGGTTGCTGCTTTTGGGGGATAGCTCAGCGACTTCTGTGTGAGACTACAGGAGTCCATGACCCCTGAGATGCCTTGTAGCCCAGAGGTTTGATTCTTTCACGCTAAGTTTCTGAGGCTAAGCTTATCAGGATTCAGGATTCTATAATGCTTCGAGTGTTAGGTAGTATTATTTGTCATCTTCTCTGATGGTCACTTTGGGATTTAAGAAATCTCTTTTTCTTTGACCTCCATTCAGAGTCTGAGGCTTCTGGAATCTAAGATTTCCCATAGTCCTTATCCTTAGAGGTTTGAGTACTGGCAGACTGAGAAGTTAATCACCAGGCTGGGGTAGTAGAACTCCCCCTACCACACAGCTGACTGATACCAGGGACACAGAGGATTCATTTGCTGGGCGATAGGCTTGATTTGCTCCCCAGACACACTTACCAGTTTGCTGACTGGATGTGTGAATGAATGAAGGGTCTCTCTGACCTGTCCATGCTGACCTACCTTCTGGGAGTTCTCTATTAATATGACCAAGCCCTTTAGAATGGAGATTCCTGGGGGCAGGGATTGGTGCAGCGCTCAGCTGTACCCTCAGCCTCTAGAATTATAACAAATATCCTCAGTGAGCTCAGAGCTCAAGGGGCTATCAGCCGTGGGACGGTGGGGTGGGGGTAAAGATTGAGACAGGGAGGGGGCCAAGGATGACCAATTTGAGATAGAGGAGAGAGAAACTGAGGAAAGAATCATGGAATGATTCATCATCACATTTCACAGTCAAGGTCACTGAGGCCCAGAAAATGAAGGTTGCTTGTTTAGCATCACAGGACAGAGCCATTAGTAGGGGACAGTCAGGGTCTCCTTCCAGTGCACCTCTCCGTGCCCAGCCGCTACCACCCGACACTGCCCTAACACACCAAGACACTGGCTTTCAGGGGTGAGGGGCAGGTCCTGGGTCTGGTCCAACCTCTCGCCTCCTCAGAGTCATCGCTAGTCAAGTTCAACTGGGCCTGAGATTTTCAGGGTTAAACTCTCCCCTTAGCTCCCATCCCAGACTGGAGAAAGGCACGGATTCCTAAATCTGCCCACCTCTCCTGAGTGAAGGAGAGGAACTGAGGACGAGATAACTGGAGACCCAGTTAAACTTTAGCTTGAAGAAAGTGGAGGTTTGTGAGTGGCGGGGAGTGGGGAGTTATCTCCTCTGGACAGAACAAGGAAAGGGGTGACAGCAGAACGCGCTACCAGGAGTGGGTTGGTTTGCGTGGCTGTCAGGGCTGGGGGTGTGTTCTGGAAACAGGATCACTGTGGCCCCTCCAGCTCAATGATCTGAACTCCCCTCCCGCCACCTGCAGAACAGCGGGATCCAGAGTCTTCGTTGATTTAAAAGATGCCTGTGCACCCTTGGAAGAATCAGCTGGGCCAGGTGGGGGATCCCGGCGCCGCCGCAAGCCCAACCCTTTGATTGGGGCAGTAGGACCCAGGGGCGGGAGAGCGCGCTCAGAGAGGGGCGGGAGCCGGGGCGGGGCGGCTTGGGGAGGAGGGTCTTGACTTTTTTTTTCTTTTTTGCGGAGCTGGGGCGCCCTCCGGAAGCATTTTCAACTTTCCAGAAGTTTCTCGGGACGGGCAGGAGTGGGTGGGGAGATCCATATATAGAACCCGAGCGGAGGAAGCGGACCGAGAGTAGAATCCGTCCGCAGCTCCGGAGAGTGACTCGCCTCCGGGTCCAGGTGAGGGGCCGGGGCCGGGCTGGGGAGCGAGGCGGGGCGAATGACCCCAGGGGGGGTTGGGGCCCATAAACTGGAGCCCGTGGCATTTGGGGACAGCTGGATGGTGATGGAGCTAAGGACTGGGCAGAGAGCAGGCCCCGGTGGAGAGTATGCACTGGAGGAGTTTGAGAAAGTGCAGAGCCCCTAAAAGTTCAGGAAAAGGCCTGAGGTGGCCTAAAGGAGACAGTGGCCCTGGGAGCCAGGGCCCAGCGAGGGGGGTTCTAGTCCCTTGTGCAGGGCTCGCCCTGGCCAGCTTTGCACTGGGAGGTGTTGGCCTGGAGGCCCAGAGGCCAGCAGTGATGGATTGGTGGCTCAGCCTCCTCTGAAGTTGATGGGGATCATCGGAGAGGTGAAATCCTGCTGGTGTTTGCTGGGCTGGGACTCTTGGCTCTTTTGGTCCCTATGCCGGGATGAGTCCCCACAGGTGGCTTCATTTACGATCTATGTGTGACAGCTGAGGGAACGGCTTGAGCATACCATTCTCTCCCTAGGAAGGGTCTGCACTCCTAGGGTCGGGAGGGATGGACGAGAGAGCCTCCTATTCTGCCTGCCCATCCACTCGGTTCCTGAGGAACCACAGGGTTACGCTTTCCTGCCCGGAGTGCAGGGACATTCCTGAGGCCCCTGGAGAGGGGGAAAGAGAGCGCTTCCAGCCCAGCCTGAGGACTTGGCCCCTCCTCTTCCCAGGTTTCCTGCTGGTCTGTCTGGGCTTCAGGGCCCAGGCGGAGATCTGGGAAAAAGTGGAGGCTTTGGCTGCCTGGAAGTTTGACTGGGAACACACCATGCTGTTTTCAGATGGTTCCTGTGCCCTGCCCCCTTTCCTGTCCTTTCTTTTGTCTGTGGTCACCGGGATTCCCAGCAGGGATTTTTTGTGTGAGTGTGTTCTGGCTGTGTAATAGGACACCACATGCAGCCTTCTGGAGACTCAGTTCTGGGAGGTAGGAGCTCTGCCTCAGGAAGCCTGACTCTTCCCTGTGGGATGGGGTGACTGCTCCTTGGGGCTCGGTTTCTCCTACTGAACCAATCATGAGGCATTCAACCTCCAGCATGTCAGTAGATCGAAGATGGGTGCTGATTGGGGGCTGGAACTGGCAAGCTCCTGCTCCCCACCTTCTGGGTGAGGGTCCCAGCCTCCTCATTCTTCTGTTTTCTTTCAGAATGAAAAAGGCAGGCATTGACTATCCTCTGGGGAAGTTTCAAGGTGTTTTAGACCCCTCAAGTGTTGGAGGCCTATGGTGGTCCCAGCATCACCTCCCCTTCCAATCCCATCTAAATCCAGCCAAGCTGAAGGCACAGCCCTAGGCCGAGTGAAGTTTTATTTTTCTCCCTGGGTCTGTAGATGATCTCACTTTGGCCTTAGGGCTGGCATTTCCCCATGGCAGGCTGCGGGAGGCTGGCTGGTTGGCTTGCAGGGACTTGCCTTCCCCAATTCCAGCCTGCTGGTTTAACAGAGCCTTGCATCTCCCTTCAGAGACAGAGGTGCAGATATAAAACAGAGGCCAGGGAGGTTCCTGGAATCCCTGGAAAATCCGTGGCACCCTTAGGACCGGAGTCCAAGCTTCTTCCTTTTCAGCCTAGCAGCCCCCCTCTGCTGGCCTGCAAAGATAATTCAGCCTCCTGCCTGCCACGTCACCATCACTGGGAGCAGGAGCTGTACAGCTGCCAGAGAAACCCAAACTAGTCATCTGGAGCCCTTTTGAGAAGCCCCTCCCAGCCTTTGAGGTTCGGGTTGGCTGGGGGCAGGGGCTGTCAAGATGGTGGCTGCCACGTGGCAGCCTGGCTCCTTTGCTGCCTCCTAAGGAAGGCCATGCTGTGGCTTCTGCAGCCTGCTATTGATTATCTGCATTAGAGATGGCCTTTGAGAATGGTGGCCATATTCCTGTTGTCCTGGACTCTGTTTTACTCTCAAGTGTGCTTGTTTGCACAGTGAATGATATGGTCACTTTGCCTTTGTGCTCTCAGGCTTGAGGGGGGAAGGGAAGGGCTAGAAGAGGTCTGGGGCCTGGTGTGGGCCTCAGGACCCCCATCTCCTTTGTTTCTCCTCTGCACTGCACCTTCAAGTTCCTGGGGAGGGCAGCAGAGCAGGTAGGTGAAAGGTCCAAGGTTTATAGGATGCCAGCTGTAAAATCTTCCCAGTGCTCTCCTCCGGCAGGCCGGACTCTCCAGGGTTTTCCATCAGGATTTTGAATTTTTAGTTTTTCTTGTGAAGTTTGAGTCATGAAATTGGATCTGCCAGAGCAGTGGAGCTTGGGCTTATATCACGATTCTTCCTGACTTCCTTCTGTCCTGTCCTCTCCTTTCCTGCTGCATGGAGGCGAGGAGAGGAGGACTGCGGGCAACCTTGACACCACAGAGCCGATGGCCTACGTGGCGGTGGGTGTTAGATGGGAGGACAGAGTACAGTGATGTGGCTCCAACTTCCTGGAAGGATGAACACACATCTGACCAGCCTGTCATGGGGAATGGGGCGGGGGGTCAGTGCTCTCTGTTGAGCTGTGACTCATCTCCCTCCCCAGGATCCTGGCTGAGCTGCTCTCTCAGGAAGCCCCCCTCCCCTTCTAGTTTCCAAGGAGTTGGTCCCAGGAGCTGTTGTCCTGGGATTTCCCTTTTGGTCCAGGGGCTGTGCACAGATGTGCAAGTTAAATCCTTGGGCATGGAGACCTAGACCCTTGGAGCTTGCAAAAGAAAGAATGCAGTGCACACCCAGTGAGCGGACACACACGCATGCACACACACTGTCACTCATGATCACCCTATGGGCAGTGAAGTGGAGCATTTGAGCTCTCACAATTAATGAATGACTCATTAACATCCCGGAGCAGAATGGGAGGTATGGGTATTGGAGCACAGGCCTACAGTCCTGTCCCACATGACATCCTTTGCTTGAGTACTTGGGCTTCCTGCAGACAGACCTCAGCCCAGTTGCTGCTTTTCCTCACCAGTGAAAAGCCCTGAGGGTTGTGTGAGATCAGAGCTGAGCTCTATAACACACAGGATCTCCTGGCCTGGCCCAGTGGACCTGTTTTACCTTCACTCAGGAATAGATGGGTTCTGTCCTTTACAGGCACTGGGGATATGACGGGGAACCAAATTGTCGAGGCATCCTGTCCTGCAGGCCACAGCTTGCTTAGGGGCAAAATAGATTTATGATAAACAACCAAATAAGTGTAAGTGTTGGGTGTACACTGCAGAAGTTGGTAGGGTGGTCTATTGGTGACTTCCTGGGAACTCTGCTTTAGATTGGGAAGTCAAAGAAGGCCTTGGGGAAAGTGGGCTGTCCTGAGTTAGGCCTGTACCTCCAGTGCTCTGTCTTGTATTGATCTTCTGGGGATTTGGTGGCAGCCAGAAGGGTGGGGTTGGTGGCTGGGGAGGAAGGCATAGGGGTTCAGGGCCACTCTCTCTGCACTCTGTACAGGTCCCTTGTGGTGCACACAGTCCACCTCCCAGCCATGCGCTGCCTCCTGCTATTTGGTGCCTTCAGCCTCCTGGCAGTGGCCCTGGCAGCCGAGGTGAAGAAACCTACAGCAGCGGCAGCTCCCGGCACTGCAGAGAAGCTGAGCCCCAAGGCAGCCTCATTGGCCGAGCGCAGTGCCGGCTTGGCCTTCAGCTTGTACCAGGCCATGGCCAAGGACCAGGCAGTAGAAAACATCTTGCTGTCACCTGTGGTAGTGGCCTCCTCCCTGGGGCTGGTATCTCTGGGCGGCAAGGCAGCCACCGCATCACAGGCCAAGGCAGTGCTGAGTGCAGAGCAGCTGCGTGACGAGGAGGTGCATGCAGGCCTGGGCGAGCTGCTGCGATCACTTAGCAACTCCACTGCACGCAATGTGACCTGGAAACTGGGCAGCCGCCTGTATGGCCCGAGCTCAGTGAGCTTCGCTGAGGACTTTGTGCGAAGCAGCAAGCAGCACTACAACTGTGAGCACTCCAAGATCAACTTCCGGGACAAGCGCAGTGCCCTGCAGTCCATCAATGAGTGGGCTGCACAGACCACTGACGGCAAGCTGCCTGAGGTCACCAAAGACGTGGAGCGCACCGATGGCGCCCTGCTTGTCAACGCCATGTTCTTCAAGCGTGAGTCCAAAGAGGGCAGGGCAGATGGGGGGAGGTCCTTTCTCTGAGGAGCCTTAAACAAGGTTTCTCACTGAATTCTTCACTGTTTTCATCAAATACAGCAACCTTAAGAGGGAGAACAATTACTCAATCCTTCATACACTCTAGAAGCTAGGTATGGAGAGACAGCCAGGAGTCTAAAGGAATAGAACAGGGATCCAAGCCCTCTGAATGATTCTAGAAGATGTGCTCCTGCCTGCTGTATTTCATCAAATCAAAGTGCTATTGCTTGTCTGTGTCAGAATTGATAAAATTCAGTGGTCAGTTCTGCCTCAGCAGTGAGCTTATAGCAACCCCAGGGGCAGGTAGTGTTACCTCCATTTCACAGACAAGAAAACCGATGCTCAGATAGGAGGTGGAAAGTTCAGGACTGAGGCCGTATACATCAGTATTGAATTGAAGATTAGCTTTGGAGTTAGTGAGGACCCATGTAGATGGTACTGTGCTAACAGTTGCTTTGAGGATGAGGTTTTACAAATGTGGGCAAACTAGGAGAAGGGAGAAGATCTGACAGCTAGTCAGTAGCTGAGCCTGAATGCGTTTGCAGGTCTAATTGTGACTAAGCACAGGGCTGAGGTCACTGCCTCACATCCATTGTTTTTAGTCATCTTTGTAGTCACAGAAACGATTTGCAGACAAGAGTAAAGCATGGAGGGGCTGGGGATTTAGCTCAGCGGCATAAGCGCCTGCCTGGCAAGCGTGAGGTTGTGAGTTCGATCCCTGGTACCGCTAAAAAAAAAAAAAAAAGTAAAAAAAGAATAAAGCATGGCCTTAGGGACCTTCTAGCCTGGGCACATACCTCCCTCATTTACTATGTTGGGTAGAAAGCCCAGCTCAGTGTGTTTCTCTAACGCAGGACATGTACTACCCAGGCAGTAGACAGAGGTGGTTGAGCTGAGGTAGAGTGAATTTCTTGTCGTGTGAGAGCAACTGGACAGTGATAATGGGAACAGCACCCTCAGTAAGCATGTCCTCAGGGAACATGTTCTCTGAGGGGCCGAGTGCTTGGGTGCGACGTTTGCAGCCTGATCTCAGAGAATGGTGCTAAGACCTGTGGTAGGGATGAATCCAGAGCATGCAGTTAGAGTGTCTGTGGCTGTGACTGTATCTGGGGACATGAATCTCTGACTCAACACTCTGTCCCCGTACAGCACACTGGGATGAGAAGTTCCACCACAAGATGGTGGACAACCGTGGCTTCATGGTGACTCGTTCTTATACCGTGGGAGTTACGATGATGCATCGGACAGGTAGGTGCCTTGCAGAGCAGGGGGCCAAGGTAGGGTTCCAGTGTACTCAGGGTCCAGCCTGCCCCCCACCCCACAGTGTACCCAGTGTTCTGTGCTCTCTGCCCAAGGCCTCTACAACTACTATGATGACGAGAAGGAGAAGGTTCAAATCCTGGAGATGCCCCTGGCACACAAGCTCTCCAGTCTCATCATCCTCATGCCCCACCACGTGGAGCCACTCGAGCGTCTTGAGAAGCTGCTGACAAAGGAGCAGCTGAAGGTCTGGATGGGGAAGATGCAGAAGAAGGCTGTTGCCATCTCCCTGCCCAAGGGAGTGGTGGAGGTGACCCATGACCTGCAGGTGAGGCTGGAGGGAAGGGGCTTGGACACTCTTCTCTCTCTGCTGGGCTCTGCTGGGGTGACACTGGAGAACAAGTGTGGGCCCTGTCCTTGGGCAGAGGAGCAGCACCTAAATACAGTTGGACACTTGCTGTATCCAGGCAGGCTTCTAAATACTTTGTATATGTTAATTCTCTCAATCCTCAAAACAGCTTCATTGGGGTGATTATAAACCAGTTGGCAGATGAAGAAGCTGAGACTCTAAAGTCATTTGGCTGGTAATTGGCCTGTCTTGCTCTCAAGCCAGCCCTTAGTCCCTGCTATTATTCATCAGTGATAAGACTGGTACCTGAGGGTCACCAAGGGTGGCCAGGAACTTGGCACACATGCTGAGGGGATCCCCCTCACACCACCCTAGATGACACCCTAAGTAAAGACCCCCTGGCTTGTAAGCTCCACCCCTTACTCAGAGAAAAGCTTCATTTCATTCCTGCAGTTGCTGCCAGAAATGGTACCCTGGTCATGAAGCACACTCAAGTGGGAAGCTTTCGGGGCAGGCAGGGATGGATTCTAACTTGGTTTTCTGGGTCTCTACTTTGTCACCTGTGAATTGCAAGCAGAAGCCTTGAGGGATGTGGTGAGAGTGAGGAGAGCAGTGTGCCTGGCACACGGTGGGTACTGGGAGTAGCTGTGCTGTGGAGGAGCGGTCAGGGTGGCGAGGGCTGAGGCTGAGGACGAGTGCTGTGACCTTATCTGACATCTGCTCCCACAGAAACACCTGGCTGGGCTGGGGCTGACTGAGGCCATCGACAAGAAGAAGGCAGACTTGTCGCGCATGTCAGGCAAGAAGGATCTGTACCTGGCCAGTGTGTTCCATGCCACTGCCTTCGAGTGGGACACAGAGGGCAACCCCTTTGACCAAGACATCTATGGGCGGGAGGAGCTGCGCAGCCCCAAGCTGTTCTATGCTGACCACCCCTTCATCTTCCTGGTTCGAGACACCCAGAGCGGCTCCCTGCTGTTCATTGGGCGCCTGGTGAGGCCCAAGGGTGACAAGATGCGAGACGAATTGTAGGGCTTTACGATGTGCAGGGATGGCAGGAGGCAGCCTGAAGTCTCCTGAGACACATGGGTGCTACTGGGGAAGGGTACCAGCCTTGGATATTCTACGGGGTGGGGGTGGAAAAAGGACCAGGTTCCCATGTGTCCCAGTGGACTTGCCCAGCTAGGATCCACATGGACACAGGCCCCCAGAAACCATGATGCTGAGCCCAGAGATACCAAAGTCCTAGGTCCAGTCTTCCTCACCCAGCCAATCAGTGTTCCTATTTATAGCCAAGTGCTGTCAAATCTGTGAGACAATTGAACTCGGGGTTCAGCGCAGCCACCTTCTCCTGACACCACCACCAACTCCTCAACCCCTTCCAGGCTCCCCAGACCTCTCCCAACTTCCTTCAACTACAAAACTAGGTGCTGTAGCCCCCTGGGACCAAGCACTCCCAGGATGGCCTTAGTCCCAGGGACAGGGATGGGAAAACAGCTCAAAGGAGGGGCTCCTGGCAGATCCTGGTTAAGAATTGTTACATGGGGCATCATGGGGATGAATGTTTTGTTTTCCCTTTTTTTTTTTTTTTTTAATTTTGCAAAGATAGGAAGGGAAGGGGGAACATGAGCCTTTGTTGCTGTCAAAATGAGAATTTATTTGTACAATTGTTTTTTCAATAAAACTTTTCCAATGAAATATTGCTGGAGCGTGAAAGAAGATTGGGTCAGTAGATACCACATCACTCATCCCAGGGGACAGAGTCTCCAGTTGAATAACCCACACGAAGCCCTGAAATGCTGGTGGATTAACTGCAGACAGTGGTGTGGGGTTGGCCCAGGGTGTGCTCGCTGGAGACTAATATACTCCTGGCAGTCTCAAGTGGCAATGCTGGTGCCACAGACCAGATGCCCTGGTCTTTACCCTCTAGGCTTTCACTGTGATTGACCTCTTCCCATAGGTTACAAACTCAGTCTCTCTTAGCATGTGGCCTGCTTTTGGGCTTTGGAGACCAGCTTGTGGGATCCTTGCTCTCAGGAGGCCCTCTGTGGGGTTTGTGGCAGGAGAGGGGCAGGAGCCTTAAAATTCCTGATACCATTGTGCAAGAAGGGAGAGGGATGCACAGGACCGGAGACCTGTGGCCAGTGAGGCCAAGGAGACTGAATTTGAGCTCCATCTCTGCTGTATGCAGGCTGATTTTGGATGGTTCATACCCTCAGGCCACTTCTCCACTTTGCCTCTGTTAACATTTCTGCCTTAGAGGGCACTGGTCTACTCCCTATCTGGTCAGGCAATTTGGTAGTGTCTCCAGAGATTTGGATGGGGTTGTATATGGGCCAACTGATTTGCGTTATCATCCCATGGGGTTTTACCACAACAGATCAAGAGTTCAGGTGTGTTTGGTGCTGTGGGCTCAATAAATTAGATCTCTACCCTTAAGGAACTTTATCTAGAGGTAGAGAGGTAAGGGATATGCTCAGGACTCACTGTGTTGCAGTTGGCTGGATCAGCCTGTTGCCATGCAAGGGGTGCTTGCTCCCTTGCCTCAGGGCCTTTGCATTTCAACCTGGCAAGCAGCTCAGGTAGATCTTTGCAGGGCTGCTGTTTGTCACCATGGAATCATGTTAATCTGCTCAGAGGTCTTACCACCCAACCTAACAAGCACGTTTCCCACTTCAGCCTCTTATTTGCCTTTTTAGCTCTGACATCATCCACATCATTTACTATAGGCCTTCCCTGCCTGCTTCCCTGATGAAAATGAGTGCAGTATGAGAATAGAGACCATGTTGGGTCATTGCAGTCTGTCGCACTCAGCATCATACAATGTACAGGGCACTGGAACATTTGCTGAGTCCCATCAAAAGCCTGCTGTAGAAGGAAGGGAATCAGGGAGTCCAGAGGAGGAAGTGGTGGCTACTGGAGAAATGGCAGGTGGGGTGCCTTGAAGGGTGAGTGGGCATTTTTTGGTCAGAATGATATATATATATATATATTTTTTTTTTTTTTTTCTGAGAAAACCTCTCCCTGTATAGTTCAGGCTGGCCTTGAACTTTCAGTGATCCTTCTTCCTCAGCCTCCTGAGTGCTGGGATTACAGGCGTATACCACCACATCCAGCTTTAGAATAATGACCTAATAAAATGCCAGTACTATTTTTTTTTCCTAATGGCTGTCAAATACTGGACAGTTATCATTTTACCCAAGTCTCCTAGCAGCTTGGCTCAGGGGGGCTTATCCTTTTTTTATAGGTGAGATGACAGGCTGAAAGACAGGTTTGGGGTCCTGGGGGTCCCATCCTGGTCCACTATGCAGCAGGAAGTGCGGGGCAGGAACCCACTGCACTCTGATCAGAGAGGTGCATGGTCTGCTTAGAGGCTGAACTCCGCAGTCGCCCAGTGAGGTGGGAAGCCGTTTTTTTGAGGGGGGATCTCTCTGTTGTCCAGGCTGGCTTGAAATTCTTGGATTCAGTGATCCTCCGGTGTCCTCAGGACTGGACGCCAACCGCTTCCGCCTCTGACATTCGGCGTGCAACAGCTCCCCCACCAGGTGGGAAGGGGCAGTGAACAAACCGGGCGCGGGTGGAGTCGCGCGGACAAAGGGAAGCAAGTTCTCCCTCCCGCGCCGATAGAGGTCTCCTTTTCCCTCATCTCATATCTGCAGCGCTCAGCAGCGAGCTGTTGAGGTACTGATGATGCGAGGGTGGCACTGCAGGTGGCAAAAGGAGAGGGGAAGAGTAGATAGGGGCCATCAGGGACCACCTGCAAGGGCTCGTCACCATCCCCAGCCTGTCCCTGGAAGCACCTATTTTTCCCACGGCAGCGCGTGTGAACATTGCAGAGAGACATTGAGCCTTCTGGATTGTGAAGGCCCAGGTGTGGGTGCAAATGGGAGAATTGGGGATTAACCTCTTACTGAACACCTACTATGTGCTTGGCACTGCCATGTTCGAGCCCATCAATTTTCAGAGCTTCCCTAAAGCGTAGCTATCACTATCCTATGTTATAGGTTAGAAAGCTGGGGCTCACAGAGGTGGAATGACCAGCCTGTGGCTAGCTGGCTGGTCAATGACATCCTGGCCGTCATGGGACCTCCAATCTGGCTGTGGAGGAAGGAGAAGGTACGATATGTGTGAATTTCCTGCTTCTTAAGTTTATAGGGGCAGTTACCAGGGGTTCTGTATCATCTCCACCCCAGTCCCTGCAGCATGAGATTATTGTCCTCCCTCTGAGACCCCTTCAAGGGCAAGCTTGGCTTCTTCTGAGCCCCTACTGCTCTGTGGGGCACCTGGCACAGAACATACTGATTTTCCCCCTCATGCTCTTAGGGACACTCAGTCCTGCATATGTCTTGCTACCCTCTTTCTTTTTTTCCCTCTTCTTTTCCCTGGGGATGTGTGCTGAGCTCTACCTCACTTGTCCCAGGCTCTCATCTTTCAGGGGAGCACTGAGCTCAGCCCCCAGGCTGGAGCTTCCTTCTTGCAAGATAAGGAAGCGTCTGTGTATGTGCAATGCCCAGGCTCAGACTGCCCAGCTCTTCTGCTTGCTTTCTTTCCCCCACGTCAGTTCTCCATTTACCCGTCTGAATGTAAGTCTGAGGGCACTCTCAGCAGGGGTGTGAGGCTAGCAGGAGAGAGCTAAGCCTCATTAGATGGCTTAAGAGGGTGTGAGTTTGATGCTGCAGCTGCCAAACCACCTTGTCACTATCAGTTGCACTTGCAGCACTGCTAGGTTTCAGGTGAAGCTGAGGCCCCTGATTTTGGTGGGATGAGGCTAGGGACATGTGGACCTAATGTCTGGAGCACCCTTAAGCTCTGCTTTGCAGTCCCTGCTGCTTTGCTGCTCCTTGTTTTGGAGGTTACCCTACAAAGTGTTTTTAGTCATTTGTTGCTTAGTAACAAGCTGCTCTGTCCACCCTTTGCAGCTTAAAGCCATTTGTTTCTCCTCACAGCTCTGTGGGCCTTGTCTGGGTTTGCTTATTTGCCTGTGTTCACTAGGTGCTGAACTAAGTTGAGACAGTTGTGATCCTGAGCCTCTCTGTTCCATGTGGCCCTTCGTCCTGGCTTCTTTGGGCACAGTGGGCTTGCTCTCTGGGTACCTTTCTCCAATAGAACCTGGAAGATCTCTTGAGCAAGGTACCCAGACATGCATTGTTGGGAGCCGCGTCTGTGATAGGTCGCCTCACTTGGCGGACGTGAGGCCTGTAGGAAAGAGCAAAGCCTGAGGTAGATTACCCCTCCCATCGAGCACGTTAGTTTCCTGCTTACCGCGTAAGCAACCCGCTCAACAATATAGTCTGCCTGGCAACTGATGATGTTAGCCAATCAGCTTGCCTTGCTTACTTTAACATGATTGGACACTGTACCCGTATATATACCGGTGCCACCCCTGGGCGGAAGAAGAAGCCAGGTAGAAGCCCAGAAGTAAAAGCCCAAAAGGAGCCGCGGAGAGCGGACCGGTAGAGGCTTTGGGGCAGACTGAAGCACAAAAGGAGCCGCGGGGAGCGGACCAGAGGAGGCTTCAGCTGGGAGAACCCAGGGCAGGCTGTACGGAGAAGAAAAATAAAAAGAAAAGGTTGTCCACTACCAGACTTTGTCGTGTGTCCTTCCTGCCGGCCGGGAGCGGACATCGACATTTGGAGGCCCGCCCGGGGACTGATCACCCCCGAGACGTGGAAGTGGACAACGCTCCAGTACAGAGCTGCGAGACAGGTGAGTTGGGGATAAGCCTGGGCTCTGGGTGGCGCGCACCTACAGGGCTTTTAGACTCCCCTCAGGCTCACGCGTAAGTGGCGGATTCCTTGGGCCTCACGCGGTGAGTAACATATTAAAAGATGGGAAACATGTTAGGTAGCAACACTAAGAGCGAGGGTGGTTGTGGAGAAAGCTCTCAAGAGCTTACAAAAGTACGCAGGGTATCTGAGCAGGCCCAGTCAGGGAGCTCCCGAGAGGGGTCCGTCAAGGGGAACAAGGATGCTAAGGAGGAGGACGGGGCTCTAGCCTCGGAGTCGTCTGACTCCGAGGACGAGGGAAAGTTGAATGGCAAGGAGGCCAAAGAGACCAGCTGTCAGGAGCCCAAGTCGCTCGATAAGGAGTCACAGGGTTCTTTTCCAGTGTTGCGCCGCGAATTGCGCTCTGCTCAACCTGGTCTGCGGAGGAGTAGAGAGCTCCTGAGCGCTCCCCGGCGCGAGAGGGAGGCGATCCCTTGCCACGAGGCGGCCGCCTGGGAGCTCTCTCCCCTTTCGCCAGAACAGGAAGTGATGCACGGGCCCCCATTTTCCGCCCAATCACGGCCGCTGTCTTATGCTCCGCCGCCGGCGGGTCAGTATTTTTACAGGCGGCTTTGGCAGGGGGGACGCTTGTCTCATGAGGTACATCCACCTGGGATAGATAGTGGCCCCTACGGGATATTTCCTGTACAAGTAGCTATGGGCCAGGGACGCAATGCATGGGAGCCTTTTGAGATAAAGCAGATTAGAGAACTTAAAAATGCAGTTACAACCTTTGGGCCGACTGCGCCTTACACCATTGCCATGCTGGAGAATCTGTCTTCTGGGCCCCTCACCCCCGCGGACTGGATTCAGCTGGCAAAGGCGTGTCTGCCCTCGGGCAGTTACCTGGATTGGCGAGCCTGGTACGCAGAGTTCTCTGCAGAGCAGGCTGAGAGAAACGCCAATCGGGGAAACCGGGGGTGGAACAAGGAAATGCTTATGGGAGAAGGTCGGCACGCTGATGACCAGACCCAGTTCCCCGGCGCTGTCTATGAACAAATCAATGCCATAGGGCTCCGCGCCTGGAAACAGGTAAGTGGTGCCGGAACTGCCTCCTTGTGTCTTTCAAAAATAATTCAGGGTACCACAGAGCCATTTGTTGACTTTGTGGCCCAAATGCAAGATGCTGCCGATAAGATATTTCCTGATCCGGGAGTGGCTCAACCGCTGGTAAGACAGCTGATTTTTGAGCAATGTACAAAGGAGTGCAAGGCAGCGATAGCTCCTCATAAGAACAAGGACCTCAACGCCTGGATTAGGATATGCAGAGAGATAGGGGGGCCGCTCTCCAACTCGGGAGTGGCTGCTCTCCTGGCCGCGGCTGTACAGCAGAGGGGACCTCGCGGGTTAGAAGGGGAATGTAAGGCTAAAGGGTGTTTTGCCTGCGGGGAGCCAGGACACATTAAACGTCATTGCCCAAACAATGCAGATGCTAAGCCTTGCCCTAGGAATGAAGAACCATATGTTTGTGGGCGATGCAAAAAGGGATCACACAAAGCTGAGGAGTGTAGGTCGGTCTTTGATGCTCAGGGCAACTGTATTTGTGGACAAGATGCTAGAGAGCCAAACAACGGCCAGAGGGGGCCCCCTTCACAGGCGGGCCCCCGCCCCAGAGACAGGACAGCTCAGGGTGGCAGCCTTCAACAAGGGCCACCCCTGGGTCAGCAGGTGTGGACCTCAGTGTCGCCTCCAGACTTATACAGAAGGTCACCATTAGGACGGATGGCGTTAGGACCCTAAATGACATGCAAAAGCTATTGGGAGACATTAATTGGATTAGGCCATATTTACATATACCAAATTCAGATCTCAAACCCCTGTTCGACCTTCTGAAGGGAGACCCAGATATAGCCTCCCACAGGAGGCTCACTCCTGAGGCAAGAGCTGCCTTACAGAGAGTGGAAAAAGCCTTAGGTGGGGCTACCTTACACAGAATTGAACCAGGGCGACCCTTTGATGTCTGTTTGCAACAGACTAGTCTACAGCCTACAGCGGTGATTTGGCAGAAAGGACCACTACTGTGGATACACCCTAAGGTCTCACCTGCAAAAGTCATAGAGCATTACCCGGAGGCAGTCGCTTCATTGGCCCTTGAAGCGCATGATAGAGCTGTCCAACATTTTGGCTCAGGACCACAAGCCATCCGAGTACCCTATACCGCCAGCCAGATCAAGACCCTGGCTGCCTGCATAGATACCTGGGCCATTCTGAGATGTGTTTTCCATGGGGATATAAACAATCAATACCCTAAAGACCCTATCTTGTCATTTGTCACTCAGCACCCTATAATTTTTCCAAAGGTTACTGCCTCTGAGCCATTAGTCCTAGCAACTACAATATACACAGATGGCTCCAAGACGGGGATAGGCGCCTATGTGATCCTAGGCAAGCCCCCGGTTACCATACAATTTAAACCAGATCAGCCTCAGGTGGTAGAACTGCAGATCGTTAAAATGATTCTTGAACGGTTCTCAGAAGCCATTAACATTGTCTCCGATTCTAGGTATGTGGTCAATGCTATGCAAGTGCTTGAGACTGCCAGTTTAATTAGATCCACTTCCACAGTGGCTGGACTGTTCCTGTCTATCCAGACATTGCTTCAGAACAGACACTATAAGGTCTTCACCACCCACATAAGAGCACATACATCCCTGCCAGGGCCTATGGCACAGGGGAATGCGGCTGCTGACACTGCCACTCGCCCGTTATGGATTTTTACCTTACTAACACCAATCGAGCGAGCCCGTGCCTTCCATGATAAATTTCATGTTAATGCCAGGACACTAGCAAACCATTTCCATGTTTCCAGAGCAGATGCACGAGATATCGTGCGACTATGTGACTCCTGTGCCACATACAAACCTGCCATACCGATGGGAGTAAACCCTCGAGGTTTGATCCCTGGTGATGTTTGGCAGATGGACATCACACATATACAGGAGTTTGGGACTCTTAAATATGTTCATGTTTCCACAGACACCTGTTCTCACGTCATATTCGCAACAGCAGAAACAGGTGAAAAAGTGTCTAATGTGATCAATCATTGCCTGGCGGCTTGGGCCGCATGGGGCAAACCAAAAATATTAAAAACTGATAATGGACCAGCCTATATAGGCAAAGCCTTCAATGAGTTCTGCAAAATGATGGAGGTTCAATTAAAACATGGTATCCCATACAATCCCCAAGGTCAAGGAATCATTGAGAGGGCTCATAGAAGCCTCAAAGAAATTTTACAAAAACAAAAAGGGGGAGTAGGCCAAGGCCTGGCCCCAAAGGCACGATTATCCATGGCACTATTCACACACAATTTTTTAAATTTAAATAATGATAATCGCTCCCCAGCTGTGGAGCACTGCAACCCTTCCCCCAACCATAAAGGGTGGGTGAAGTGGAAAGATGTCCTGACAGGACAATGGATGGGCCCGGATCCAGTGGTCAGCTGGAACCGAGGCGCGGTTTGTGTTTTCCCACAGGAACCGGGACGAGAACCACTGTGGATACCGGAGAGACTGACACGGGCAACAAAGCCCTCGACTGAAGATCAGACCTGCCCTACTGGAGATCCATCACAGACCAACCAATAAGATGAATAGAAATAGCGGTAGCCCGAAATGGACAAGAAGATCCTCAGGCATATGCATGGCTTGCTCAATTGGCCCACGACCGAGTCTAGATATGGCGGGCATCCCTCATTCTCCTCCATAAGGTGACAATACACAGCAGGGTAGGTGAGTCAATGACGGGTAAGAGCGTGCCTCCCCAGCACGACTCGACCAAAGCCAGGCCCTACCCCATCCTGCACGTAAGCCGCTGGACTGTTAGATGCTGCCCAGGTCTAAATTTCTCTCCGAGGGGATTTCTTTACGGAGAGGAAATGAGTGCAAGCTTGTGTGCATCCAGGTTCCGTCCAGTTTGTGCCTGGCCCTAGAAAAAGGACGAGGGCCTCAGGGCCTTGGCAGACCATGGCATGGCCAACCAGGGTCTAAGCCAAGGACCTACGGTGGACCTACACATAGGGCATAAGCCTCTGCACCCAGTCCAGGAAGGGCTACGATGCGCACATTCATAAAAAATAAAATAGGGGGAGATGTTGGGAGCCGCGTCTGTGATAGGTCGCCTCACTTGGCGGACGTGAGGCCTGTAGGAAAGAGCAAAGCCTGAGGTAGATTACCCCTCCCATCGAGCACGTTAGTTTCCTGCTTACCGCGTAAGCAACCCGCTCAACAATATAGTCTGCCTGGCACTGATGATGTTAGCCAATCAGCTTGCCTTGCTTACTTTAACATGATTGGACACTGTACCCGTATATATACCGGTGCCACCCCTGGGCGGAAGAAGAAGCCAGGTAGAAGCCCAGAAGTAAAAGCCCAAAAGGAGCCGCGGAGAGCGGACCGGTAGAGGCTTTGGGGCAGACTAAAGCACAAAAGGAGCCGCGGGGAGCGGACCAGAGGAGGCTTCAGCTGGGAGAACCCAGGGCAGGCTGTACGGAGAAGGAAAATAAAAAGAAAAGGTTGTCCACTACCAGACTTTGTCGTGTGTCCTTCCTGCCGGCCGGGAGCGGACATCGACAATGCATCAGTGAGGGAGCACCTTTGAAACGTATTGGGTACTTGTTCTCCACAGGCCAGTGATACAGGGGGAAAGATGTTGTCGTGGAAATGGGCTCCATGGTTATGATGGAAATGATGAGATCTCAGAGCAGCAGCATCTGACTATGCAGAATTTCAGACCTTAAGTGTTAATCTACATGGTCTGTCCTCTAAATGTCTTACAGCTGTTCTCTACATGTCCCCCCAAAGTCTCATTTGCTCATAGGTGGGGCTTTTTAGAGATGGCTGGATCCAGGCTGTGTACTGAGACCACATACTCTTGTATGTGGTAACTAAATGGGTTGGTACAGTTGCGGGTGTGGATAATGGAAGCCTCACCCTGGGTACAGATGGCAGCAATCAATGGGCTTATACCATGCTGGTCCTGCTTGTGCTTCTCCCTGCCTGCCATGCTACAGACTGTCCTCTGTGATGCCCCTCTGCCATGCTGCTTTTGGAGCCAGCTGACTATGAACTGAAGCCCCTACATACTGTGAACTGAAGTAAACCTTTCCTCCTTTAGCTTGTGGATGTTGGGTATTTTGTCTCAGCGATGAGAAAAGTAACAAAGACAGAATCTTTAGAAAAGACCAAACAGGGAAGTGGCCATTTGACCTACTAGCCTTTAGTAAACATATCTGTGGGACCTAACAGGTGGGAAGGCTTCTAATGTTCCCCTTAATCTCAAAAACAGAAGTAAGAAAACAGCAAACACCCTTCAGGTCTGGCAAGTGGAACCCTGACTTGAGTTACTCTGAGCAATCTCAGCCGCTCACCTTGAATACTTAGGATGAAAGAGTGATCAACACTCTTCTGAAAGGGCTCCCCAGTGACCCCCAGATGCACACTGTATTCTTCCTTTTGCCTTCCACAAGAATCCTGGGCCACTTTCCAGACAACTGCACTCTGCGAGAGGACAATACCTAGATCCTTCAGGGTAAGTGCAGGCTGAATTTGTCTCATGATAATTCCCAACCTCCAGAATGTCGTTGTGTAGAGGCTCAGGCAGTCCGGTGATGATTGGAGGTCTGACCCAAGCCCAGGTGAGCCTAGTGTAACCCTCATGTGCAATTTTTTTCTTAGTTACAGAGTGTAAAATTGGAATTTACAGGCACAATTTGCATATCAGCCCCGAGTCCTGTGGAATAAGGGTTATTACAGTTGAAAGGACCAAGTGGAACATCCTGGGTCTTCCTCTTCTTACCAGAATAATAAAGAAATGTTCTGCCTTGGGGAATCACAGAGATTTGTACCATCCTCAAAAACTTGAAGGATTTGGGTATTTGTCACATCTCATTCAATGCCTCTGTTTGAGTTCTTAGAGAATTCTCATTAGCTCCCTCAGATGGTGAATTTAGTCACAGGTGGTATTTTAGGAGTGGTCTTTTATAGAAGCAAATCCACATTTTTTTTTCTTACTGGGTATGAAGCTATATGACAGTTTTCCCCTTCCCTCCTCTGTAGAGGACCCCACATTCAGTTTTGTTCCTCTTGGTGGAGATAGCACTGCACCTTATTCATCTTGTCTTTATAGTTTTCTGCTACAGTTTAGTCTAAGGGGATTTTTCTTGCTCTATATAACACAGGACAATATGGTTGTCCAGTGCATTGATTCCATCATGGTCTGAGGGCTGAGAAAGTAGGAAGTTCCTTATATGCATTGAAGAAACAAATGTATTTGAGGATGGGAAATAAACCCTGAGAACCAGCTACTCACAGGGAGTCTCATGTGTTTTGTGATCTGAATCATCCCATGGGAGATCCTGGCTGGCTGTGCTTTTTGCCTCTACCTGGTCATAAGAAAAAAGCACAAGCTTTGGGCTTTTGTGTATTTTGGACAGCATGTATCACATGTTGGTGTGCTGCTCTGATCCTTTTACTGAGTAATTACTGACTGGCAGCTTTGAGTGGCCTCTGAGCAAGTGAAGGCTTCCAGATGGTCCAGGCGGAAGGCCAAGGAGCTCTGTCACACAACCCTGATGACTCATGAGACCCAGATATAACCTAAGAATCTGTAGCCAACGGAGGCAATGTTTGAATCCACAGAAATCCCAATAAAAGAATCACCAGGGGCTATGTAGGGCTTAGGAGCAAAGTATAGTGCTTTTAGGTAAGCAGTCGTCCCCCTTTCAAGGAAGAGCTCTTGGCTCAGTGCTGGGCCTAGCTAGAAAGAGTTTCTGTGTGGGAGACACCAAGGGCTTTGAAAGTTATTGATGCCTATTACAAGTTATTTTCTCAGGTATGCCTGGGTGTGAAACATCAGTGAATCATACATCAGGTCTGAGAGCACAGTTGGTATCTCTCCTTATTTATCCTCTGTCCCCTGCAGTTGGCTCTGTGTGCTCCACTCTGAAGGCAATGGGAATTGCTGGATCATTAGTGGACATTATTGTTAGTTCAGTGAACATTTAAAAGAAAAAAATCTTATTTTAAACTGGATGTGGTGGTACACACCTATAATCCCAGTACTTGGGAGACTGAGGCCTAAGAGGATCCCAAGTTTGAGGACAGCCCAGGCAATTTAATGAAATACTGTCTCATAAAATAAAAAGGTCTGGGGATAAAAAGCTTAGTGGTAGAATGCTCATCTAACATATGTGAGGCCCTTGGTGTAATCCTCAGTATGTATAAAACAAAAGGGATTCCTGAAAAAGACAGACAATAACAAGTATTGGTGAGAATGTGGAGAAAACAGAACAATCACACACTGCTGGTGGGAATGTAAAATAGTGCAGTCCTGGTCCATAGAGAATCAGCACCAAGCCATGGAGGCTGTTAAA
Organism: Cavia porcellus; assembly: GCF_034190915.1. Taxonomy (NCBI): domain Eukaryota; kingdom Metazoa; phylum Chordata; class Mammalia; order Rodentia; family Caviidae; genus Cavia; species Cavia porcellus. The sequence goes on along the minus strand of NW_026947492.1, from coordinate 59,805,864 downwards.
CTGGTTGGCCTGTGATGTAGAGGGGATTGAAAAGTAGGTGCTTTGGGGGAGCAGTGGCCTGGCTGAGGTAATTGAGGGATATACAGATGGCAGGGTTGCAGGGCCTCTGAGGGGTGTGTGGGTCTGGATGTGGCTGGCTACAGGACTGCCTGGGAAAACCTGGAAGCTCTAGGAGCTCCCTGGCCAAGGCTAGTGTCTTGGTTACTTTTCTCTCATTGCTGGGACAAAACAACCAACATCCAAAATGAAGAAAGGAAAGGATTATTTAGGTCACAGTTTGTGGAGGTTTCAGTCCATAATCAGCTGACTCCACGGCAGGGTGGCATGGCATCGGGGCAACACTGCAAGGCAGCAGCCAGAGCAAAAGGGAGAAACAAGCCTCTGATCCTCCCTTATAGTGTACACAGGATACCGCACCCCCTCCAGGATGAGTGTAGCACTCACAAAATCTCTGTTCCCTCCTCTTTCAACAGGATGAGAATATTTACAAAGTAAGGATCCTGGTTTCCTGCTGAGTCTCTTAGTTAAACTTCTAAACTTCTCAAGTTGACAAAATGTATCAACCATAATAGCTGGTATAAAGGAAGGGTGTTTCCAGGACCCTCCTGGCTTGGCTGGGGGTAACCATTGTGATTACCTCTGTCACTCTTCTCAGGATAGCCTAAGCTTCTGGAATTGTGGGAGTCCCAAAGACAAGATGAAGTTCTGGGACATGACTGATACCAGATTTCCTGCTAACCCTGGCAGTAAGGGAAAGGAGCTCCAATTGTACTTAATGTGACTTATCAAAATAAAGACAGGGGACATTTCATATACCCTGAGCTCCAGGCTGTGATTCTTATATACAATAACAGATTGTGCCATGTTTGTGATAAAGGGGGTGGCCACAGAGGTAGAGAAATATCAGGCAGATTTTTCATTTCTTTAAGCAGGAACAGTGGAGTAGATCATGGTGATGGATTGGATGGGAGGTGGGAGGTGGGTATGCAAAGGATTTCTAGGTTTCTTGCTGAGAGTGAGGTCAACATCAGTGTATTCCCATTCCCTTCCTCTAATCCTAGATCTCCTCTGTAACAGATCCCAAGATGTCCTCCAATAGGACCAAGGTCCTGTCCCTACCCCTATCTCCAGGCACTGTGTCCTGCTCTTCCAGTACATCACAGGTTCAAGGCAGTGCCAGGCACACAGCAGGTGTAAAGGAAAGGGGCTGTGTGAGGAAAAGAACAGCATCTCTGCCTTCCCCAGGATCAGCCACTGGGCCTCGCTCCTGCTCCAGGGAGTGAGCAGGAGCTCCAGGACCTGCCTGCTTTAGGTGGCTCCACCCTTCCCCAGGACAGTGCCAGAGTCCTGATTCAGCTGTCAGCCCTGCGGTCTCCACAATTAGAATCTGTCTCCTGAGCCAGCAGCACACAGCCTCACTTCCCAGAGTCACACCACACACCCGGAAGGGGAGAGCTGGAGAGGGTGTATGCCTCGCAAGGGCTGAGAAGTCACTGACAGGGCAGAATCAGACCATCAGTGAAGTCTGTACCTGAAAAGGGCCAGGAGAGTACAGTCCATCTTCTGCCTTCCCTGCAGTGGAAAGAGGGGCTTGCTGGGGCCAGATACTGTACGTGGAAAGTATGGGGGACATAGACTGTAGCTCAGAGCTCTGCGCCTTGCAGTGCACCCCTAAAGCTGGAGGTCTTCCAGCTCCGGATCTCTTTTCATGTCAAGACCCGTATACAAATGAGGATATTGACAGGGTGGGGCCAGGCTCCTGATAGAAGCTACCAGGTCTAACACTGGCCTCGATGCTCCCTGTACTTGCTCTGCCAGCCTGACCTGTGCGTGACTGTCTCCCTCTGGGATTGTTCTCAGCCTCCAAGGACTCTGGTTCCTCTCTCCAGCCTTTCTCACCCTCCTCTGGGTGCTTCTTTACTGGTCTGTTACAGTCTCCAGAGCTGTGAACTGGGCCACTCCTCCTTCCATTCTGACACTGTTCTGAGGACGCACAGCTTCCCCCGTGGAGCTTCAGGGATACACCACAAGGCAGCTGATTGCCAGCCGGCTCTCTCTTCAGAGGTCCACAGAGTGGCCTCCTGCACATCTGCCCCTCGGTGTTCGGATTAAAAGAACTGAGAGAAGAATGGAAATGCCCACACATAGCACCTTTCTCAGCATGGTCTCAGCTTGGCTTTTCTTGTCTTCAGGTCCCTGACTATGGGTGCTCATATAGAGACCTCACAATGCGCACGTGTGTGTGTGTGTGTGTGTGTGTGTGTGTGTGTGTGTGTAGAGGTAGATTCTGGGGACCGAGAGCCCAGTGCTATGGAAATGGGGTGAGGAGGCTGGACTGGACTGGGCTGGGTAGGTGGGGCAGGCCTGCCCAGGAAACTGGACATCAATACTTCCTGTGATGATCTGCCTGGAAGAACTGAGCTGGGCTCCTGTATGGGGGTAATGGGGAGGGGCCTGAGTCGGGGGGTACAGGTAACCTTCAAAAGGGGTAGGCTGTTTGGTGGGGACAATAAGTAGCACTTCCTCTTTTCCCAGCTCCCTGATGGCTCTGGGCTTTAAAAGGGAGGCCAGCACATGATTTTGAGGCCCATACCAGTGCGATTCTGGGAGGATCCGAGACCAAGGCTGAACTTCAAACCTGCTGGCAGCTCCCCAGTCTCCCAGGCCTGGCTGTGGTCCTCCTTCAGCATGCCAGTGCCATGCTCACAGGTCACTGGACTGATCCCCATTCACTCCCTTATGGGGTTCAAAAAACTGATCGCCCCTGATTGGTTCCTGTTCTTTGCTCCAGAGACCCACCATACCTCCTGGTCAAATACTTGTGCAAACCAGATTATTTCCATTCAAAGACTTCTAGAGTGGGGCTTACCCTGGCCCTCCAGTTACACCCATTTGCTTTTTTCTAACCTCTGCCTGGGCTATCCAAAACCCTGTCAGAATGAAAGCCACTTTCCTAGGAAGCTTTCACTTCTCTGACTTCTCAAAGCCAGGACTTTACTATCCTGAGACTTCGTGGCACACCACATTTTACTATCATAAGACTGGAATTCTTTACCACAATGACCTCAATTCTGATACAAAATAGGTGCTAATTAAAAGTCTGTTGCATGTGTGAATGAATGGGAGTGGTGATTCAGGCATATTTTATTAACAGAATTTTCTTGAGCTGGAATCTTACTGGGTTTCCTAAGCTGGCCTTGAACTCTTGGGTTCAAGTGCTCCTCCTGCCTCAGACTCCCATGTAGCTACAACTATAGGCACATACCATGGAGCCCTACTCAAGGCTGGTTTGTAGAAGTACCTGATACATAGGGACCCTGGATCATGGATATTGCATGAGGATCATCAGGTGTTAGGTTCTGCCTTTGTTAATGTCCCTAGGCTCATGATCAGAGGCCTAGTCTTCTCAAGGAGTTTGAGTCTGGATGATCAGTAAGACTGAGACTTTGGCAAACAATTATCACTCAGAACTGCCTTGGGCTGCCTGGGTCGCTGCTCCCTTTTGTCTGCAGCCCTCAACTCTGACTCATGCAGGGCTCAGCCTGCTGGGACTTGGTACCTTTGCTGGGTTTTGCTGGCCTCTGCCTTTGCCTCGTCCTGCTCACTTTCATGATGGGTCCTAGCATCACCTGGCCACTCCCGTCTCCTACCGAGAAGTCACAGGAGCTGGGCCTTGCTTAGACTCCTCCGGCCCATGCAGGTGACTGCAGAGCCTGATGTGCCCACTTTTGAGTATACATGGCAGTGGATGTACATGGCTTGCTCACACATACACTCACGTGCCCCTGTCCCCACAGAGCCAGAGACAGACACAGCTGAGCCAGAGGGACCAGTTTTATTAGACTCCAGCAAGACTATACAGCACGTGTTTCATGCAGATTAAATATGTGTCTTCGCTCCCCCTGGGAGGGGTGTACTTTCACTGCCAGCTCCTTCAATGGCATATCATAGGGTGCATGTCAAGGAGACCCCTCAATATATTCCCCATGAGGGACTGTTGGGATCATGACTGGGGGCGGAGGTGAGACAGTGGGCAGTTTAGGGACCCTGGAAACTTGAGTCTTCAAAGGTTCAGGGATCACAGGACCTTGGTCTTTTGCTGGTGCTGAAACCAGAGGATCTTGGTCCTTCAGAGGCACCGGGATTATTGGACCTTGATTCTTTGGAGGCTCAGAGACCATGTGACCTTGATTCTTGGTTACTGCTGGGTCTTGGTTCTTTATAGACTCAGGGATCACAGGACCTTGATTCTTCACAGGTGCTGTGACCATGGCACTTTGATCTTTCCAATGCTCTGAGACCGGGAGACTTTGATCTCTGTCGGAAGCAGAGACCATGGAACCTTGATCCTTGACAGGTGTTAGGACCACAGGGCCTTGATCCTTTGGAAGTGCTGGGACTACAGGACCTTGATCCATAAGTCTTGTTGGAACTATAGGATCTTGGTTCTTCAGAGGATCTGGGGCCAAGGGACTTTGGTCCTTGGCTGGTGCTGAAATCACAGACACTTCATTCTTTAAAGTCTCAGGGACCATGTGATCTTTTTCCTTGACTGGTAGCAGGCCCACGGGGCCTTGATCCTTTGGAGGCCCTGGGACCACAGGGCCTTGATCCTTTGGAGGCCCTGGGACCACGGGGCCTTGATCCTTTGGAGGCCCTGGGACCACAGGGCCTTGATCCTTAGGAGGGCTTGGGGCCACGGGGCCTTGATCTTTTGGAGGCCCTGGGACTACAGGGCTTTGATCCTTTGGAGGCCCTGGGACCATGGGGCCCTGATCCTTTGGGGGGCCTTGATCCTTCAGAGGCCCTGGGACCATGGGGCCTTGATCCTTTGGAAGTCCCAGTACCACAGGGCCTTGATCCTTTGGAGCCTCTGGGACCACAGGACTTTGACTTTTCAGAAGCCCTGAGACCTCAGGACCTTTATCCTTGTCTGGCTTTGTGGCCACAGGACCTTTATTCTTACAGGAATCCTCGGTGGGTTGGATTGGGCTCCTGCAAAGGAGAAAGAAGTCATCACTGTGAGATCAGAATTCAGGCCAGAGATAGGGCAGAGCACAGATTGCCTCGTAAGGCTTGGCTAGTGAAGCCTGGGCAGGGTAGCTCTTGCTGGAGAGCCAGGAGGAGAATCTGACTTCCAAGTTAGTACAGAGCATGGGGTAGGGTGAAGGGGAGGCTCAGGGTCATTCAATGTGTTTGCCAATTGATTATAACCTGCACGTGGCATTGGGAGCCCCAGGGTGGTGATGGCAGTACTGCAGCTAGACTCGGAGTTGTCCAGCAGCCATTCACCCCACACCCCATCCAGGTACCTACTTCTTCCTCCAGGATTGCTGGGCTCATCTTGGGAGCCCATCCCAAATACCCATTCAAGATGACCCCATAGGTCAAGATGCCCTTATTTTCAGGGCCTTCCAAGGTTCCTTTCCCTCCCCACACCCCTGACCCACTGCTAAGGCCTGACTGCTGGGAAGGGCAAGGATTCCATGGCATATTAAGAAAAGGGACAGTGGGACAGTAGAAGTCTTTCTTTGCTCCTCCCCTGCAAGTTTTGTATCACTAACATGCTTAGAATGGTGATAACAAAAACCAGTTCACCTTTTAGCTAGTTCTATTCCTGCTTTTAAGTTCTCCACGGATAGTGCAGTCCACATAAGCCTACACCACTCCCTCTGGTCCCGACCTGGGTAGGCTACTGGCTGGGACTTCCCATTCAGGCAGTGACAAGGCTCCAGTCCTTTCCCTCCATTCCCACTTCTGTTCCTTCTGCTGTCCTGGGACCTTTTCCCTCATGTTTCACGGCTTCTGGGCTTATTTTCCTGAAGCCGAGAACCCAAACCTCTCACCAGAGTCCCCACACCTGCTACCTACCCCATGTGGAGGGCTTGTGACACACACTGATGCCCAGGGTCAAACATTGCCACAGGCCCAGACCTAGCCAGTGTGGCATGCTCTGGGTTGGTGCACACCCCTTCCTCACAGTCTAGACTCAAAGTCGCTGCTTAAAAATGGCAGTGCTGGGGGCTGGGGATTTAGCTCAGTGGCATAAGCACCTGCCTTGTAAGCAGGCAGTCGTCAGTTCGATCCCCAATACTGATAAAAAGGAAAAAGACAAAAAAAAAAAAAAAAAAAAAAAAAGGCAGTGCTTAGCCCGGGCCACCCACCCTTGCAGACCTAGGCATGTTCTGCTTCCTCTCACTTCTTTTCCTAGCTCATCTCAGGCCCACTGCAGCCCCACTGGGACACACGGGAGGGGTCGTATTGCATTTGTTAGATGAGAAACTGAGGTCCACAGAAGGCATGTGAGGTGGAAAGTGAGGGAACTCACAGGGGCGAGAGGCTGGGGCCTGTGCAGTCACCCCTGTGCCACTGGGACGCAGCCAGAGCTCAATAGGAGGTAGTTCTTACTATTCTTACACTTTTATGGTGATTAAAGAGAGGTACACAGTATCTGATAGGATTAGGTAGTATTGCAACTATTTTTCTGTTCACTTAGAAGTAAAGTGACACATTTAGACTATCTGTAAGCACCTTGTCATCCCAATCTGAAGTACCTCCTTCTCGAGCCACCTGGGCACTCAGCAGCAGACATGGCCTGTCTGCCCAGTCCCAGGCAAGACCATGAGAAGCAAGCAGAATCCAAAGAGGGCACTGAAACGTCTTCTGTCAGTGCTGGCTGGCCGGAGACAAACAGTATGAACTGAATGTTGAATATAGTCATGTAGGAAAGCAGTGAGATGTTTCCTCTCAGCTTGTGAGGCGAGCTGGGTGAGGCCATCCTGCTGGATTGATGAAATTGTGGGGACAGAAGGAGGTGACCAATGCTGAATCTGATCACAGAGGATTGGGCTGGGGAAGCTGCCCCTTGGCAGGTCATTGATTATCCAGGCCAGCCTTGCATTCCCTTAGATGTTTGCAGTAATGGCTTTCATACCATGTCCAAAACTTTTATTTGTTTATCTATTTATTTTTGAGACAGGGTCTTGCTGTTCAAGGCTGTCTGTCCTTGAACTCATAGCTATCCTCCTGCCTCAGCCTCCCTTGTACTGGTATTATAGGCAGGCACCACCATGCCTGGCTTCAAACTGCTGTTTAATGAACATTCTCAATCAGAGCTAAACCAAAATTTGCATGAATTAATAACATCATGCAGCTTTGGTTAGTAAACTTTTTTTCCTTAGTAGGCATCTTTAATCATAGGAAATTGAGAATCAAGGTTGAAATTAATTAAGAATTGAGATTAGAAATGTTAATCAAACTTATAAACTTAATACTAATATAAACTTTCTGATACTAACTTTAGGAGAAATTTTCTTGGATTTAGTTTGAAAGTATCTGTAATATTTAAGTCATTTGGCATATATAACAGATCAGCTCTGTGATTCTATCAGAAAATGTATAATGGAATAAATTAGATTTAGAACTTAGTTTTTTCTTATGTGTTTTTCTCTTTTTATAAAGAAGTTTGTAAATGTAATTAGAATATCAAAAGATTCAGTGAAATCCTTCAGCTGGCCAGCTATGGTACGCATACCTGTGTCCTAGCTGCTTGGGAAGCTGAGGTGGAAAGATCACTTGAGCCCTCAAATTTGAGGCCAGTCTGGGCAACATAAGTGAGACCTTGCTTCTAAATAAACAAATAAGCAAATAATTCCCTTCTGGGATATTTGAGATATGGTGAAAACCTGAGATTCTTTTTCTATATTTCATCACAAGTAAAATTTGGGGGTGGGGGAATAGTATTTTCCAGCAATGGGTTACCTTGTTGGACAATTTAAAATAAATAATGCTAGGTTTTTGAATAAGCACCCCAACTGTCAGAATTCTTATTTCATATTGGGCAAAGGAAAATTAGACTTTTGTTTCTTTGTGTCATCCAAAACACAGGCGACTGGCTTGTAAGAGAAAGTAAATGTGCATGAGAGTCTACAAATGGCTGGCATTCGTGGAGTCTGCGTGAGATCAGGAGAATGCAACCTGGCAGGGCTCTTCTGGGAGGAAAAGATCCTGGTCTTGCTCTGGCCCAGCCAATGACAGACTGGCAGGCTTCTTTGGGCAGCTCCAGGCAAGCCATTACTCTGTTAAGTTAGACTTTTAATTAACTTAAAGTTGAAAAATACTTGACAGTTGCACATTTCACAAAACAATGGTCACGGAACTTTCACAATATTCTAACAGCAACCATACTTTTGTGCTCAATTGATTTTAAATTGTTTATAATTTAATTGAAATGATTTAGAGGCATTGAATTAAGATGTAAAACTCTCCTTTAAAAAGATCACTACATTTTACTAGATTTTTGATTTGGTTGCTTTTTTTTGAGGCAAGGTCTCATTTTGTACTACAAGGTGACCTTGAGCTCACTGTAGAGCCTATGTTGGCCCTGAACTAGGCAATCCTCCTGCCTCAGCCTCCTGAGTGCTGGGATTATAGGTGTGTGCCCCCATGCTCAATCTAATAGGTTTTTCTGTGCATAAAACCTCCCTTAAGCACACCACAAACCTTTACTGACAATGCCCAGTCATCTCTTGTCCTACATTTTTCTGCCAGTGCCCCCCTCTGTAAAGTGCCCATGCCTCCAGTGAGACCTGACTCACTGGAGTTGAGGGTCACACTCACAATGCCCCTTTGAGTGAGAGAAGCTGCCCCTCAGAGTGAGTGCTGAGTGTGTGGCTTAGCTAGCAGAAGTGGACTGGATTCAGCTCTTCTCAGCCATGGCCAGCTATCCCTGAGCATGGCCAACCTGTGCAGCTGAACATGGTAACCTGAGCCAGCAGCAGATCTTCTTAAGAAAGCATAAGACTCAGCCTCGTCTACTTCCCAGCCTTTAGTTTTGACACCACTAACCTCTGAGAAATGACAGAGACTGGCTGGGTTTACTTTGGCTTCTGTGTAGCTTATGGTCTGAGAGGTCTTAGGCAAATACTCAACACAGTCCTCAATTTCCCCACCTGTAAAATGGGGACAGTGATATCAACATCAGGGGCTGTAATTATAGTATGTGTGCTGGTGAAGCAAGCTCAGGGACTGTTATGACAGAAGACCTAAGGATCTTCTCATTAGACATGAAATCTTAATTTACAGCATTCATACAGTGTTCAGGTATATCATACAGATGTCACCATAGCAACTGCAACAATGGTTTACTCCCTGTGACCCTCACCTGGCCCTGGAGGAAAGCAACCCTCCCGCAGTCCCTTCTCCTTGCCTTGTCCCTTCTGCTGTATATGGCTCCCAATGTCATCGGTATGTGTGTTTTTCTGCTGCTTGGGTCACCCTCTTCTACCTGGTCTTTCTTACTGAAGAACCTGTTCTTGAAGCCTCAGCCTGGACCCCACCTTCTCAGAAGGACGTACGAATCCCTCTGGATAAGTTTGTTTGCACCTCTTTGCAGCACCACTTTCCAATCGCTTGCTCCACAGTCATGGGCATCCCAACTACATATCAGGGTTCCCTCTGTTGCCAGCAGCCCAGAGCTCAGCTCAGGACCTGGGCAACACAGAGGACCAAATGGAATAATGAGGGGTTACTGCTGAAATCTAGTCCATTCTGCCCTCCACGACCCAGCCAGAAACCCAGGGTTATTCTTGTAACTCCCTCTCCCTCCAGACTCTCACCAAGGCCATCAAGTGCCATCTAATTCCAGTCTTAACATTTTTCTCTCTAATCTTCCCACTTCTTTCTCTCCTTCCCCTCCTTCCCCTGTACCTGCCGTTGCCACCATCTCTCTAAGCCACTGTCACAGCTTCTTAACTGGTATCCCCAGTTCTTCCTTCAGTGCATTCTCATACTGAGATCTGGATCTTTCAAGAAAGCAAAACTGGTCCCTTCTCTTCTCTCTGATCACAACCCTTCAATGGCTTCTTCCTGAAGTGAGAATAAATAGTAAGACCTGCCACACAGCATCACCTGGCTAAGGAGGCTCAGGAGTCCTAGCCCCAGAGGTCTGCAGCTACCCACATCCTCCTGTTTTCCAGCGGTTGCACATACTGCTGTCTCCTTCTGGGACAATTTCCTGTTCCCTCTCTACCTGGTTCCATCTGCTCCCCCTCCACCCATCTCTCAGCTCACTGAAACACTGCCCAGAGAGCCTTCTCAGACTCCACATTTGTGGCCGGGCCCTCTGCTGACAGCAATCCCGTGCCTGGCTTTTTCCTCCCTCTCCTTTCTCCAGCTCTTTCCATATATATACACATATATATTTGGTTTAATATTTCTCCTACTGGATGGACATATTCAGAGGGCAGAGACCATGTTCATTTTCTATGGCACCTAATTCAGGGAAAGAAGTCCAATACTTGTCCAATAAATGACTGAATGTGAGTAGAGAATTTCCTATACAAGGCTCTGTCCTATTTTAAAAATTTAATGTTTCAAGGTTCAGAGACACTCTTAGTCTTAGAGACTTCATGGTCTCACTTTCCTTGTTTCCATGGAGATGGTGATCACCTCCTGAGTACCCACACACTGGCATCGGATCTGTTTTATGGGGTCTGGAATCGGGATTTCTGGAGTCAGCACTTGACCACTGGACAAAGGATCTCGCTGCCTCCTGTTGATTCCTGCCCTTGGATGCAATCTGAATCCTATAATCCACCCATGTGTGTATATATATTTTTCCTTCCCAGATTTTCTCCAGTTATACCATTAAAGCAGCCCACAGCAGGACCAATGCTCCCAGAAAAGGGCCTTATCCTTGAATTCCTGCCTTTCTCAGGGTGGAAAAACCTTGAGGAGGAAAAAGACACTTGTCTTTGGGAAGTAATTATGTGCCACGCTTGCAATGCATGTTTTGACAAATACCCTTTCATATATTGTAAAAAGCAACTTTCTGAAGGAGTAAGTGAACTGATCAGCTTGAGACCAGAAGAACCTGGGTTTAAATGATGACCCAATTCCTTCCTGGGTATGGGATACATCACAGACATACTAGTTTCCAAGCCTCAATTTCCCTATCTATAAAACAGGAATTCACTGATGTGAATGTTCATGGAATGACACCTGGAATATAGTTTATGTTTAGTAAATGATAGTGCTAAAAAGGTCTTGGCAATCTGGTCAGAACAGCAAAGTGACTTTCCCACAGCCACACGGCCAATGGATAATCAGTCTAGGATGAAAACACGGGCAGAAGGGGTAGCACACTCACTCGGAGCAGAGGGAGCCAGGTTAGGAAGAGCTGGGCCCGGCCAGTGGCTCCAGAGGGGCCCTAGCAGGAGAGGGCAGCAGACAGGGTGGTGTCACGGCTTCCGGCCTGTCTGCCTGCCTCCAAGGGCCCTGTACTGAGCCTATGCTTCTTGGACAAAAACAAAGCTTCTAGCTCAGAGGTAGGCAATGTGCTGCCCAAGGGCGATTACCAAGGAAACCAGCTTTGGAAGGCTCATTATTCCCAGGAAGGATCTACAGCAGACACGGCGTTGCCTCTGCTCTCTCCCACAGGACTACACGGGAGCCTCTATTTCTGAAATTACTATGTTGTTTGGTAATTATCTGCCTCTCATACTAGACTGTGGGACTCTGTTTGGTTTACCTTTGCATCGTGAGTATCTAGCACTGTATGAGTAAAGAATGGCTGGTGTGTGGCCTTTTCTCTTTTTTATTTTTTCCATTCATTGTACCAAACTGGCTGAGAGCCTGCTCTGTGAGGCCCCTGCTCTGTGGGGGCACAGACTGAGCGAGACCTGGACCCTAGCTTGAGCAGCCCACAGAGACTGGGAAACATACCCTGAACACAGTGCCACCACGGGGGTTCAGGTGTTACCACAGCCCTGGCCTGAGCCCTTATTAACCTGAGATTCTTCAATCACAGGTCTCCCGGGGCAATGCTGTCACTTTGCTGGAGGAGTCTTCCATGTGTGTTCCATGATAGCACAGCTCTGTAGAGCAAATCAAAAGATGCCTAAGGTTGTGGCCTGGAAATAGACCTGGGTGGGGGCAGTGGCCTCCTGAGCCTCTGCTGTCATCTCTCTGTCCTCTGACTGCCTTGGGTTAGGCCCACAACCCCAGCGAGGAAGCTCTTCCTTGGTGGGACCTGGTGAGACCTGCAAAACTTTTTTTTTTTCTGAATCTACTTTGTTTCAAAGAGAAAAAGAAAAAGAAAGAAGGAGAAAAAAAAAAAACTAAAACAAAATTTCAAAACACGTCAATAAAGGGGCAACAATGGTACGTACATTGTGGGTTGAGACCTGCAGAAATCTGTGACTCCATCAAGCTCAGACCCTGTACTTTACTGACGGGGATTCTCTCCCTGGGCCACCCTCTCAGGAAGCACCACACTGCCTGCTCCAGGGTGGCCTTTCAGGCACTTGAAGGGGTAGCAACTGTGCCCTAGCTTCTCTGGATAGTGCATACACCACAACACTTGGTTTCCAGAGCCCTTGCATCCTGATACGCCCCCTCACGGTTGGCTCGGATCCCTTAGGAAGTGTGAGCAGCGTCACAGGGGTGGGCTGCAGCCAGGCCACACCTCCCCTGTCCTGAACCCACGTCTTCACTGACCCACCATCCCTGCTGCTGATTCGTCTCAGGCTGCCACCCGTCCCATTTGCCCAGGGAACCTCTTCTCAGTCACTCAAGACTCAGTTCCAGGGCTGGGGATTTAGCTCAGCCGCCTAAGTGCCAGCCTTGCAAGTGTGTGGTCGTGAGTTCTATCCCTGGTACCATAAAAAAGAAAAAGACAAAAAAAAAAAAAAAAGACTCAGCTCCAGGGCCCCTTCCTCAGCGAGGCCTCCTTCCACCCCGGTCTCCATCTGTGTACCCACAGTGCCCTACCCCTGCCCTTCACAACTGCCCCTCCATCAGCTGTCCACTCCTTTGCAGCTGCCTCTAACCTGGGCTCTTTGAACACAGGCACTATGTCTGGATCCACTCTCTTTCCTCTCTCTCCCTTCCTCCCTTTTTCTCTTTCTCCCTTTCTCTCTCTCTTCCCACTCTGTTTCCTTCCTTCCACAAACATTTAATATGTGCCTTGTGTGTGCCAGGCCACTAAATATAGTGGAGAACGAGTGCTCCAGTGTATAGCTGGCACATAGTAGGAGTTGACATCATAATGAGGAGTCTTAAAAATAATTCACTCAACACCAAATTCTAGCAACTGTGCTTACACGACACACACATTTTCTTACTCTAACTGCCTTAGCACCATTTTTGTTCCTAATTAAGCCATCTCTTTAAGGTCAAGTTTTATCCTCCTAAATTATAACATCTCTTTAAAAAGAGGACTATACACACAATAAGACCTTTGGTTCTCGAAACATACTGGCCCTGTAGATAGGGATTATTTTCATTTCCATTGTTTTTGGAAGTGGTAACCAGGATCAGAAAGGGGGCATAATTTGCTTAAGGTCATATAAAGAGGATTTGATGGTGTCAGCACTTAAATGAGGTATTTTTTCCTCTCTACAGAAGTTCTGCATTTTGGGTTCGGCTTGAGTGGACCCTAACCAGTTCTGGCTGCAGCTGAGACCTCTCTGGGTCTGAGACTCCCTGACAACTACCTAGCCAGTCCTCCTCATCTCAGCCCTTCCTGAATCCCAGGTTTGCCTCCTGGCACTCAACAGACCCTGGCAAAGAAGACAGCCCAGAAAGCAGTGGCTTCTTGGCCCAAGAGTGCCATCCCCACTCACACTGGCAAGCCCTCCTGTGCCACAGAAGATGGTCTATCAGCCAGGTGTAGGTCATCACCATGGGAAGAGTAGCTGGGACCACAGAGAGAAAAATGCTGCCACCACAAGGCTTAACTGGGGTAGAGGGTGGGCGTGGCAAACTGTATTGATCAAACTCAGCATTCGAGGCCTTCAGGGGACTCGTTTGTCATACACTGTTTAGAGTCACTAATGAGGGACAGAACATGGAGATTGACTATTTCCAATAGGAATCCTAGCAGTGGCCCCAGGACTAGACAAAGAATGAGTTTTAGGGTCACCCAAACCTGGCTTAAAATCCTAGCTCACAACTGACAAGTTGTGTGATCTTAGTTAATTACTGAAGTTTGATTTCTTTATCTATATAGGGGGTGACATCTCCAGACGCTAAGCTTATTGTTTATTTATTTATTTATTTTTAGTGGGTTTTTTTTTTTGAAACTGGGGATCATACTTGCCAGGCAGGTGCTTATGCCACTGAGCTAAATCCCCAGCCCCTATTTTTGTCTTTTTGAGACAGGGTCTCACTGTGTAGTTCAGGCTGGCCTTGAACTCACTTTATAGCTCAGGGTGTCCTCAAACTCTCAGCGATCCTCCTGCTTCAGCCTCTCTAGTGCTGGATTACAGGCAGGTACCACCATGCCTGGCTTCTTACCTTATTGGGAGGAGAAAATGAGACTACCTGTAAAACGGCCAGGTATGTGTTCCTTCCTGTTCCGTATTCCCTTATAGACTGGCCAACTCTGCATTAGATAAAAGCCAAAGCAGAGACCTTGGGCAAAGTCCTAGTTCCTACCCTCTCCCCTACTCTGGGTCTTCTCTAGGTAGAGATGCCCTTCTGAAGTTCTGGGAAGAGGTTGTACAAGGTAGCTGGGGGCCATGAATTCTGCCCTTCCATTATTGTTGTTAAATGTCTCTTCCAGATTTGACCTGATAATAAGAACTAGATGAATTCCCAGTTGTATAAGAAATACTGTAAGAAGCATCTTTGGTTGTGTTAACACCAAAAAGGCAAAGCCAAGGGCAAGATTAATTGTCTCAAGAGGCTGCCAGGAACCTGATAATCCTGCTAATGACCCTTTTAAAAATGTAAAGTGCAGGGCTAAGGCTGCCAGACAGAAATGGCTCAGTTGTAGTGTTCTTGGGAACTTAGAAATCAATTTTTGCTCTCTCCAACTCCCCTTCTTAAAGGATAGAATTTTGAGCAATTAATCAAAATTGTTTTCATGTGTCCAATGGGGATCAATTCCAATGGATGTGTAATTGCAGAAATGGACTCTGCGCCAGATGATTTATAGGCTGTGCACGGCGGGAAGGATTGGATGAGGGGCTGGGGGAGGGGAGGAGCAGCAGGAGCCTCTGGTGGCTCCAGGGACCTGTGTGGCTCCAGGTACAGCAGTGGGGCCAGGGAGGCAAGTCGCTGGGATGTGGTGTTCGACAAACAAAACTCTTGAACTGAGCTGTTGCCTGAAGGGATCTACTTTCCAGTTTGCAGAGGACTTTTGCTTGTACCCTATCAGCCTCCCTCAAGAGCCCAGGGAGTCAGAAACAGGTACTCCTTGCTGTTCCAACTCTTCCCACCTGCTGCCCCAAACTCTGAAAATAAACAGATTCAAATAACCTGTTATTCTTTCTGGTCCAACTCTTTTTTCCTGGACTTGGGAACCAGATAGGTATGGAAAATAATGGATACTAGTAGCATTACCCCTTAGATGTTCAAGGCAAATAATAGTCCCCCAGCCAAGTTCTCACAGCTGGCAAATGATAGATTTAGAACATGTCAGCTGTAATGCTGAGCCCCTAATCCTATGCCATGTCCCTGGGATGGGGAAAAGAGAGGGCCTTTCTATTATCATAGAATTAAAGAACTCTGCACTGAGTCAGGGTTAGGATGAAGCAACCTCTTAAGATTACCCTGTAACCAAGAGCGCATACTTTTTTTTTTTTGCAATCAGGACTGTTTAGGAAAAATGACTACTTAAAGTGTAGAAGTATATCGGGCAAAGGACAGAGGCTGGCCTTTATAAAACCTGCTGTTGACTGCTCTCTGCTCTGCTCTTGCTGAGTTGTGTCTCAGAGTTACCCCCTCATGAGAGCAGGGGCGACAGTCATTAGGTAAAAACCTTGTGGAGGCACCAGGATGAATGTGAATATGGAAGCTCATGGTGACCATTCACTCACTCATTCATTATCCACTCAACAAGCACTGCAGAAGACATTCTCTGTGGTAACCACAGGGCCAGGAAGTAAGACCTGGCCCTTTCTCTGGAGGAACATGGTCCATTGGGGTGCATACACAAGCTGATGACACAGGACATGTGGAAAGTTCCACGATGAAGATACACACAGGGGCCATCTTACCCAGCCTGGGCGCTGCGGGAAAGGCTTCCTGGAGCAGTCCCCTGAGCGGAGTCTTGAAGGATGATTAGCCAGGTGAGAAGCAGGAGAAGGGCATTCTGGGCAGGTGGGACAGCGTGGGCAAGGCATGGAGGTGAGAAGCAACATGGCGCACTGAGAGAACAGCAAGCTTCTGCAGACTGCAAGGAGCCCACGCATGGTTGGAAGCAGAGTGTGACATGGTCGGATTTGCGAGTTTAAGATCCCTCCAGCAGCTTAAGCCAGGAGCAGTGCAGCAACTGATTTCTCTCTGCATCTGAAACTCCCTTGACCCCAGGTAAGATGTCTGTTGAGATAGTTCTGTACAATGTCAAGTTAACAAGGATTGTGGCCCACTTATATAGAGGAAAAGCAACAGAAATTTCAGGTTCACTGAAATGAAAAGCACACAGTGCTGGGCCCCTGATCCCATGTTCCAGGTATTGGATGGCAATTTTATCTCAGCATCTCCAGTATCGACTATATTTCTTATGAATGAAAAATCTATTGGATCATGTGGTAATTAATAACTACACATTTCAGTCATCTGATCGTTAACTAAGTGCCCAACAGAGAAGCACCATGTGTTTGGGTGACAGGGTTGGTCAGTCCAGTCCCAGTATTTGAGTAGGTGGTGTGTGAAGACTGGATCCAGTTCTTACTTTTCCTAAGTTTAAATCCAGTTCCAAGATTTGAACAGGTTGTTAGGTAACCCTGCTGGAGGGCATGCGATGGCCCAACCAGACTGTGGCCCGGAGACGTTTGGGAATAGTTTTCTCTATATCTCACTTGTCTGAAGCCTGGCTCTTCTCAGAGCAGCCTCATCTCCTTCAGGTGAGGGGACACAGCTGGCCTGGAGTAGCAGGTGGGGCTCCAGGGCTCCCTCCCCCAGCTGGCCAGGACAGTCAGGGTCCTCTCCTTTTTGAGATTTTCTGATGTTACTTGGGGCAAATACCTGCTCTACAGCATTAGAGAGGCTCAGTGGAGCAACACAGAAAAAAAAATGCTTTGTAAGCAATCGATACATGTAAGTTGGTAGAACATTATTCAGTCTGTGGACTCAGGATAATTCAATAGCTGAAATTCTTTCAAAGCCATGTTCTCTAATCAACCTTATGTATAACTAGTTCATAGTTAACCACTCAGCTGTCACTGAGATAATGCCCCCACTTGTTGCTGGTATTCTAGAGTGGAGTAGATATTATGAGGATGTGTGTTCACAGGCAGTGCGGGCTGCTTCCACATGCTCGAAATAGCCACCTCTCTGCTTCAGTAGTCCTGGCTGCTCTGACCATGGTCCCGGCCATGCTGGTCTCAGAGGGGTTAGAAGGAGCTCTGCTTTAACTGCAGATTCTCCACAGGCTGCATCCTGAAAGTTTTTCTACCTGTGGTCTTGAATAATGTGCATTTTTGAAAATACAATGATATGCTAACGGAATCTACAGCCTTTGTGAGATATGATTCTCACAAAGAGAGACTCACTGCCTGAGTCTATGAGAAGCATGTTATAAAATCATAGACTCACTGCCTGAGTCTATGAGAAGCATGTTATAAATTTTTGAGCCCTGGTGAAAATAGGAAAAAAGCTGGGGATTTAGCTCAGGGGCATAAGTGCCTGTCTTGGGAGTGCGGTCGTGAGTTCAATCCCAAGTACTGACAAAAAAAAAAAAAAAAAAAAAGGAAAAAAAAAAGGGGAAGCGGTCTTCACTAAGAATACACAAATTCTGAGGTTGATATAAGATACATTATAGTTAATTTAGCAACAATGACCTATTTTAAAACTAGATGCTTGGTCTTAGTTCTGTTTGTTTGCTGTTTGGGGGACAATGTGAGCACTAGGATATTCACCTCATGGAGCTCCAGGCAGGGCAGGGAGCCCTGCAGAATGCCTGTGCAAAAGGCTGGGATGCGGCTCACAGGGCAGCACAGGTAGTGCCAGGCAGGCCCCCACCTTCCTGCCTTCTCTGTGGCCCTAGTCCAGTGGTGGCCCTAGGTTTGTTTTATTTATTGAACAGTTTTTGTGTTTTCTACTTATACAACAGTAGGCAGGTGGATGGGGTGTTTTCTATTCATCTAGAAAACAAATAGTAGTCTTTAAATATTATATTTGATCAATTCCTACCACTGTCCCCCAAAATCAGAAATTAGGGCAAGCAATAGAATAAAAGCCTCCCCACCCCACCCTTGCCAGGGCTCCTAGCCTGGAGCAGGAGGTCCTGTGGCCACTGCTAAGCATGCGTAAGGACGAGAAGCATGATGGTGGGAGCATGCGGGGGCATGGGTGTGGAATGGAGACCATAGTCAGCAGTCACCCACCAAGCGGCGGCACCCGCCTCTGAGCTCTGCCACTGTCCACCTTTGCCTGCCCCCTCCCAAGAGAACTCCTCCCCAGAAGCTGAGCTCTTCCGTGGTGTGACCCCTCTGCACCTTTATCTGTGCAGATCCCCCTGCATGGCATGCCACGATCACCTCTGCTTACTAGGTCAACACCTACCCGGACATGGAAGTCCTTCCTTATCCACAGAACCAGCTAGAACAGACTCCTCCTTCCTGCCTCACAGTGATTAGAGGTGAGGTCTCGGTCATCCTAGTTTCCTTAGTGCCCAGCACAGTGTCTGGGACACAGTAGGCATGTATGCATCACATATTCAAGAATATAAAATCTTTCATTCCCAACTTTATCAGGAAGATAACAAAGTGGGCCAGCTTGGTCTTACCCCTGAGATTCCCCTGCAGGTCCCCACTTTTGCCTCTGCGGATCTGTTCTCTGACCTGGTGCCCTGCAAGGCCTGCACTATCACGTCCCACTACTGTCCACAGCGCCCCTGCTGGAAGCTTTCCGCGACTTTCTGGTAGCAAGAAACCTGCCCAATTGAGCTTTCAGCCACATGAGCTGATCTATGCCTCTTTTATAACAGTTTCAGCAAACTAACCCCCATGTTAGACACAAATATGAGCATAGCTCCCATAACCCACACAGCAAGCCAGCCCCTGTGGAAGGAACCTCCAAAACAACCATGGATTCAATCAGCAAGCGAAGGCATCTCTGCCAGAACCAACAATGCTGTGAGTCCCTGGAAGGGGAACAGTCAGAACCCAGCCTCCCAGCACAGCAAGGCAGTGCGGAGCACAGGCAGTCACTTGTCCGGCGACATGGGATCAAAAACGTTACACTACCTTGTTGGTCAGTGCATCTCCTGGTCCGTCTTCGTCTTTCCCAACACTTAGCTCTGACTGCTTGCAATTAGTATCTGAGATGCAATCTAAAAGAGCCAAGCTGCATTATGAAGAAGCCCAGGAAAACTGCAGGGCACAGCTCATCTTGTGGAAAGCAGCTCAAATGCCAAAGGCTGGTTCCTTCACCTACTCAGCTGGGCCTCACCAAGGAAATAAGATCAAGAAAGTGGTGTTCGTCTTTAGCATTTATTTATAATTGGAAAAAACTGTTCGTTTGTTTTCTGAGCAAGCACAGACCACAAGCACGTCACAATCAATTGGCTATACATGAATATTTTTGTCATTCTCTTACTAACAGCAGGAATGAAATAGCACCAAGAGAGGTGTGCGCTACACATTACATAGACAATCTGTGGTATGCAACAAAACCCAGGCCACAAAATCATAATTAGACACTTCCTGTCTGCTTCGGTGAGGCACAGCCGTATGGACAGGATGGGGGCCCAGGTAGAGAACAGAAAGCTGGGAGAAACCAGGGCACAGCTTTGGGGAAATCTTCATAAGCAGGCCAAGCAGACAACGGGCAGGTCTCCATCCTGGCCCTCTTGCCAGGAGAGTACAGAGAACCACAGGGCAATATACAGAAGAGGCAGGACAGGCATTGAAGCTTGGTCACCTTCAGAAAGGAAGGCCAAACACTGCTTAAGGAACCAAAGTAAGTCTCATTCAGTCTGCCTGGTATACAGAACAAGACTGGTTGAGTTATAGTTGTAAACAGTAGAAATCAAAGGAAATTTCTTGTTAGTTAATTGACACATTCAAGAGTCAAAGTGAACTAACTGCAAAGAAGAGTTTTTTTTTTGAGGTGGATGTATAAAAAAGAAGGAGACACTAACAGGGTGAAAAAGACGTTGCACAAATCATCCAAAGGCTTAAACAGGATAAGAAATTCAGTCTCTGGGGCTGTGAGGTGGATGTGGGGGCCTTTAGGAAACTATAATACAGACAATATCAGCTTGACTCAGTCATGGTGCACATGGGACTGTCATATGCATCCTTCTCGCTGTGTTTCTGTGGGGACATATTTATTTATGCAGCCCACCAAGACTAGCACAGGGCCTGGCATAAGGCATGTAACACATGGATGGTGGCTGGATGCTCCCATTGCAAACTCTGATCAACCTACTTCACAAAACATGATTATTCTATGGAGAAATCCAAGTTGGGGGTCATATCAACATGTTTGACTAATGCTGAATTTTGAGAGAATGACTATACACTGGCAAATTCTTTGGATGTAGTTCAATCATGTTGATAGAGTTTTCTGGTAAGTGTTAAGATTAGCTAACATTTCGCCAGAAAGTACTGAGATCTAGCTCAGGTATTTCTAGATAGACATTCAAAATTGGTCCTTCATGAGCACAGAGACTTGCTGACATTTTCCACCTTCTTTGGGTGGAAAGGCCTCCTCCTTCCTCACGGCCTGTGTGCATAGATGGAAAGGAAGGAGGCAGTGGGCCTGGACTTCCTGTTCTGTTAAAGACTAGGGCCTGTGTGGCAGGTGCTGAGTGAATTTGCAAAGACTTCTCAACCAGCCCCAACGTGACAAGTAAATTAGCATAAAGGGACACTGATGCCTGGACAGTGAGAATGAGAGAGCTTGCAGAGCTCTGCCTCCTTCAAACCGGAAGGGCCTGAAGGGACCTCTGAGGTAAGGAATTGAGGTTTTCCATCTTCACCACTTTTATGACAAAAGAAGGCAAGGCTGAGCAGAGGCTGGACTTTGTACAACAGCTCAGCCATTCAGAAGGCCAGAGGAGATAAGGACTTCAAGAACAGGCAAAAGCATGCTGAGCAATCCACATCTCTGCACATCTGATATTTCTGATAGACATTCTGAGTTCCCTCACAAACACTGGGGACCTTTTCACAATGACTCCTTAACTGATTCCTACAGCACGTGACTCTAGCACAGCAAAGGTGGTGCTTGCCTCTCCTGGGGGGCTTTGGTCACACAGGCACACAACACAGAATACATTGAGAGCTGCTGTTTTTTGTCAACAAAAACAACCTCCCAGTCACTTCTCAGGGTCCTCTCTTCACCTGGAGCAGCGTCACAGAGACGCCAACCTGGAGCCCAGCACCACTGTCCTCTCCATGAGGCAGAGCATCACCACACTTGCTGTTACAACTCTGTCCCACCTGGGACAGGCATTGAAGTCACACTAAGTACCCTATCCCTACCTTGTGACTTTTTCTCTTCAGTCACTCCTAATCAGTTTCTGTACAGGGTTCTGAGGGCACACAGAGGAGCACAGTTTCCCTGCTGGGACCACCTTCTCACATCTATAATATCTAAAACACCCAGCCCTTCATCACCCCAGCCTGGTCTCAGTCACCAGTGGCCTGTTACTTGGTATTATACAGTTTATAGCCCAGTGATAGGAAACAAAACATGGACACACACTTCTAATAGAAGAGTCTAAGATTACTTAAAATTAACAGATACAAGTCTATTTTGTGATATTAAGGCCAAAGTTGTTTTTCAAAGGTTGTCAACTGCTGAAGCCCAAGCTAAGCTTCCATAGCACATGATTATCCTCTGAACTTTGGGAAAGAACGTTTACCTAAAGCTCCAAGTCAAAAAGGGAGATAAACCCTGGGAGGAGCAGGGGAGAAGACCCTACAGCAGAGATTTCCAAGCTCTACAAGAAAAAGTGCTTGGCACCAGCTGGGGCCTACAAGGGAGGGCACAGCCAGTGGGAGATGCTTGCAGGTGTCCCGAGGGCCCTGTGGCTGGAGCTAGGCCACCTGCAGGTGGAGGCAACCACTCAATCTGTATCCTGAATCTCAGGATTTGTCCACTGAAAGAAACCAAACCAAAGAGCTCCTGGAACACTCAGGACCAAGGCAGAGAGAAAGTCTCTAATTAATTTTGTGGCCTTTTTTGTTTGTTGTTTAGAGAGAGAGAGAGAGAGAGAGAGAGAGAGAGAGAGAGAGAGAGAGAAAGAGAGAGAGATAAAAGGAAAGTGCAGTGACATTTACTCTTTAGCCTCAGCCAGTTTATTGTTCATCTCTTTACTTTGCTCCTTGTCATCAGGTTTGGTGGCACTGGGGCCCTCCGTGCTCTTTTTCTTGGCAGCCTGGCCCGACGCCGCCTGCTTGTCTTTGGCCTTCTTCAGGGGCTTATGGCTCGCTGAGGTCTTTTTTGGTTTGGAACTAGGTTTTTCCACCTGCATGGAGAGACAGCCGCATAGATGGCAAACACAGAAACACAAAAGGGAGAGAGGAGAGAGAGGGTTTAGAGAAAGGACAGTGTCAGTGGAAGGATAACAGCATCGATGCAGGTTGACACAGCGGTGCAGTGTGGAAAGTATTTTCAGGGACATTTGGACACCTGATTCTCCTGTCTGAATTCCTGGTTAGCTTTCTGGGCAACGTTCTTCAGTGTTGCCAGGAGAGCTGCTTGCTCTGTCTGCCCTTTCCCCTAGGCCACCCCTGTGGTGAGCTCTATCCCTGTGTTGTATCTGCTGCTCCTCCCTCTGGGAAGATTACAGCTCATGGCCTGGCTCAGCTCACTCAAAGGCTATGATTTGCTGTGGTCAATGAAATGGAAGAAGGCAGGTGGGTCACCTAGAGGGCCAAGACTCATGAGTCAGCCCGTGCTCCCCTTGTTCTCTCTCCTCTGCCCTGAGGGACGTGTCCCGGCCGACAGACAATGAAGCGCAGAGCTGAGGTCTGCCGTGGTGCCTGGGTATTTCTGGGAGCAGGCTTTGGTTGGTGCTGGATGCTAGGATTCCTGGGAGGCTTGCTGCTGCCCCCAGCCAGCCTCTCCCGTTTTTATCTCCGGGCAGTGAGCACATATGCAGAAGAGTTCTCTCTGAGATGCTTTGGGTTTGTACTTCATTGGCTTCATTCAGGCCAGACCTCCCGGCTGGCTGCCTTGCCGTTCTCTCAGAGCAGCTGTCCCAAGCCCTCTGTGCTTCCCCAGGTTCCCTCCCCGGCTCCCTCTCCTCATTCTGAGAAGAAATCTCTGCCTGCACTTTTCCAGAGAATCCTGGAGTCCCTGGGTATGATGGCTGGATATGCCACCTCTTCCACCCATCTCTAGATTTAATTCCCCTAATGTTTCTTTCTGCCGCCTCTGAAACTTTAATGCCAAGCCCATGTCCTGGATGTCCTCAGCTGCAGATGGGTAGAAGTGACATTGAGCCTTCTATCCTGGGCCATTTGCTGAGGTCCAGAGGCCTCCAGTCATCCCTGGATCTGCAGATAAGGCAATCAATTGTCCTGGTTTGCCTAGAACAAAGAGTTTTTCTGGAATATGGAAGCTTTTGTGCTAAAACTTGACGTATTCCATGCAAACTGGGTCAGGTGGTTATCTTAGCTATAAAAGAGTTATAGCCTCATAGGAAACTCCACTTGAACACAGAAAAAGCCATTTAGGTTCTGTAGGTATTTAGGCTCTCAGGCACTTTCTTCTGTCACACATAATACAGATAATATGTGTCCAATTCCACATGGCCTGGCAGCATAGAAAAAGCTAAGCTCCTTGGCAAGTATGATTCCTGTGTCACTGGCTCTATCTCTGACATGCTTCTCCCGCTCATGAGCTCATACTGAAATACAGATAAGGCAGGGCAGTGTTATTATGAGAAAACCCCCGAATCCACTTTCACAAACTGTGTACTAGAGTAACAAATGCCTGGGAACACACCTTGCAGCTGATGTGACAGGTATATTGTGACAGGCTGAGCCTTGCTGGTGGATGGTATTTACCAAGGGAAGAATTAAGTGCCTTATACAGACTGAAGAGAGGGCCAGGGGGTGGTGCAGAGGGTGAGGAGGGAGCAGGCCAGGCCCAACGGGAAGCAAGTCAGGCAAGAGGGCTTGTGACCCCAGGCCAGCCCTTCCGAGTAGAAATACAGCTATTTTAAAATAAGGGAATTTAGTGATCGGTTGAGGTTTTCCGTTATTCTTTTTCTGGATTTCTCAAATGCAGGAGATAGTTCTCTAGAAATTTGTCAACCTTCAAAAGCTGCCTTTGTCTGAGGTAATGTTCCTGTCTAATGCTTCTTTTAGATTCCTCTGGAAGATGACCCTGTGCTCAAGAGGAAAGGAATCTTTATAAGGTGGCCAGAGTCCCCAGGCTCCATGCTCTGATGCTCTAGGCTGTGCTAAGGGGTCCCCACAAGATCAGTCTCACCTTTGGGGGTTCCTTGAAAGGTTCACTGTAGAGGCTGCGTATTCTTCTGCGATCAATGACCTTATTGTCAGCCGCGGTTGGCTTATTGGCCTCCCCTTTGAATTGGGCGCTGTAGCTGGTCTCATGAGCCATCTTGTCATCTGGAGGCTTGTACTGGGGCTTGGCTTTTATGGGTTTCACAGGCTTGATGTCCGTCCATGCTCTGAATTCATTCCTGTTAGTCAAGAAAGCAAAAGTGATCTGAAACAGTGGTAGGCTTGACCCTGGGCTGCACACAAAGCAAGCGTACCACCCATGTTTGTGGCATTGACTGAAGTAAGGCTGGGGAGTTAGTGCCACTCTTATCATGCAAGTGACAGTTCTCCCACTTGCAAAGTGGACCCCATTGTGGTAATCGCAGCAGAGCCTTAGAGAAAGCACTCGGGGTCCCTGCCAGCTCTGTACCATATAATCATGGGCAGGTCATTCTTGTCACCAGGCTTCATTTTCGCCATCTTAAGGAGGCTGCAAACTTTTTTTTTTTGTCTTTTTGAGACAGTAGCCCAGACTGGTTTTAAACTTTCAATAATCCTCCTGCCCCAGCCTCCTGAGTGCTGGGATTTCAGGTGTGCAACCAAGTTGGTCATTCATGAGTTCAAAGATTGAATGGTTGCTGCATGCAAAGATGAAGAGCTGGGAAACTGGATACATTTGGTCTCCTCCAGGTATACTGTGACCTGTCAATAAATACCAATTCCTTTTTCTACTCTAAAGAACCTTTATGAAGAACTTTTATTCTTACAGCTAACTCTTCCCTTTGAAGAGCAGAGGATTTGCTTCTCATGGTGCAAGAATGACCTAAACACTTTGGGTGAAAGTCCTTGTGAGATGTCTAAATGTGTAAAAATCTTAAGAAAGAATATGTGTTGAGCATCATTTGTACCATATCTTGGACTTGTGTCGGGGTGTTTGTGTGTAGGTGAGTTGTCTTCTCATACTTTGGTGTGAATGGCTGTTGGTCCTGTCCCTATGGGACCTCCTCTGCTGCTTTTTTTTTTTTGAGTCAGTGTTATCAGTTTTCCTGTCCATAGCAAACTCGCTTCTGGCTTCTAATTAGCTGTTTCCAAAGTGTCATAGGGCTGGAGAGTAAATGGCCAACAATGTTCAAAACAGGGCAAAATAAGGGTAGCTGCTGCTGAAAGCTTAAAGGTCTATCCTGTTTAAACACATGAGATTCAAAGCCAAAGCCCTGGGACTCCCAAGGTCTGGGTCAGGTCTACTCTCCTCTGGGACTGTGAAAAGCTGTGCTGTGGAAGGAGGGGTTAGTGCAGGGATCTCTGTGGAACTGGCTTCTTTGACCACCCATGTCCCCCTCACTAACCCCCTCCTTCAGGGCTTAGCAATGAGCGCCACTCACGGGTTGAGAGAGTGTGGGCTACATGGAAAGACAGTGTCTAAGTTGAGCACTAACTCAGGCTATGGAGCTGTAGTTTCTTCATGTGTCTAATGAAAGAATTAGGCTAGACAAGCTCCTTACAATGTCCTCTAGCTCCAGTGTACTCTCAGTTGACAAAGCCAGTTTAGAAAACTGAGCCACTTGTTGGTCATTTGATCTCCTTCTCTCTAGATTTTTCTGGGGAGATTGGATCTCTAAGAGACCCTCCCCTCTCTAAGCCTCAAGCTGCCATGTCCAGGGAAGCCTGAGTCTCTATCTAGATGCCACCGACACCTCCATCTCATTGTCCTTGGACCCAGGCACCAGCCTTCCCTGCCAGCTTATCTCCTGGTTTCCCTCCTCATTCGTGCTCACCTCTCCATTCATTCACAGACTGTTTCCTGAGTGCTGATGGTTTGTCTGAGAGAACCTAGTGAGTGCCATGGCATACATAGAGACCTGGACTCCAGGTGTGGGAAGCAGAGGGATCTGGGAAAATCCAGGGCAAAATGGGGAGAACAATGAAGAAGGAGGGAGAGGGGAGCGCAGAAGAGGAGCCCCTACCCCAGCTTGGCTTCTGGAGTGGAGTCAGAATGGCTGACAGGGGATTGGCTAGAGAAGGAAGAATGGGGAGAATGCTCCAAGCAGACTGAGCAGCACATCTGGAGGGTCCAAACAGCGTGGCTCCAGGGGACCTGTAGTTGGTAACTGGGTTTCCATTTGCTGGGGAAGGGGACAGAAGGCCAGACAGACCATGGAGGTTCTGCTGTCCTACTAAAGGGACGGTCTGTCCTAAAATGTGAAGTTTCCAGATGATTTCAAGCCAAAGGTGAGTGTGGCCAGATTTGGTTTTGGCAGAGAACTCTGGCAATGGATGAATGGTGGGCAGTAGGGGTGAGGAGAGGAGGGAGCAAGCCAGGAAGGAAAGCTGACGCCTGAACCAGGTGAGTGGCAGAGATGGAAGAGAGAGCACTGAGCCAAAAGGGCAAATGTGTGTGAGCAGTGGGAATAGGGGCTGGGCAAATCTAGAGGGACACCAGGACCTTGGCCTTGGGTGACAGTACTTCCCAGTGAGAGGAGAATGTAGCTTGAAGTGAGGATTGAGGCCTTCCTGATTCTGTTAACGGTGCCCCATTCACCCAGAGAATCAAGGCTGCCTTTGGGTCCTTTCCTCTTCTCTCTTCTTCATTTCCCTACCTCCTTTAGTTTCAATCGGTTATGCTGACCTGACTTCTGAACCATGGTGGCTCTACACACAGGTCTAAGACCGGCCCAGGGTAATCTGGGGATCTGGACCTGGACTTTCTGCAGAGCAGGGGAGGCTCTGATTCACATTGAATTAGGAAATTACCTGAGCTTTTTTAGCCCCAAGAATCTTGACCTAGAGTGATATGGGCCCCACTTGGGTTAGCCAGGACCAGAGCTCCTCTTGCCAGTTCATGGTCCCCTGCATGGTGTTTTATCTTTGGGTATTATCCATCTTCCTGCCTTCTCTATTGAGGTTCCAGAGCTGCAGCCCAGCCTATTAGATGGGCCTGGACCTCTAATGGACCTCTCTGTGCCAAACCAGTAATGGCCTGGCTCCCGAGCAGACAATGGCAGCAACCTAGATTCTCTGCTTCTGCCCTGCCTATGTCCAGAAGTAGGACTGAGGTAGGTGTCTGCTCTTTCTAAGCACTGTTTCTGGGTCATCTCTCCAAGGCCGTAGCTGTAGCCTTCCTTGGGGCTGACTAGTATTTCACTTGTGAGCACCACTCATGGGATGTGTCCTTGTGGGAGAACTTGGTACTCCTATCCTGACCTTAAACAACCTTGGTATATCATATGAGAACTTGTTAATGCATCCCACCATGGGCCCACTGTTAAATGGGCTCCTATACCTGGGTCTGGACCTCCCAGTGCCAAACTAGTGACAGCCTGGCTTCCAAGCAGACAATGGCAGCAACTTGGATTCTCTGTTTAAGCTTCAATTCCCTATCTTAAAACTTTCTTGGAACTCTCTTCAAAACCTCCTCCATTCATATGCAACAATGAACCATAGCTTCAGTACTGGTCTTTACACGGAGTCTTTAGGTTTACGTATTCTCCACAATCCTCACAACAACTTTGAAAAGGAGGTAGTAGGGGCTGAGGATTTAGCTCAGCGGCATAAGCACCTAGCTTGCAAGCAGGCGGTCATAAGTTCAATCCCTGGTACCGATAAAAATGAAAATGAAAAAGACCAAAAAAAAAAAAAAAAAAAAGAAGGTAGTATCAGGCCCTTTGATAAAGGAGATAACCAAAAGCGCAGGGTTGTTCAGTGGCTTTCACTCTTCTATTGGCAGCAAGTAGCAGAGTTAGGGCCAGAGCACAGTCGGCCTGGCTCCAGTATCGACACCCTTCCCTTCAGCGGCGTGTAGAGCTACAACATGCCTGCTTACCTGCCACCCCAGAGGTGCTTGTGGCATCTGGCCTGCTTCCTGCAAAGCTAGGGAGGCTCCATATCAGATTGAAATAGGAACACCTGAGCTCCTCTAGCCCCAGGAATCTTGACCAAGAGAGATGTCAGCCCTGTTCTTGGATTAGCCAAGCTCCCTCCAGTTCATGGTCCTCCGTTCTGTGGTCCACTGTTCTGTATAACCAACCGTCTTCCTGCCTGATCATTCATCTATTTGCTTGACAATTGTCAAACACTAGCTATGGGCCTAGCCTGCATCCCACAAGGATGAGTAAGCTATGGGAGAGGTTTCTATCGTTTAGTGAGTGAGGACCTGTCTATGTGTGATCTTTAGAAAAGATAGAAAGAAGGAAAAGGAACAGAGTTCAGATGGAAAAGGGAAAAGAATGCCGAATTCTGAAGGGAGATGAGGACTGGGGAAAAGGCACTGAGGAATAAGGACAGAGAAGTAGTTGCAGGGAATTCACAACTTGCTGAGGGGCAGGAGGGTTGCTCAGGTCTTATACAAGGAGAGGTACTGGGGCCAGGCTATGTGGAGCCCTGAATGCTGTGTGGGGATGCACATAGCAGGCCTGGGGAGTCGCCGAGAGTCACCGAGTGTTTCTGAGAAAGCTAGCAGTTTCTCTACCAGTGGTGTCCTCCTTCTATTGCACTGTCACAATTTCAA
Source organism: Cavia porcellus (assembly GCF_034190915.1). Classification (NCBI taxonomy): domain Eukaryota; kingdom Metazoa; phylum Chordata; class Mammalia; order Rodentia; family Caviidae; genus Cavia; species Cavia porcellus. The sequence goes on along the minus strand of NW_026947492.1, from coordinate 59,776,944 downwards.
TGGTTCTTTAAGGCCCAGCTCACGTTTTCTTCTAGGAACCCTGCCTGGGTTATTCAGCCTAAAGATTCTACCACTTGACTTCTGGCATACTGTCTAAACTGGCCAGCTTTGCAGCTACTCTGCAGTTTCACATCATTTTTCAGGGCCTTCATGAACCCAGGACAAAATCCTACCTTTAAGTCCAATCTGATTTGCATGGCTTTGTGGAAGGTCCAGTAACTTATCCCAAGTCAAATTACTGTTAGGGGCAGAGCTGGGCCAGGATCCCCATCCCTCACTGTGCCACTTGGGCTCTTCCCAGGCCCTGGGCTGCCTCTCAACCTTTCTTACGTTCTACCTTGGACTTAAGGGCTTGATGTTCAGTGGACAGTCAACAGGAGTAGCCAGTACTTGCTTTCATCTCTGATAGCCATGTCACCTCTCCTGAGGCCTTCCTGTTCCACCTTGGATAGAGCAGGAATTTCCTCTTTGGTGGCATAAAAACACCTCACTCTGAAGCCCTTGACCCTTCTACTACCCATCTGCTGGGGGTGGATGTGTTCAGATTTGCCTTGAGATTCTTCAGGCTCACAGCTACTTTTGGCTCTTGGCAACAATCACAAAATCTTCCTTTCAGTCAGTCCAGGAGTGTGCCACAGCTGGACTTTGAGCATATGAGAGGAACCTGCATCTGGGGTTGCAGCCATGACATCCCAGAGATGTTCCTTATGTCACAGCTTCCTCATATCAAAGTGTGACAAAATCACAGGGATACAACGGTTTCCGCCTGCACCACTGAAGTCTACTGTCCCTACCAAGTAGATCCACGAATGGCTCTGTCATTTGTAACTAGATGTATGACTTATCTCCTCCAAAATCCCAGGAGGGTCAGAGGAGGGCCCTCCATGTCTGGGTAAGTGGTAGGAATCTGGGTAAGACAAGAAGGCTCAATTGCTATATTTAAATCACTCCTCTATGATTCATTTGCACTGGGAGAATCTATGGGTCAGCCCCTAATTCCCTACAAGGGAAGCAGAGATAGGTCTGGCCTAAGCCGCCTTACAGAGACTTGGTGGCAAGCTTTTGGGCTGAACTTTGAAGTCTTGGCAAGCAGGTAAACTTTTCAAAGGAGTTGACAAGCACTCTATATTCAACTCCTCATGTTTGGCCCTCTGCCTCTCTCTTCCCTGGCATCTTTTCCCTGACCAGAGCATTTTAGCCACAGCATCAGTGTCCTGATCTCCCTTCCTTACTTCTGACTCATCCATCATGTGCCAGGGCCCAGGATCTAGGATTTCTCACTCCCAAAGTGTGGCAGACAGCCTCAGCCTGCTCTAGTCTACTCGGCATGTAACTGCTGCCTCCCCGCTCTGCAGTGCTCCAGCCTCTGTTTCCTGTAGCATGAAGTCCAAGCCAGGTCCCTGTGTCTCACATGCTATGGCTCCTTGGGATGACATGCCCATCTTTGCGGCTTTCTGACTTTCTGTCAGTCATTTAGTGAGCACTGTCTGTGTGCCAGGTGCTATGCATAGCTCTTACGCCTTGTCTCAGTTCACTCTCATACCAGCCCCTTGTGATGGTGCTGTCATTTGTTTTGCTGGTGAGCAACCTGCACCCTGCTCCTCTCTCTTACGACTCATTTGGCTCATGCTCTTTTCCATCCTCCAACTACTAAAACGCAGTGTGACCTTCTTCTATGTCTCCTGCAGGGGCCTCCACAGCCCCACCAGAGTTAGGCCTTCATCTCTGAGGTGCTTACCGCACTCCAGCTCCCAGCAGGCCACCTGAGTTGAGATTCACTTTCCTTCTCTCTCCTTTCTCATAAACATCAGACCTTTCTTAATTAGAAAAAACAACCTCCATTCTGTTCTTTGACGGCTCTTTCTGTCCTGGGTAACCCTTATAGTGCTGGGACAGGGCTGTAGCCTCCCCTTTCCTGAGAATGGCTGAACAGGAAGCTGGTGGGATGCTCTGAATGAGAGGCCATAAAACATTTTCTGGCATCCGTATCACTTCCCCCAAGACCCCAAATCTTGGCGCTTCTGCCTTAGAAGTAGCTCAATGCCCCTCCCCTTATACATGGCTAGAGTTGGTAACTGTACTAACAAACAGAATACTCTGTGAATGGTGTTGCGTAACTTCTGAGAGAAGACACTGAAGACTTTGCAGCCTCATTTTTGTTCTCCTTGGAACCAGTCTCCTAGGGGACAGCAAGCTGCCATGTCACAAAGGACACTCAAGCAACCCCATGAAAGGGTCATGTGGGAAGAGACTGAGGCCTCCTGCTATGCCTTGGGTGTGAGCAATCTTAGGTCCCAGGCGGAGGCAAGACCTTACATGACCTCACAGGAAACCTGAGCCAGAACCAACAAGCCAAGCCATTCTGGACCTCTAACCTGCAAAGACTATATGAGATGATAGAGAAAAGTTCGTGGGTTTTTTGTTTTTTTTTTTGTTTTTTTTTTGTCTTTTTCCTTTTTATCGGTACCAGGGATCGAACTCACGACTGCCTGCTTGCAAGGCAGGCGCTTATGCCGCTGAGCTAAATCCCCAGCCCCAAAGTTCGTGGTTTTAAGCTGCTAAATTTTAGGATAATCTATTACACAGAAGTAGATTTTTTTTTTTTTTTGGTGTTGGAGATCAACCCTATCTCAGTGGGACACTCTGCCTACGAGCTGTGTCCCTAGGCTGTGTGGATTCTTTCCAGAGTATCTAGTCTTGGGTGTGAAAAAGGACACTAAGGTACAGGAAAGGAGGTGAGAAAGGAAGCAGCTACAGACACAGTTGGAGGTGGAGAAGGCAGGAAATGGGGACTGTTATACCCATTAACCTCACAATTTTTCCCCCCTAAGGTCTTTGTGTTGAGACTGTATCACTTGGGGGGTAAGGAAGTATAGCGTCCCTAGAAAAAGGGATCGCTGTAACTAGGAGAGTGAAGTTGGTTCTCATCAGCTGTAACAATGGGTAATAAACTCTACGTGGATGGATCCACCTAGCTGTGTGTTTTTCTTCATCCTCTCTGTGTGTTTTTCTTAGCTGCATTGTCACAGAAGTAGATTCTAATATAGACTAATGCAAGTTCAAAATTATTTGCTCCACCAAAAAGAGAGATTACATGTCTATAATCTCAATGGCTCATGGGGCAGGAGGATTGCAAGTTTGAGGCCAGCTCGGGGAGCTTATTAAGACTGTGTCTCAAAATAAAAAATAAGAGTTGGGGATGCATCTCAGTGAGAAGGCTCTGGGTTTAATTTTTTTTTTTAAATCACAAAACAAATACAACAAAAAACAACTTTCAAAGCACCCAGACAGGTCCTGCACCAGGTCCTAGGAAATAGAGGGTGAACAGCCTGCTTGTTAGGAGGTAGCGAAGCATTCTGTGCAGCAAAGCTGATAAGTATGCAGGACCTTGAGCCCAGGACATAAGCAGAAATAAAAAAACAGGCACCTTCCAAAGAGAACATGATCACTGCACACACAGGGTTAGCAAAACGCAGACAGAGATAGACAAGGGAAAGAGAGGTATTGAGCCAGGGCCGGAACAGAAACTGTGGGTCCCTGGAAAGAGATCAGCCTGGGCTCTGCCCCAGCCTAGCCTTCAGGAGGATTCATGAAAGATTTACCCCGGGCCTACTCCCAGGATCCATGGGAAGGTTAAACAAGAAAGTACGTAAAATTGCCCTTGGGTTGAAAGGGACCTGGATATTAACATCAGAATTACATAGGTGGATAACTGTATAATAAGTACATTTGGTTTCCATTTCAGAGTTTATTCAAGAAAAGTTACTGTAGATCCCCCCTGTTTTCGGCATGGAGGCAGCACCTGCCTGCACAGACATTTTTGTCAGATGAGGAGATAGAAACAATTACACAGACAGACAATTATTTGTCCGGCTATTATTTTATTTCTGACCACTGAAGGCTATATTTTGTTGTCCAGAGTGGGCAAAATTTGAGCAGCAGCTTCCAGCAGTGGGCTTATTCCTGAGTACATTTCATGTTAGAATTGAACAGAGTAGCATTCAACAAATGCCTAGTTAAGTGAATCTCCAATATTGAGTGTCCTCTGTAGATAGATGTTCACTTTTAAAGTCTTGTCCCACGTAAGCACATTTGCCTGCAGTGATTCAAAGGGAGATGCTGAGACAGCAGTTGTAAAGGGGGAGCCTGCAGAAGGCCAAGGAGCTGGCCACTGACCAAGCCAGGTCCCAAAAGAGAGGAGAGAATGAACATGGAAAGAAAAAGTTGTGAAAGATGAAATAGAGGTTGTTCTTTTGTTTCAATTTTAAAAAGGCTGACATTTATAAGAAATAAAGAAATAGAATTATACATAGAACAAGTTTTATTGTTGTGAAGAATAGCTGCATGTGCTAATTTGTACAAATAATTTCTTGACAAGAGACTTAGAAAAGTGGATTACTGCAAACTATGATCATAAAAATTTCATTTCTCTCTCCCAGATTTA